>NC_047530.1:18335566-18638597 GCF_012275295.1 Melopsittacus undulatus
AGAACAGTGAATATCAAGTCTGCTACATGGAAGGTAACTAATGCAAAGGAATATTTACGTAGTTTGTCAGCTTCCTCTTCAGATGTCATAACATTGTATTTCAACATTTTGACTTCCATGTAGTGAGATGGAGCTTCACTATCTAATGTGAAGCTATCTACTTCAATATGCTGAATTTTAATGCTGACTACATTGTGGAGGTAACTGAAACAGTGTTTTAAAATTAGTTTTTCAAAACTTTTAATGAATTCTCCATTTTAAATTAGAGGTCATTTGCTTACTAGAAATTATGATTACTAAATATGCTCGCATAAAGCCTTCTCTGAGAAAAAATATTTGACACCACTTACACTGATACCTGATTTCTTTTGATTTGACACTGTAAACGTGACAGTTGAGCTCTCTCTGAAGAACTTAAATATAATTTTTTCTAAAGCTGCTGGCTATCCTTTTGTAACGGTTGGAACAAAAAAAGCCCAGCCTGATAACTTTCTGCAGTGAATGCATTATATCCTCTGGACAAAAAGTAACCTTTTATTGTATCAAGTGGTGTCATGGCTCACAATTTTCCTTTATAACTTAGATTTCATTACTCTGGATTAAACTGTTGTCTTTGCTGCTGTCCATAAACAATTTCTGCTTCAGAATGGTTAAAAACACCCCACAAAATGTGAAACTTATTGTGTCTTGGAGAATGTATTTGGTTACTTCTGCAGAAGATTTAAAATGGAAGTCACTACTGTTAATATAACTTTCCAATTTAAATAGTAGGATATCCTTTGTGAGGCAATTGCTTATCAGTGTCATCATTAATGTAACTTTCACAGAACAGTTCACAGAAACACTGAAACATCAAGTGAGGCTTAAGCTAGTGCCCAAGAGGAAGTTGTTGGCAGCCTGTGTACTCATTGCATTCTGTATAGTGTGAGGAAACCTGCTGCTCTCCTGTAGCCATCCATCTGAGAGCACTGCTGCCCTTCTGTTGTTGCTGTCATGTTGAGGGGTAGGGAGGAGAAGGACTTTGCTCTGGGTGTGTTACTGGGTTGCGTTGTCTGACAGACAAGAACCTAGTCTCTTTCTAAAATAAAACTTTCTCGTAGGTACTCCACTGCACTGGACACATACGTGTATATGACACGTGTGGTAATCAAACTCACTGTGGCTACAAAAAGCCTCCCATGACATGTCTGGTGTTGATCTGCGAACCTATTCCTCATCCATCCAACATTGAGGTCCCTTTGGACAGTAAAACGTTCCTCAGTCGTCACAGTCTTGATATGAAATTTTCATATTGTGATGAAAGGTAATATATATTTTGTACTTTAAAAAAGAATTCATTTGAAGGATTTGCAGGGTTGGTACGTGCTGGTTAATGTTGGCCTTATATGTTTACATAGGCTTACTTGCAACTTGATTCATCTGCACAGCAGAGTCATTGGTGGGATACTTCAACTTTTACTAACTGCTCAGGGTGTCTTATTTAAAAGCCATATTTTTTAATCTAGGGAGAGTGTAAGTTATTATTTTGGAATAAGTCTTTTTGCCTGCAGTTAACTGCCTGTTCAAACTGGTTTTTAGTGTAGTGGCAGTAATTAAACTGAAATCGTAAGGTTCTCGTGGACACTGAAAAAAGGGAAGGATTTTAGGTTTGTCAAAGATGGTGGTGCATTTTGGTGACTGAAAAGAGTGTGTATGTAAAACTTATCAGATGCATTTTATTGTTACCATTTCATTTCCTCAGGAGATCAGTGTCTGCTTTCTTCAGTCCAAAAAACCCCCAAAAGTTTAGCTGTACTTTTGATGCAATACATTTGCTGTTGAAAATGAGATGTCTGTGTTCAGGTACAAATCAAATACACGACTGCTCTTACTATTCTCTGGAAACTTAGCTTGACAAATTTAAAAAACAGAAGTGAAAGAAATCATAGGCCTGAGGTTTTTTTCTTGTTTGAGTTTTGTGGTTTTAACTGGATATTATGTTCTACTGCTCGTTTTTTTGTTTTTTTAATAACAAAAGTGAACTTTTAATTAGTTGCTGCTGTTACACACAAAGAGATGTCAGTGCAGGTTATTTTCTGTCCCCTACAGTAACTCGTGTTCTAGGATTTATGGTGTCATATGAAAAGGACTTATTTGGTCACGTTTGGCATGTAGAATAAGGCAAAATAAATGCCTTCCCTTGTTTAGCAGGGCCCTCTAGAGGCTGAGGAAAATACTGTTTTCTTTAAAAGCTGTCAGTGTTTGAGTGGTAAGAATCACAGGTTAGGGTTGGAAAGGACCTTAAGATCGTCTAGTTCCAACCCCCGTGCCATGGGAAAGAATAAATCTGATTCCTGATTTTTTAGTTGAAGGTTTATGATAGTTGATGCATGGCTATCTTATCTTAGCAAATACCCATATTTGCTTAAGCTGGATGTTATAGTCTGTAAGTAGCTGGTCTACTTTCAAGAAGGAAGGGGGAAGGCTAGAAAGCAGGGATTTACTTTATCCTGTCCACAGGACATGATTTATAAATATTAAGTGAGAAGTAAAATCCTGTGCCTGCTGAAATTTCCATTTTAAAAAAGTTTTATTTTAAAATTTTAAAAAAGGCACTTTATTTAAAAATTAAAACTCCCAATAAACCAAAATTGCTGCTAATGTAGTATGTATTGGGATTTTTCTAGATGTGCAAGCATTCAAATTCTTTAATGTTGTGCTAGTCAGTGTCTGCTTTTACTTAGCAATTTTTTCCCTTGTTTTAAAGAATAACAGAGTTGATGGGATATGAGCCAGAGGAACTCTTGGGTCGCTCAATCTATGAGTACTATCATGCACTGGATTCTGATCATCTGACCAAAACACACCACGACAGTAAGTAAAAGACACATTTTAAAGCCATCCAGGTACAAGAGATGAGCTACAGCACCGGGATAAAGCAACAGAAGAATAAGGGCTTTCTTTTAATGGCAGGTGTGAAACTGCAGTGAAGTTACCCTAAAACAAGATTTTTTTTTTTCTGCCTGTAATTAAAGCTGGTGTCCTTTCTGCTTTCAGTGTTCACCAAAGGGCAGGTGACAACAGGACAGTACAGAATGCTTGCTAAACAAGGTGGCTATGTCTGGGTTGAAACTCAAGCAACTGTTATATACAACACTAAGAATTCTCAGCCACAGTGCATAGTTTGTGTAAACTATGTATTGAGGTAAGTTGAGTGTGCATTGCTATTCTTTGTCATTATCTTCGCTGAAGACAAAATCAGATTCTGATGGCACTGCATCCTTTTTTTTCAACTTAAGAATGTGGTCTCCTGTTGAATGTGTTATGGTATGACTATTTCCTACTAATGAAACTTCTCTTAGAATACCGCCAGTCCAAAGATTAGGAAATGCATTTGAAAACAAAGCACTTTTGATCTTGTAGTGTCAGTAGGAAGATCTCTGTAGGAAAATGAATGTAGGGCTGCTTTACTATTGCAATGGAAGTGAGAGAGTTTGTGTGTGTTTTAGACAGCTCCCTAATCCTGCAGTCTGGAGCAGTTCATTTCACTAATAACTTTTAGTCATGGACTTCAGAGCAGCAGTAATGGCGTCTTTTTTTTTTTAATCCTATTTTTTTCCATATTTCTTTTGAAAGCTTCAACTGAAATCAGACTTGTTGACTTTTTCTACAACTGTACAATAGTTCTAAATTCATTTTTTGAAACTTCAGTGAATGTACCAATATCAATCTATCAATGTATTGCACATTCATTTAGAAGTAGCTTTTTTTTTCTTACTTTCTGAATGCTTTCAGAAAAGCACATTTATTTTTGTGACTTTTTCTTGATGGCACCACAATTGGTACTTGCTTTATCTGTTACATTTTGGGGAAAGAATGAGTAAGAAAAAAAGAATTCTTAAAGCTTCTATCCTGGTGATTTTGTGGTGTGGGCAGTGTTTCCTTTTTTTTTTTTTTTTTTTTTATGTTTCTTTCCAACTACCAAAACTGTTAACCCTGAATTTATTCCTTTTAGCTCTTCTTTAACAATTTTCTTCCTCTCTGTCTGACAGTGGAATTGTTCAGAAGGACTTGATCTTTTCCCTTGGACAAACTGAGTGTATGCTGAAACCAGTGGATTCTCCTGATATGAAAATGACCAAAATATTCGGCAAAGATGACTTGGAAGATACCAACAGCCTATTTGAAAAACTTAAGCAGGAACCAGATGCTTTAACTGTGCTGGCCCCAGCTGCTGGAGACACAATTATCTCTCTAGATTTCAGCAGTAATGGTGGGTGTGTGTTTAAATTGGAGAGCATGCAAATTAGTAAAGTTAGTATTTTACAGTAAAAATAAGCTCCCAGTATCAGTATACTGCCTAGTAGTATGTTAGCTGCTGTTTCAATTTAATGAGGTCCATAGACATGCACAGTCCTGTTACTTAGGTTGATGGTTTCTTTTAATTTTATAGAGTCTGATGAACAACAATGTGATGAAGTTCCTTTGTATAATGATGTAATGCTCCCCTCATCCAGTGAGAAATTGCAGAATATAAATATGGCAATGTCCCCACTACCTGCTTCTGAAACTACAAAGCCACTTCGTAGCAATGCTGATCCTGCACTCAATAGAGAAGTTGTATCAAAGCTGGAGCCAAACACAGAGCCACTCGAACTTTCTTTTACCATGCCTCAGGTGCAAGAGCAACCAACCAGCCCTTCTGATGCAAGTACCAGCCAAAGTTCACCTGAGGTTAGTTATGTAATTTAGATACACTGTCATTAAAATTTAAGTGCTGCTGGGACTCATGGAGCAAATCAGGTTAAGGATGTAGCCAAGACCTGAACTGAAAATTATTTCTATATTGTGACTTAAGCTCATGCCGTGATCTGAGGAAAAAAGATCAGTTTTGAAACTGAGTATCACTTCTTCAGCAAAGTGAGTCTTGCAAATGCTTGCAGTACTACGTGATAGAAACAAGAAGAGCATGGGATTGGTCTTTCTAGAAGAAAAATGATTCAAAAACAACTTCCCTAAACAGCAAATTAGATGTAACCTATTACTGTAGAGGCCACTTCTGAGTTCCAACAAATTGTGTGCTGCAGAGTGGAGTAAATTTGAATGTATAAATGTGTTTTCCTTTCCCATTAGAATTTTGTGCAAGTATAGTTTGGAGTTAGCTTTTACATTAGAACATTTTTCAGAGAACCTGTAGATGCAGTGCAAAATAATATAATGGCAGAAATTTAAAACAGCATTACAATGTTTTCACAGCCCAGTAGTCCCAACAACTACTGCTTTGATGTGGATAATGATATGGCTAATGAATTCAAACTGGAATTAGTGGAGAAACTCTTTGCAATAGATACAGAAGCAAAAAATCCATTCTCTACTCAGGTAATGTACACTAACTTAAAATTCTGTATAATCTTAATACTTAATCTCTGTGCTTCTTTCAGAATGTCTTCAGGAACATCCTTCCTCTTCTATGCTGTATTTTTGTTAAATGGCAAAAAAATGTTGTAAGGATTTGGTAAAGGGAGAAGCCGTAATGAAGCCATGAAGTCACAGCTGTTATAATTTTCATCTCTTGTCTTTTCCAGGAAACTGATTTAGATCTAGAGATGTTGGCTCCTTATATCCCAATGGATGATGACTTCCAGTTGCGATCCTTTGATCAGCTGTCTCCACTGGAAAGCAGCTCATCTGGCTCTCAGAATGCAGCCACCATTCCCATATTTCAGCAGGCTCAGACACCATCAAGTACTGCTGATGAAATAAAACCAGTGACGGAACGTGTGGATGATGTGAAGACTTTAATTGTTCCTTCATCTCCTGCTCACATAATCAATGAAACGAGTAGTGCCCCAGGATCGCCTTACAGTGGGAACAAGAGTCGAACTGCATCTCCAATCAGAGCAGGAAAAGGAACATCGGATCAGACAGAAAAATCTTGTCCTGGAGCACCCAGTTTGCGAACAGTCACTCTGAATAAAAGGTATTTTAAAAGTGAAGCTTAAGCCCTAGTATCTGTTGAAGAAATTATTACAAATTTAAATCCTGCCAACTGTTATATGTTGTCTTTGGCACTCTGTTTCAAAGTAGAAATCAATATGCTTAAATTTAGACATTTTAAACCAGTTTAGTATGGTTTATAGTAAGTTTCCCTAAAGTTAATTTTGCAGTAGCTTTTACATAAGCATCTGATTTAATAGGCAGCTACTGTATACAGATTCTTACATAATTTTGTCCTGCTCACGTATCTGATGTGCAGCCTTTTTAAAAGAGCGCAGTAGGCAATTTACAAGTAGTTATATACACGCTCTTTCTGGTGCTAGTCCACTTTGTTATGAGGTAAGAGGTGACAGCAGTCTTTGTGCTGCATTTATTGTGTTTGAAATTAGCCATATTTCATAATGATGGCACAGCATATGTAGTAGATACTTATCATGATAGAAAACTCTACAAAGTCAAACATCAGAATTTGATCTATAGAACACTTTTCTGTACGTAGAATATTCAGAATAGGCTTTTCCTCACTCACCCTTCCCTCCTTTCTGTTGAAAGCAAATTGCTGAACTTTTGTGCTTTTTTTCCTGCAAAGACTGATTTTTGTTATAACTCGTTCTGAGCTTCATGGCAAGATGAAAAGCTAATATTTGCTATGCTCATACACAATGATTGTTGAAATGAGTTGATTATGAAAGAAAAGTAGTATAGTTCATAAATTCAGTTCTGTGATGTTGTATGTGTGTCCACAAAAGCAAAATGGCTTGAGGATAGTAGAAACGTCTTAACAGCCTGAATCAATTTTTCTTAGATCTACTGCAATGGATGAAGAACTAAATCCAAAGATGCTAGCTTTGCATAATGCTCAGAGAAAACGAAAAATGGAACATGATGGTTCACTTTTTCAGGCAGTTGGAATTGTGAGTTTTGTTTTACCATTTTAAAATATTCACTTTTAACCTTGCGATTTTTGAAATGAGGCACCAGTTCAGACTCTGATTTTAGTTCTTGGTATGCGCTGGAATCTTGGGAACAGAAAAAATTGCTTGGTAGTGAAATTCCCATGTGTACACAGATACTCTGATTTTTAGTTCTCTTTTACTGTCAGCTGTTTCAACAGTGCTCTCTATACCTAAGCACATTTCTTGATCAGGTAGGAAATACATTTGTGCATATTCTAGTGAAGAACAGATATGTTCACAGAAGACATCACATTTAAATGTGAAATTGCCATATTTCACTTTGAATTCAAACTCAATTTTCATATTTGTCAATATTGGATATAGTGTTCTTATGCTTCTATGCTTTTGTTTTTTCATTGAGTCTGATATTCTTTTATTTGATCACATAACAAGCCTATCTGAACCATAAGGGAATAGAATATAACCTAGCACATATATATAACTACCGCTTCTATTACATGCACACTCTCTGTAGTGTTAAGTGTGTGTGACTATGAGTAGCTCATCATTGTCTGTTCTAGCTATTCAGAAGAAACCTTGGGTATTCTTAGGTTTGTGTCACTTAATTGGGGCTATCTAGGTTATTTTCTCCAAGGGTATTTTGTCTCTGTAATCTTTGTCTCTGTCAGTTCTTAGTATTTTGAAATCTTAAGCTTTGCCATTACATCCTATTATCTCTTTTTCTGCCTTCATTGAAAATTCCCACTTGTCTTAAGTTTTGTACAGTTCTTAATTCCTCTACTGCAAGGTAGTCTTTGAGATTCTTTGTTTCTCCAGCAGTCCATCTCTGAGGAGTAATAATCCATCGTGTGCAGGATGATTTTTCTTTTGAACTATGAATTATTCCCATATTGGCATTCTGGTTTGGGCAGGAGACAAATTGCTGTATACTGGTTTTATCATTTTTGTCCTCCAGATTACCTGAGAACTTTTGTATATTTATTTTTATTCTGAGTCAAGCAGACTTTAAAACAATCATACTATTGATTTCATTTGCTAAGTGTTTTGCACTTTTATGCATGTTGGTTTTTGCTTCCAGTAGCTCTGTAATATTCACAGCTCTGCAAGATACTTTATTGCCTTCCATTGCCTTTTTCTCATGTCATGGTGGTACAGTTGTCCTCTAGTGTTGCTGATTAAATACTCAGAGTAGCCTGAGTTGTCATTAAGTACACAGAAAACAAGCAGTTCTGCATTAACTGCTGTAAGTGTTCAGGCTTTTATGCTTAATGCTTAAAGGTTCAGACTTCATCCTTTACTACATGTTTTTCTTTTTTCTGTATTTGAAATAAGTGTTGCAAATGTTGACTGTTTCTGCACAGTCAGAAGCTGAACTTTCCATGTAGCTGGATCTTAGTGATATTATTTCGAGCAGATACAAGAAGATACAAGCTATATATTTCTTAATATGAAGGCTGTATTGCATTCACAATAAAAACAAGACCAAAAAATCCAAAACAAAAAAAACAACCCAGCAACAACGCAGGTGACTGACCTTACTATGAAATGCAATTTCTAAGTTAAAGTTGTTTAGCTTCTATTATACAACTGTCCTTTTGAGTTATTACATGGATGCTTTATAACCTGAAAACATATGTTCTTTTCTGTTTTACATGTTCAGGATAATGGCAGTGTTCTGAAATATCTTTTCCTCTTTTAGCAGCAGTCAGTACTACTAACAAGACAAAACTTTGCAGATTCAACTACTTTTGCTAGTAAATTTGATATAAGGTGGTGTGTTTTCCTTCCATCCCATCTGTTTCAGTGGCAGCTTCTTCTTACTTATACTTATCATAAGGAGCCTTTAAAAGCTTTCTAATCGCCATATCTTCTGTACTGCTGTCAAAACAATATGCAAAGAGCTGTATCTGTGGTAGAATGGCTTAGGACTGCATTCCCTTTGCTTGGCTCAGACAGCTTGGTGGCAGTAACTGGAGTGCAAGCAGAATTTACGTCTTAAATTTAGATAGAATCGACTTACCAAGGTTCCTGAATCTCCTACACTATTAACTACAGTGTAAGAAACCATCAGAGACTTCAGTGAAAACCTGATGCTTACTCACACAAGAGCAGTGGCAATTAAATGGGTGTGTATGTGTACAGGAACATGCTAATCCTGAGGATGGTAACCGATCATAACCAGGATTTAGTAATTGTTTTCTGTAAGGGAAGCAAGGTCTTTGAAATCTGATTCAGTTTTATTTTAAATAATTCTCAAGGGTAGTGTACTCAGAAATACTTCTCCCCAAGTTCTGAATGAAGTCCACTTTAAATTCTGACAATGCCTACACTAGTAATTAGTGACAGGAACTGTTAGTTTGGAAGAGGGATGTGGAGGGCTACAAAGATACAGTATTTAGTAAAGAAGATTTATTTTATTTCTTTCCAGGGGTCTTTATTCCAGCAGGCAGGTGACCGTGGAGGAAATGCATCACTTGCTTGGAAACGTGTGAAGGGATGCAAAACAAATGGTCATAATGGAGTGGAGCAAAAGACAATCATTCTACTATCAACTGGTCAGTCTCTCCTTTTAATACCTAGAGGGGGGCAGAGGGGGTTGTGTGAGAGAGAACTGAGTAACAGAAGCGTACCCAAACTTACCGCCTTTGTGAAGAATTGCGGAGAAAAAGTTAAAAGTGGTGAATAAAGTGCACTTTTTCTCCTTCCCCTCCCTCTTTAGACATAGCAAGTAAACTTCTAGGGCAGTCGATGGATGAAAGTGGGCTACCCCAACTCACGAGTTACGATTGTGAAGTAAACGCTCCCATACAAGGCAACAGAAACCTGCTACAGGGTGAAGAACTGCTCAGAGCTCTGGATCAAGTTAACTGAGCTTTCACAATACTTGTTCCTTTTTTGGACACTGGTGAATCATCACCTAAAGCAGTCTATTTATATTTTCTATATCTGATTTTAGAAGCCTGGCTACAGTACTGCACTAATTCAGTTAGTTCAGTTTTGATCCCCTTTCTACTTATTTTGACAGTCTTTTTAATATGTTCTTTATGTAACAATAACTCAAAACTATAGTGCGTTTTTATAATTCTTTGGTACATACACTTTTAAGTCCATTACATTTAAAACACTCTTGCAATAGCAGCTTTGAAATATGCACCTGATCTAAAAAATATATGAATATTTATTTTTTTGGCTGGGGAGTTGGTCACCAAAACTTAGTAGTAAAATGTCAACACAGGAAAAACTGGCAGTACTTCCACCCTGCTTTTCATAGGTAGTTGGAAGACTTGTGTTCTCTTACTCTTTATGTTCAAATAAGTTTTTTATTTTAATAGTTTTTATAAGATACAACAATGCTTTGCAGCGGTGCATTGTAGCCACAATCGCACAATATATTTTCTTAAAAAATACCAGCAGTTCCTCATGCAATATATTCTGCATTTATAAAAACTAGTTTTTAAGAAGAATCCTCTTTTGTTTGCCTATGAAATCGTATTTAAACCTGGATTATGTCATTATTTTAGTCATGTTGTAATATAAATTGTTCTTAAATGCTGTCTTATGCTTTTGACTTAAATGAGTGTGGTTAGTCAAAGGAAAGGCTTTATCTGGAAAGGGCTAGCAGCATTTTATTTGGATTCGTTCTCAATTTAGGAAAGTTTGATGTTCTTAAAGTAGTCATTTTGCCAGCTTAAAAAAAAAATCCCCTGCCTTGTAGCTATTGAAGTTAATGCTAATATTGTGTATGATCTTAAATCTAAATGTTCAGCTTACCCTGTGTGGTATAGGTGATATTTCAAGCAGATTGTAAAACATCTTGCATTGTTAGCAAAATTTTATCTA
Organism: Melopsittacus undulatus; assembly: GCF_012275295.1. NCBI lineage: Eukaryota > Metazoa > Chordata > Aves > Psittaciformes > Psittaculidae > Melopsittacus > Melopsittacus undulatus. The sequence continues at coordinate 18,346,300 of NC_047530.1, forward strand.
GTACATCGAGTTGCTCAATATTTTGATGTTTTGGTTTTATGCACCTTGTTGCTATTAACATCCGTATGTTTTCATGTAGATTTCAATAACTTGAGTATATTTAGCAGCCTTTTTATTTAGAAATACATAGTTGTCACAAACATCTTAATTTCCTATATGTACTGTACAAAACCTTCATTCACTCATTCTTTTGCTCTTTGTGGTTGGATCTAACACTAACTGTATTGTTTTCTTACATCAATAAACTATATGTGGACCAGGCCCCCTTGGGGAGTGTGTTATCTGAGAGAAATGAGATAATTTATATTTTTGTTAGTGGTTATTGTTCATCTGTGTTCCCTTTTTAAATTAGAGTTGATTGGAAATCACTGCTCCCTTATTTTGATTGTAACATCTCTGTGTTAATTATTTTAGCCTATTCAGTACTGAAGTCTAGACAGTGTTGTACTACCGCTCGCCAAAGATGTTTAACTTTTAAATCTGTTATCACACCAGTTAGCAAACTTTAAAGTGAGGAGACAGCATATTTGTGTTACTGCAGAGTGGAAAGATTCTTCCTTGTGAACAGCTTAAAGGCTCGTCTCTGGAAGCTTTATCAAGGTAATGCTGGAAAGCAGGAAAAAGTAAAACTCACAGGAATGATCAGGTAGAAGATTTTTCTCACAAAACTACATGATTACAAAATTAAGCTGGTGCTTGATAAGTTTGTTCTGCATTCTTGTGCTCTTGACTCATAACTTTAATAATTAGGTGACTTCTCATTTTGCTGCCATAAAACACAATACTACTGATAGAACCTTGTCATGTGTAAGTATGGTCAAGATAATTTGTGCATTCTTCAAACTACTTTAAAGATTATCTCAGTGCAAGACATCACATGGAGTGTCACAAGAATGATTTTGGTTTTACTTTGAAACTTGGCTTCATTAGACTCTTGCAATCAATATAACATTATATAAGCTTTAACCTGTTTTTTACAAATTACTGTTTCACTAAAATGAGCAGTTTTGAAACTGAAACAACTGTATTAAACTAAATGGAGATTATTAGCTGCAGCTTAAAGTAAAAGATAAGGCACTAGTAGCAGAAGATGGTTGCATACTTAAAGTTTTGAGTAGAAGTTGCACATAGAGGAGAAAGCATGTAGGTGCACTAAGCCAGAGTTGAAGCTTTGTGCAGAGAACATCTGAATATATATATACACCTGCTGCTGAATACAGATTTTTAATGAAGCCTTTAAGTGTACAAAGCTTATAAAGTTCTTGGGATGAATACAGCAGAACTACTGTGTCCCTGCTGTGTAAGGTCTTGGAGATGATGTTCTATCAGCAGTTAAAAGGTTTTAACAGTGAAGTTGCTAAAGGCTTAGGGTAAAGAACCTGCTGGTATGGGCATCCCTTCTGCTCAGCTCAATGTGGATTGATGTGATGTTTCTGTGAGATAGTCTTGATATGTGTGAAAGGTTCAAGTGGGTTCTGCTTTTCTTACTGCCCCAGCAAGTTTTAAGCTGCTTTTGTTTCCATCTTCCAAGAGAAACTTCATACCATCATGCTTGAAGTTCTTTTGCTACTCTCTTGACCTTACTTTGGAACAGCCTGACTTTATTGGATCTGTCAGTTCCTCTTCAGTGTATTTTAAGAGGGTAGTAAATTTTCATAAAGAAAATCCATGTTAGAGGAGGAAAATTTAAGTGACCCACATGATTTATGGTTATGTGCCTGCTGGAATCATCTCTGGTCTCAATGAGAGCAGTTCTGTATTTAAATGAGCCATGTTTCATCTAAGAATCTTCCCAACTGTCATATTTTTTTAATTATACATAAAGCATAGCATTTTGTTTTTACTGTTCATGTAAAAGTGACTGAAACAAGCAGTTAATGGCATGAACTGCAGTAGCTGTATTGTTTACTGTTTTGTTTTGTTTACAAAAAAAGCAACCGCCAAACCTCCCAGAGGCACTGAAGAAAATATGCAAAAGTAACAGTAATTGCTCTGGCCTTGAGAGCTTTGCTAAAGGCAGCTGGAATTTCAGAGAATCTAGAAGGACACCTTCTAGCTGCCTTGTTTTAATTTTTTATATATTTTTTTTCTTAGACTCTCAGAATGCATGTTCTGATTCTAAACCTACTTTGGAGGACGATCTTCCTGGTCCAGTGGAGGGTGTCCCTGCCTATGGCAGGGGGTTTGGAACTAGATCATTTTAAGGTCCCTTCCGACCCAAAACCATTCTATGATAATACATTACTTTCTAAATCTTTTCTTAGGGATTTTGAATAATTTCTTTGATTTGCTACCTTTTTAAAATGTTGAGACAGTACATTTTAGCGCATTTGTTCTTTGCCAGTAAAGAACTGTAGGTAGATACAGTGTTTCATTCTGCATATGAAACATCCTCAATTATCATCTCCACATAAAGTGAGGAGATTGTAACAAAATCAGCTTCCAGAAGATTACTGTCACTGCAGTAGTAGTCAAGCCCTGATGGCTTTATTAAAAGAAAGGAATTTTAAAACTAGTACTTATGATATCATTCATTCCCTTACCTGAATGTAGTTACTAACTATGGCTGCAGCTCCCAAGAAGTCATTGAAGTCTGCTGCCCAGTAACTTGATCTCAGGTGTAATACACTGAATACATTAAGGAGTCCAAAGTACAGCTTTCTAACAAACATACCTCCCTCCTGTGTAGTGAGCAAGGCTGGGACTGTGCTGATCTTTGAAAACCTTCAGGTGAAACAGAAAGAAATTGCTATTAAGTTTCCTTTCATAGAATAGTTAGGATTGGAAAGGACTTTCCTGTGTGTCTCTGTCCACATGTAATTACTGCATTAGAGAACCACAAGTTAAGGCTTTTACCTGTAACCCTGGTGACAATTTAAGACTTAAAAGGTTATATTAGATTAATTGATCAGCCCTGCTTCCAATGAAATACAGCTTAAAAATGTCTGATCATTACAGGTTAAGATACTGTATATTTGATAGTTTGGATTTGTGGGGTTTTTTTTTCATTATTTGAAAAAGCTGTTTAATTAAGCAGCTAGCCAAGGGTAGTGAAAGGCAGAGACATGGGCTGTCTGACCAGTATCTGTTGGCAAGCTTTCTCCCCACATCCACTGTGGACTGAGCTGTTCCCCCGATGAACAGAGCTGTGGAAGCTGGGAAGTGTGATTGCCCTGCCACTGTCACCCATCTGCTCCCAGCCTGCTGATTAGCTGCTGCTGAACCCAACACAGATCTTGCACAAACGTCACTGCACTTAAACACATTATTCAGACTAATTGCCAGCATGAAAATAAACATTTCACAGGCCAAGAGTATTTTGTAAGAAGACCATTTCCATAGTAATTCACATGAGTTAGGTATTCAGCTTTCATTAGAAGTACCATTAGCAATTACAGGGACTTGACCCCCTGGAATGCTTCATTCTGGAGAACTGTGATATATATATTTTTTAAAAATCCAAATTGCAGAAATTAGTTGACATTTTCCTTCTGCTTCCCTGTTTACCTTGAGCAAGTTACCAAAAATTAAAAGAGTTTGCTACTGGATTTATACAGTGTGGTAGACTTTGTGAATAATAGCAGTATTCTCTCATGAAGAAGTGGTATATTTTAATGGAATTCTTTTTTGGAGCCAAGTACAACATGTTGCAATTGATATTTCTCTTGAAACACTTTGATGTACTTGTGACTGTATTTCTTTTTGATTGTGTAACAGTATAAAATTCAATAAAAGAGGGTTTGTTTCTAATTTGTGACATCTGTGATCTTTCTGTTCATCCCTTATGCCTGTTCTAAAAGATGATGGCAGATGGCAAAAACCACTTCAAAAAAAGTGAACTAAAACCCACTATGCAGCATAACTAAGACTCCTCTCATGCTTGAGGTCTTCCTACTGAAGTCAGAAACTTTAACACTAAGCACGTGTGGTCTGTTTTCCAACAGCATTTACAAATTCTGTCTTGCTTTCACAGCTGAATCGTGTTTACACTGAATCAGAATCACCTAGGTTGGAAAAGACCTTTAAGCTCATCAAGTCCAACCTTTACCCCAGGACTGCCATGACCACCACTAAACCATGTCACTAGGGGCCTCATCTACACATTTTTTTGAACACTTCCAGGAACAGTATAGAATCATAGAACATTGGACACAATGGTTATCCCACCTAAATTAAGTAGACTACGTGCACGAGCTAAAGAGGCCTCTTTGAGTAATCATAAAAAAATGCCCTTAGTAACAGAACAGGAACTACTTTGAATCCAAGGTGCTCTCTCCAGATGACTTCACTTGCTATCAGTACATGCAAATAACTTCACGAGAACTTGAGACTCCTGCTGCCTTGTTAAATCAACAGGGCTTCCTACTGCACTCATTGAAAGTCTCTGGCAACATTTACGCTTAGTTGGGAAGTCTGAAAGCAAAAGACAAGTGCCAGTGCTGTCACAGTAGAGTACGATCCTGTTATTTCGTATTAGTGATATAGGCTTGTACATACAGAAGTCTGAATATACTATTTAATAAAATGTATCCATGATTTATTTCCATGAGAATACATTAAAACCTGATTTATTTTAATGTTTTCTATTTGAAAATGGGTAGAATACAACCATACAAGATATTAAAAAAGAAAAAAGTTGTCTTGTGCAATGTGCATTTAGAGAACACCCTGTTATTTATATCTGTGCAGGATAAAATGGCTTTTTAACTTGCAACTTATAAGTTAGGAATTAATAGAGGAAACAGGACTTCATCCTTTAGGATTTAGATAAGAATACAAAGAAGATACAGTAACAAGCACCCCCTTACATGATCTGATTTTTCACGGGTTTTTGAGGGTTTTTTTGTTAGGAAGGTGGTGTATTAAGAACTAAAATGTATTAATGAAAAACTGAAGGATTACTAGATGAAAACACACAATTTATCAAGAATAATAGAATATTAACCTAAAATTTGACACTATTTCATTATATACACCATAGAAATTGAATTCTACAAAGAGACCTTGTTGCTTTTATTTTTTTATTTATCTGCATTTTCAGTCTCTTTCTGCAAGGACTTAGCAAATGTTACCATATAGGCACAATAGCCTCATCCTCACTATATCTTACATCATCTTTCACAATCACAGCAGCATGACATGCAGCCCCAAAAACTAAGACATTTCCATCTCGTATTTCCTAAAACACCATCTCTGAGAAATCACAACACTCAATACTTAGTATGCAATACTTAAAATACAGAAATCAGAAAGCACACTGAATCCTTATACATTCAACATCACTCCAGAGCCAAGCTCCTCCGCTCTGTTTAAGGGATAGCTCCTGTAACTAATGACAAACTTGCTCTGTGACATTTCAATTATTAACCTGCTTGTGCTTTTAATCCATAATTCCATTGCAGGGGGAGTATGCTATAACTGTTTTCCCAACAGCATTGGCATTCTGTTTCAAAATCAGTACAATCTCTTGAAGACAGGGTCACATACTGGATGAACAGGGCCACTGCCCTGTGTCTCTTAACTATTAATCCAAATGAAAGATGAAAATGTCAGCCAACCCAAAATCCATGCAGCTCTTCCTTCCCTGCAGCTGCTAAAACCTGTCCAGTTCATGTGCTAATGCTCCTATAATCAATAACAGTGACAATCAGTGGTGCTCAAGTGCAATGGCTGTTTAGTTGATAGCCATTCATTTCCTCCTCATCTACAAAGGCTGTGCTGGAGGTTGGATTCCAGCAACCTTACGGGAAATATAATAAACATGGAAAGATAGGTTTGTGTCTGATACATTGTGGAAGCTACTGTCACTTTAGGAGCTAATAGCTTTACGGAGCTACCTTTGACTCAATTAGTTGATGCTAATGGTGGATTGGAAAACACCACGGTAGCAGAGATAGCAGAATTTAAAATCCATTTTGTAGTGCACGATTATTTGGGAAAGCGTAATGTGAGGGTTTGACCTGACACATTGGGAAACTCCTGCAGGTTTAAATACCCCGAAGGCAGCACGCAACTAACCATCCCGTACATTCCTTACTTTCTCTACATGCCGTTTCCACCCGCCGAGGTTCCCCCAGCGCAGGGACAAACTACCACGATCCCAGCTCACAGCCCGCCTCATCCCACGGGACGGACCCGCTCTCCCCGCAGGTGCCGCCGCCGCTAAGCCCCGCTCCCACGCGAGGGGACCGCAGGCTGCCCGCAGCCCGTCGCCGGCTGAGCCCCGGCCGCAGCGGCGATTCCCCCCGCGGGCGCCTACCTTGGCAACAGCGCTTTGAAACCGGAGCCCCGTCCCCGAACCCCCATGGGAACTGCTGGGGGGCTGCGGAGCTTCCCCGGTGAAGGCAGCACCGAAACCCGGCTCCCGCAGAGCACACATCTCTGCCGCCCCGGGGCTCCCCCGCCTCTCGGGTGCCGCAAATCCGTACTCACTCGGGGCGCGAGGGCTCGCAGCGCTCCTCTCTGCTCCGCTCCTCTCGGCAGCCGCCTCGGCCGCCGCTCGCCCCTACGTGCGCGGGGCACGACAGTCCCCCCGCCCGCCCCGCGCCGCCGAGCGAGGCCGCACCCACCCACCCTACGTGCGGCTCGGCAGCCGCGGCCCCCTCCCCGCGCGCCCGGCTCGCCCCGGCCGCCTACGTGTGTGTGTGCATGCGGGGAGCGGCACGCTGCCCTCAGATCGGGGGAGGGGGGGGCGGCCACCGGAGGATCCGCTGCCCGCCGAGGCGGAAACGTGTCTCTCAGCCGCAGCGGCCCTCGGCAGCGGGGCGCAGGCAGGCCGGCAGCAGGACCCCGTGGGCACCTGCCCGGGAGACCGGCGGCGCCTCACGTTCACAAGGCCGCGAAGCGCGGGCGCAACGCCGCGCTGCCGACCCCTGCGGCGCTGCGCAACAGCCGGCTCCCTGCGCCGCTTCCGCGCGGACAGCGGCGGAGCCCGCCGGCATCCCCAGGCTCCCTGTGGCTGGTGTACAGCGGTGGCTCCTGACCTCCTCCCACACCTCCCCGGGCTGCGCCCGACTGCACCCCGGGGCCAGCTGAGAGGCGCGCTGGTCAAAGAAACCTCTGAGCCTGCGGGCCGGCAGCCGCAGCGGCGGCGACAGAGATAACGGGGGCGGAACACCCCCTGCCCCTCACGGGAGAGCCCCGGCAGCAGGCTGCGCGCATGCGCGGGAAAGCTGCGCAGGCGCGCTGGGGAGGTGGTGTGTGGCGGCGGGGTGGCAGGATGAGCTCGGTGCCGGGTTTGCAGGTGGACTGCGAGGAGCTGCTTGGTGCCTTTCAGGAAGCTGACACCGTCCGGTTCGAGCGCTTCGCTGAGCTGTGGCGGGAGCGCCGCTTCCACACCATTTTCTAGTGAGTGAGGAGGTCGGTGGGCCCACCCGTCCCTGGGCTGCCTCAGCCGCGGCCTGCCCGCTGCGAGCCGCCCTTAGAGGCATCGGGTCCGGCTGCCCTTTCGGGCCCTCTTCCCGTGCCCCACCTCAGGGAGCCCGTCCTTTCCCTCCCAAAGCGCACAGCTCCCCGATGCTGAGTTTGCCCTGGGATAATATTGGGGACTGTGAAGTGGTGTGTTAGGGAGCTGAGTTTCACTTCAGGCATGGCGTTTGGGAAAGGTTTGTTTGGCTGGTGTGTAGGTAAATGGCAGTAAAACATCGGTCCCTGTGTGATACTGAAAACCAGTTATTAGCGCAGTTTATTTTGTGCATTACTAATGCGTGATTTGGACGCTGACATCTAGGAGCTTGGTGCAGTCCTCATAAGATTAAAAAATGATTGGTGGATGTTGGATTTTTGCTGTAAATCTAATTTAGCACAGAGAATTTTATGCAGTACAGTGTGAGAGCTTAAGGGCTGGTTGTCTTTCAAGACTTCCCAGGACGTTGGTCCTATGGTAATATATTTTAAAATATCTAAAGTATGTTTGTGCATTACAGATTTTCTGAAGCCTGCACTTTTATTTTTACTTGCTTTAACTTCCTTCCCTTTTATTTATTTTAGTGGTAGAATAAGAGCGTTGGAGAGGAATAAGCTCACAAAGAAGACTTTAGAAGTGGCACAGCAGTACTTCTTGCCCCCGTATGCTTTCCAGATTCGAGTTGGTGCTCTGTACCTTTTGTATGGGCTCTATAGTACACAGCTCTGTCAGCCAAAACAGAAGGTAACTATTCTTGATGTTTTATTCTCAGGAGTTGCTAGGTATAAGACACATGGTATGTCTCTTGTCTACTTTGTCATTATGAATGGGTAGAGCATTTCCTCTTGCTTTTTTAAAATAAAAATATTTGGAAACAGATGGTCCCTTTGGAAAAGGTATCCTTTCAAACACCTTGGGCTTGAGAACTTAATGGGGTGGTGACTAAAATATTGCTTATGCCTGCTAAATTGTAGCTGTGATCTTGGATATCTTGTTTACCAGATAGGAAGCTGTTCTCTTTTAAGAAATTAAGACTACTAACTTTCAAAATGGGAACAGATGATGTGCTCATCAGCTGTACGATGAACACCATTGCAGCCCCAGTTATTCTTCAGAATTTCAACATAATGAAGACTGACTGAATTATTTCCAGAAGTGGAATTCATAAATAGGTTGAAAGTGTGAATGCCGGAATGGCATGCCTCCTTGCTGCTTTTAGGACAGGAGACAAGTATGTAAAGGAGTTGGAAACCGTGTAAGAAGTGGTTTACTTAGAAACCATGTGATACATGTTGAGCACATTCACAGTTGAGTCTAGATTCTTTAAGTAAGAAACTGAAGTTTAAGTAGTCTACAGGGATATCATTATGCCTCATATCTTGATTTCAGAGAAGTCAGTACCTTTTATGGATATGAATTTAGGCAATTTTTAAAACCACTGCTGTATACCAACTAGCAGAGAGTATAGGAATTACTAAAGAAACTAACAAAGACTAAAAATGAAGTGGGAAGAGTAGGTGTGAGAAGAACAAAAGCATGAAATAATGGAGAGATACTTTTATGAGCATTTCACTAGCAGCAAACCATGGTACAAGTATTGTTTCCTGATACATGGGAGTCTCCTTTCCTAGGTGCGTATTATTTTTCAGACATTTCAGAAGGTGAAGAATTAACTTTTGCAAGTGTAAAAAAAGGGCTTGTGTTACATGTCACTGTCGAAGATAAAGTCAGAATATTTAACATATCGGTATAATAAGCTTATCTGCTTAACATCTTGATAATAATAACATGTTATAGTAGGATCCTTTCTTTAGTTCTGTGATCATATGACATGCTACACCCTGGACATCCAGGCATTTTGTATACTATAGCATGATCACAGTTGTCAGCTGGATTAATTTTTATTAGTTGAAATACGCAGGTAGGTATGATAATATGTAACTGTTCTGTTGCAGATCAGAATCGCTCTAAAGGATTGGCCTGAAATCCATAAATTTCAACAGGATCTGATAAACTCCCAGCATTATGACGCAGCATACATTTTTAGGGCACTGCGACTTGCCAGAGCGTTCCATTTCACAGCAATGCCAAAGCTTGTGAGTTATTACATTTACTAAATTAATTACTTACAATTTTTAATAAAATAGCTTTCAATGGCTAACAATTCAATAGCACTTAATTTAGCTTTAAGGCTATGTTGAAATGTAATATCTTGCTTTAAGTAGCTAGGTATGTGACGTGAAGCTTGGAGGATGTTTGAATGTAGCATGTTTCTCACCTGAAAGTATTTTTTCAGTATCTAATGTTCTTACTATAGCTGAGATGTCTTACCATTAGTGGAAGTGAGTCTGGATGCTGGATTACATTATTGACTAGGGCATCTTTTTTATTTAAATGCTGACTCCAAGCACTTGACAGTAAAGCTGTATATTACTGCTGATGAGATGGTTTTATGCCCTTCAGCATTTCTTGATTGTTGGATATGCAGTAAGAATTTTCAAGAGGAGGTGGCATTTTCAGTCTGCTTTTAGGTTACTAAATATTATCTTTTGATTTAGCTAAACTACAGAACTAAGAAGAAGATTCAGGAAAACGAATTTAAAGAAGAATTTAAGGAGCCGAGTAACAGAGTAAACAGCCTTATCACTAATGATGTATTGGAGGTACATACTTTTAAACTACAGATTAATCGGTGGGGCTTGTTTTGTTTTTCTGATGTTGTCTAAGAGGTACAGCTTCTCTAATCAGCACAGTCTTGTTCTTTGTAAATCTTCTTATGGAATGCAGACTAGGGTAATAGCCTTAAATTTTATAAAAAAATGGAGTAATTCAAGCCAGGTGTAAGTTCTTCTATTGCTCATTATTACTCAATAATAGATTTTTGTTTACGGGTTTTTCCAGTTGCTGCAACCAGATATGTATCATCACTAAGGCTGACTACAGTGGTACAAAAATCAGTAATCTGGGAGACAGCAGGGTGAGAAGACCTGCTTCCTTGAAAGGAGGAAGTAAAATACTTCCTCAGAGGTGAAAATAGATTACCATATCAGAGTGAATCCTCTGTGAGCGCTGATCCTGAGTATCATTGATACTTCCTTCTCAGTTTGCGTAATGCAAGATACTCTTCAGTGCTGGGTAGCGGTATTGTTAGGCTCCCTAAAACTGAACTGATCTAAACAGAATCTGTTTCTAATACTCTTTCTAGTTCAATGGTCTCTTTAGAATGGTTTGTATAAGCCTCATTTTGTTCTTTGCGGTCTAATATTACTTTATTGCTGGAATATTTTTTTTTCCCCTGAAAAGAGCCTCTCTCTTATTTTTAGGAACTGATGAATATTCATGACCACTATCAGAAAATGAAGTGTGTCATTTCAGCTGACAAATCCCAGCCAGACAAGGCTCTGAGCTTGATAAAAGATGATTTTGTAGCTACTCTTAAAGATATAACCTTGGAACATCAGGAATGGCAGCAGAACAGAATGGTAGGTAATATCAACCATTATTCTATGGCGGCTTAACAGATTGTGTGAACATAAGAGCTGTCTTTCTTAGTGTAATTACCTATGAGCATACTTTGCAAATCTCAGACTTAAGTAGAAGGAACTGTTAACACTGAAGACACAGAATGAGTAAAGCCCTAGGCAGTTATGGTATGGGGTGAAGGATGTGGAATGTGGTACTGCCTCTATATTCATGTAAATGATTGCTGAGAGGTAAGCCCTGGAAGATGTGACTTATGGGTGGTGTTAGAATGACCCTAGAAGTACCTCTGTAACACTTATTCTTGAATCAAGGATAGGCCATAGCGTAAGATCAATGAAGAAAATGGACACGTGTGTAAATATTAGTTTAGTTTTTCACAATTCTTGGATTTTAGCTGTCTTGTATATGATAGACATTTAAAAAAACCCCACTTTTTTCCCCCCCCAGAAATTATTCCTAAATGCTAAAGAAACCGATGAAATGCTAAATAAAAAGGAACAAGGGAATCTGCTAGAATCAGAGGTAAGAAAAATTAACTAGTTTGCTATGATGCACAAGGCAGATCTGATATTTTTTTTACTTCAAATCACAGGCTAAGCAGTGGATGTTAGGGCTTGATAGTGTCAAAGTAACTTCCAGGAATAGCTGATGGGGCTGGTTGGTTTTTCTTGTTTGGCTGGTTTTGTTTTTAAATCAGATTGTTTTGTGTTAATCTTTGAGCATTCACTGCTGTGATAGCTCTTAGATGCTCATAGTAAAAAATCCGTTTCACATAAGGAGGGGAAGAGCTTGTTCTTGGTCAAACTCTTTATGGTTCCTGAAGTTTCAACTAAATGCAATACCCATGGGTTTTTTTTGTTACAGAATTATCTCTCTTCTTGTACTTGGCTGCTTATTTCAATTTTGAATTTAAGTAAGATGTGAAGTTTTAAAGCTGGTTTACTTCTCTTGGGCTTTGTAACAGTGAAGACAATCAAAATTATGCTGTCTTTTTTGTGAAATTTGAAATGTATTTGTTTGTTCTATTAAAGTAACAGTTTGGCAGCATTCTAATAATATAGAACTAGTTACAGAATAACAGTGATAGTGAGATATTGTTCAAGTGGTTGTCTGATGTGGAATTTCATTTAAATATTGCTATAATAGGTATGAAAATTTTCTGACTGATCTCTTGTTTCTTTGCAGGGTTCTGAAAGAGCAAATGCTTTGGCTAGGATCAAATACAAGTCTTATTCTGCGGTTGTTGAGGTTGGTACAAAATTTGAGGATTGGGGTGTATTTGTTTTAAACTTGTATGTAGTGAATTATTACATTAATAAATTAGCATTTTAAATAAAATTTACTTTAAATGTAAATTATGAATTAGAAAGGAATTAGTTAAAATTGTGCTCTTTAATTTAATCTTTTTGATTGTGCTCTTTAATTCAATCTTTGAATGTTCTACTTTTCCTAAAACATAGTGGAAACCTGAAGCTCTTATTGTTCCTGTTAGATTTATGGTAACAGTGCAGATATGGTCTATGCTTGGGGAATTTTAATTTACAAGGTATGTTTTAATGCCTATGCTCTGTTTAAGTAGATGGAATTTCAAGTAGGTGGAATAAAAATACTTACAAGTTTTATTGCTCAAATTCCTTGAAGCTTAGACATTGGAATCTCCAATGATGCTTGTTAAAATGGATCTTGGGGTTTTAAAGTCAGTTGGAAGGTCTTGGAAACATTATGTCCTGGGTTCAGCTGTAACAATTATTTTTCTCCTTCTTAGTAGCTTGTGCAATGCAGTTATTTTTTCAATAATTGCTACTTGAAAAATACTGTTGATTTGTCTTTTTTATGTCAGGCCTGCAAGAAACATCAAAACTTTGCTTGTTGATTAAAATCTCATATTGAAAAGTGCGCTATTAAATGAAACAGAGCTCTTGAATGTATAACAGGCAGTTTTCTAGGCCCCTAAGCAAAATATGACAGTAAGGAGGCTTTATGGTGTAACAGTTTTCAGAGGTGCTCCTTTTGCTTCCGGACAGCAGTGTCCAACATAATGTAGGCTGATGCCAACAGAGAGTGGTTTGAAAAGAAATGAATGTTTAATTGCCTGAATTTAAGTGATACACCCATTAAATCATAGAAGCACATTGCGTTGTTAAAACTGAAGATCAGCAACTGGTGGCAATCCACCCACACACCTTCAATCTTTTCCTCCACCCTGACATGGAAGTTGATGCTGTGGTCCTCGCTGATATCTAAAGTACTGGGTGACATACAGTAATATCTGGCTGTAGAAGTTTAGCTTTTTTGTATCATTCATATGTACGTTTGGCTTTTAGGCTTCCAAATCCAGAAGACATCGACAAGTAAAATTGGAATCTTCTGAATCAGGATCGAATTACGGGAAATCTCCAAGCCGAAGTAAAAAAGCCAGTAGGAGACCACAGCTAGCAAGGAAAAGAGATTCTTTGGGAATCAAAGGTATTTCTCCATTGCATTTGTGAACCTGAAGCAACTATAGAAGTTTATCCATTGCTTTGCTAGCTGAGGTAGCTGGGTTAAATTTTACTGTTGATTAGTAGAGGTAGAAGAATAAAGAAATACTTTGTTATACCAGTATGTAACTAAAATTTGTTTTCCATAGTCTGGTTAGGTTTCTACCTAACAATGTGATTACATGCAGTTTCTTGTTAATCTGTAGTCTCTCTCATACACATATGCCTCTGCTAATTTTTTCTCTGGAAAAGCTTGACGTTGGAAAAACATGATCTGTGTGGCAGTGTCTAAATTTCTCCTGTTGCCATATAACAGACATATTAGAGGTTGATATATGTCAGTTTTTTCTTCTGACAGCTTCTCCTTTTGAAGCTATCTTTTTGATAAAAATCACTTTATCTGGTAATTTTCCTATTATTCTAATAGTTTATACTATTTTAATGAAATCCAAAGTAAAACTTGCCTGTTTCTATTCTGTTTGTGACCTTTTGAAAGGAATATTCTCCAATACTTCTCAAGAGAAAATAATATTGATGTCTTAATGACAATGATTGCTTTGTAAGACTAGTACATCAGTAGTCTTAGACTATCACATCAGTCATTCTCCTTCCATCTGATATTTATCTTGTCCTTTTGTTACTGAAATTTTTAGTCCTCCCATATGAACACAAATCTTTTGTCAATAACTCTTGTAGTTTCAAAACTCTCTTCCAATTGTTTCCTTAATCCCAATATTGCAATTATTACATTATAATAGTTCCAGACTTGTCTAGTTTATAGGTAGGCTTAACTTTTCGCTTCTTGACAGAAGGGTTTTTTATACACCCATGGCCTGTTTCTTACTTGATTCTGTTCCACAATTCTGGTTTTTTGTTTTTGTGTTTTGTTTTCTTTCTTATGAGCACTGTAATTTTAGCTAGGAATAAAAATAAATTGAAGGAGCAGACTTTTTAAAAATAGCTTTTAAAGTGATAGAAGCTGTTCTGCCATTTAAGTTTTTACTTATTAAAGTTTAAATAAAATTGAACAGCAAGATAGTTTTGAATTAACTTTATTTTGAACACAGGGATTTAATTTCAAAGTTACAGACTCTCTTCTGACTTGCTTAGCTTCTCCTAGAAAAAAAAACTCACTGAGAAAATAAATCCCTCTTCAGATGTGAGCATTACACAGTGCTGCCTTTGCTTCATTCTAAAACAGTAGATGAAGTGTTGAGGCAGAATAAGGCATTTTGAATTACCTCTGCACTGAGTTGGTGATTAATACACTTTATACTTATAGTGTTAACTCCTTTTTATTGGGGGCTTCTTTAGGGAGCTGTATGACGGTGCTGTGGCACATAGGTGTTTCTCTACAGCCTTTGACTAGAAAGTCAAGAGAGGAGCAAGTGAGCAATCTTAACTGCTGGACCTGAGATGTAGAAGCAAAAAAAGATGACAGTTCTTCCTAAATATCTGTCTGCAGGTGAAATGCAAGTGGCAAAGGAAACTGTTACTCAGCATATTGGAATGCCTGTAATCACAGAAGAAAACTCAGATGAAGAAGGTACAGTGATTGAAATTTTAACAAAACCAGTGACTTGGATTATAATAGTTCTCTGCATGCTATATTTTTTTGAAACTAAAGCTGATATTTTGGACCATGTGTTGCTGCCTTACAAAATCTGTATTAGTTTTAGCCTGTAAGTTGTAGCATGAAAACTGAAGCTTTGATTTGAGTCTTTGTGCATTCACATGGTGGCAAAATTCCTAGTCATGTTTTTCAACATAGATTGCATTATAGCGCATTCAGAGTTAAAAGTGGTCCAGTTAAAAGGAGATTTACTCTTCTGTAAGAAAGTCTGCCTTGAAATGTTCCAAGGTATAGGGAAAAGTGGTGTTTTTTTGGTCATTCTCCCACTCACAGAAGATACCTGATCTAGTAGCTCTGGGAATTTATGTAACCTGCCTCTCAAGCTTCAACTCTGTGGAACTGAGGGAGCATTGTAATTCCCCCTCTCAGCTGGGTAGTACTTCAAGGATTATGTTCCAGTAGACATGTACAGTAAGTGTCCTCTGCTGTATTAGAAGTTGTCTGACATAGTTGGGATGGGATTCTGAGGACTACAGCAGAAGAGTGGATGATTTTTATATCACTCATGTTACTAGAAATAATGTGATTTTTATTTGGAAGCAATAGTAAAGCAGGTTTCTCAAAGCTGATGGTGGAGCTGGTCTGAGAAGTATCAAATGCATGTAGTACAAATTGAGGTTTTAGAAGCTTCAGGGTCTGTTCTCAGTATTGCTTGAGGAGGACATAAACACCATGGAACAGATGCTGCACCCTCCTTATCTTGAGGTACCTGGTTTAGCTGTGCTCTGGGAAGAGCCAGGGTACTGATTTGCTGCCATGTCTCAAAAGATGGATAGTGTTCTTGGGAGAGTAGCTGGCCAGCAAAAGGCAGGATTTCTGCTGGCAGTTCTGGCTGGTCTAAGACTGGCTTAGTCTTGCTTACAGAGTGGAAGGCAGATTTGATAGACCAGAGGTTCTGGTTCTTAACCTGAAAGACTAGGGTTTACTTAGGTTACTTAAAGTGGGGGCAAAGAATTAGTAACAACTTCTGGAAATCTTGAAGGACATAGGTAAGTGTAAGGAGTATATCTTTTGGAGTTAATTTGCTATCCAAAATTTTGTGTAATGGAAGGATATTTCATACAAGGAAGCATGATCATTATTAAAATACTTTTGTAGTGAGGTAGCACATTTATGTTTGTGCTTTTTAAAAGCAAAGTGTGCTTTGTGATACTGAAACGAGACCGCATTCTCTGATCAGCTTAGTTGTGGACAATATGAATTTGTTAAATTTTAAATGGTCAGATTGAAGTCACAGTGGTGCATTTAGCATTTAATACCATATTTTACTTACTTACTTATTCTTCAAGATGTCGTGGACAAAAAGTTTCTTACGTTTTCTATTTCCCAGAAAATTCTGGGGCTTTAAGAATACCCCTGAGCAATCTCTTCAAGTATTCTGTGCTTAATTTTGTGAGTATTCAATTTGACAAACTTGCAATGAAATCTTGAAGGCGTTCATGAGAAGCAGAAAGCTGTGAAGTACAGTATTTTGTTTATCAATGGAATTGTAATTGACACTTGGAATGATAGTGTGCTGTATAATCCAGTAAGATTATTTTTTTCATATTTAAAACATTGGGGAGAGGAATTGGGAGGGGATCTCAAGAGCTCATCTAATTAATTTCCTTTGCTGGGCAGAGTTAATTTTACTTTAATAATTCCCATGAAGGAAGACAGATTGAAAAGCCTGTCAGAAAATCTCTTTTATTTCCTTTCAGAAGTATCTCTTCCCAAGAGGAAAAGAAGATGTTAGAGGATCCAGTTGGAGAAAAGCTAACATTAATTTTAATGACAAAATGTTAATGTCAGAGGTAACACAAAATGCTTGTTTTGGATGTCTTTGAATGTACAACAAGAGGCGTCTGGGACCAGAAATACAGGTGATGCTGGAATACCGGTAGCATGTGGTATACCTTAGCTGCCTCTTGGTACAGCCTCTGGTGCCTTTTGTTTACCTGGTGAATGCTTCTTTTGGGAGACAAAGTTGCTGTGCTCTGTTTGAGATTGAAAGAGAACATGGTTGCTTGTTGTATTTAGTTTGTATAATGTGAGTTATTGCTTGGAACTCAGGTTGATCTAAAATGATGGGTTTAGCTGAGACACTAAAAGAACAGCTCACAATATTTCCCCAAATGAGACATGTTTGTAATCTTTTGTCTCTGAACATAAAATTAAGGTTATTGACTGTTGAAAATTAGTACAATAAAGTATTTTTCACGGTTTGCTTGCTCCATTTTATAGTGTGTAACTTCAGCAATGTTTATTGTGGTTTGATCCCACAGGTGCAGGAAGTGTACTTGATGATAAGCCTTTTATTATACTCTGTCTCCAGCAGATACGGAATCATTGTGTATTCAAATAAAGAAATGTAAAGTGTATTTATTAATTCTGCAGATGACCCTAAGCTGTACATGGCCAGGACTGGAATTCAAAATGATCTTTATAAACTGGAGAGGCATGGAAGAAGCTGATACTTGTGGTTTTCTGTTGTCAGTTTAAACTCATTCTGCCTCTATGCATTTCTGCTCCTAATTTTTGGCAAGCAAATACAAGAAACATGAAGAGACCTCTTAAGGAAAACTTAACCAGACTTTCTTGATCAGTATTTTCTGCTCATCTTGATGCAGTTAGAATCCTGTTGGTAATACTGTGTTTGTCAGTTTTGTCAATTCCAGACGCTGCTTTGAGTGTGGGTATAGAGGAAGCTTTCCAGTATCCTCACATTGCAGGGAATGGATAGCAGGAGAGGTGTAATAGTGGAGCAATGTGATGATGAGATGCAGTGGAGCACTTGAATCTCTTCTTGGCTAAAAAAGATACAGATGGAGAGTTCTTTCTAGCAGATAGTGGGACTACAGCTTCAAATTCATAATTTCTTGAGTTTCTTCACTTTGGAAATTGCTTAAGGATGAGCTATACAGCACCAGTCCTCTTCTGCTTTTTCTAGGCACCAAGGTTAAGCTAGATCTTCCAGCTACATGGTACTGTGTTTTTCCCTTGAAGAGAAACTTGAAAGTGACTTCTCTTTTTCTGTTTTCCTTCCAACTTGCAGGTATCTTTCCCAAGGAAGCTAAGAGGAAACACAGCTACAAAAAATTCCTTTTTACTTTCTTGACAGGTTATTTTCAGCTAAATTCCCTGCACACACTTCTAAAAATGATTTGCAAATCCACATTGGAAGCATGCAAAGGCTTGACTAGGCTCAAAGATGGGTTTAATGTTGTAATTATGAAAGCAAGCATTCTTTAATTTGTTTATAAAATTACACAAATTAAAATGGAAGTTATGCTTAAAGATAGACTTGGAACCGCTGACTGTATGCAGTGGTAATAGTTCAGAATGGTAATCCTGAGAATTTAGAGGCAGCAGTAAGCAAAGTTTCATAATGCTGGTGTAATCTTAAAAATAAATCCCTTGCTGTAGTCTGATGGGCAATTACAGACTTTTACAAACAGGACTTCCTAATTGCTTAATTTGAAGCCAGCAGCTGTCATTATAAAACAAACAAAACTACTTCTCCCCCACCCAAACAGTAAATCTAGACTTCCAAGAATACTGTTCTCTAGGTTCTAACTTCTCTTCTTGTAGCCTCAAGGTTGCAGCCTTGAAGTCTGCAAGGAAACTTCATATTAGCCTAACTTCCAGCTGATCTGGTGGTTGGAAGTAAGGTGGTGTGACAGTGTATATCTGGATGTAGTTACAGTGTTCCTAAACGAAGTAGAAACATACAATTTGTCTGAAACTTCCCTGAGATGGATATGCAACTGAGTGAAGGATTACATTCTTTGCTTTGGCAAAGCCAAAGGATCCTCCAAGTGGAGGTTTGAGCTACTGTTGTGCAGTGTTGACAAGTACAGTGGCTGATGAAAAGCAGAATAAACTTAAACCACTTATAGGTGACACCAGTTTAGAAACTGTTTAAGTAGAAGACATTTTCCAATCTAACTTTTATTCTTATAATGGGTAATATCAACAAGGTCTAATTAAGTAAGGGTAAGTATAGAGGGTTGCAGTTGGAAGGACAGATTAGATGAAAATGTCAGCTTGGCAATGCTTGCATGAGCAGCTGTTCTCAGTCTGCATGTTTGTGCAGCCCTCAGACTGAAGGCAGATCAGCAATATGGGGGTGATGTCACAACTTCCAAATGCCATGGGTGGCAGCGGTGATCTGTGTTGTATATAATTTGAGGAGGATACAGACATCACCTCTGGAATCATTAGAGAATCCTAAAAAAGTGTTCACAAACAGAAAACACTGAAAGAAGGTTTAGTCTGGAAAAGAGTTTGAGTGAAACTATTCCTGGTAATGGTCTTTACAGGTTTAAAGTCCGTGTTTATGCAAATGGTGATTAATTGTTCTCTGTGTTTTCTGAGGTAAAGCTATACAATTTGCAGCAACATTAATTTACTTAATAAGATTTTTTGCAGTTAACAGTTTGGCCTTGTAACAAACAGCAGAATCACTTTTACTGTGGAAGTTCAAAACAATGTTGGAAAAACATGAGTCGTGGTTGTTTGAAGTGGACCTAGTTGTGCTTTGGGGACTGAAGATGGACTAGAGATTCATTCTAGTGCTATACTTATGTGTTTTACATAACAGGACCCCATACAGAGAGTTTATTTCTCATCACGCATGCATAACAAATTCTTCAAATGATACAGATATTTTATCCTTTTCTAGCATGTTTCATTTTAAAGTTCATTCTGCTTCTGCAGTTGCCCATTCATGTTTTATAAAGCTTGCTGCATGGATCTGGCTTCCTCACCCCATTTTCATCTTTGTCCTTAAATCTAGGCATCCGATTAAGCCTGGTAATGAAATACTTCCCTCCCCCATGTGTATGCAGTCCCACACTTGGAAGTGAAATAGTAGGAACTTTATGAGCTACAAGAGAATGAGAAACATACCAAAACTCTGTCTTGCCCCTACCACTTCAGAACTGGGTACAGTAATCTCTGCTGGCTGAAAGCAAAATTATCTTGCAACAGCTTGAGCTTCAGACCCCAAATAGTCCTAAACCTGGATATGGAGAATAATGGAGGACATAAGGGCCAGCCATCAGCTGCTAAAGGTTTTTTGAGATCTGGAGTGACTTGTTTCTTTGGAAGGGAGTTTTGTATGTGTGATGAAAAGTGAAGCAGTATTTAACTCTTACCGACAGGCTCAGTGCAACCTGCTGTCTCCAGATTAGTTTCTGAGCCAGGACTGTGCTTTGACCATGTCACTGAAAGCTAGGCTGGAGTTGACTGTTGTACCTTATGTAGGCTACTAACAGGTCACCACAGGCCTGAGGACTCGTGAGGAACGATGCCACAACGTTTTGTAAAACGAGGTGAAGCAGCTTACCACCTCAAGCTGGGTCTGCACCCCAAGACATTGCATGGAGTCTCGCCATGCGCCCGTGGCTGCCGTGTGGTGTGGTCGGGCTGTGCCGCCCTCCACGCTGTGCCCCCGCCCGAAGCTCCCCGGGCAGTGCTCGCCGGCACCGCCGCGGGTTGCAGCAGCGCTGCTCACTCCCGCAGCCGGGGGACCCGCGGCCGCTCCCGCATCCTTCCCGCACCGAGGCGGGGAGGCGCCGTGCGGGTCAGCGCGCACCCCCCCACTGCCGGCAGCGGCCCGGGCGCCTCCCGCCTCGCTGCGGGGCTCCTCCGCCGCTATCGGGCAGCGGGTGCGGGAGGCCCGGCTGCCGCCGCGGCCATGGAGGAGGACGGTGAGTGCGGCGGCGCCGGGAGGGCGCGGCACCCTCGGGACGGGGCTCGGGCACCGGCGAAGGGCTTTGCCTCTGCCTGCCCGGGCGGACGGGAGCGGCGGGGTGGAACCGGGCACCGCTCCGGCGGCCCTGCCCCTGGGACCGGCAGGGAGGGGAACCGCCACCGCGGGGCCCGGCTAGGAGGGAAAACGGGATTCAGAGGGTGTCCGTTCTCCTCCGTGAGGAGGCCTGGCTTCGCTGCCCGGGTCTCCAGGGTTTCACAGGGGATGAGGTGATGATGATGATGATGATGGTGGTGGTGGGTGATACCTGTGCCTTCCATACGGGAAGGGATGGGCAGGTGAGCGCGCACGGACACAAATTTTAGGGAGAATAAAGGAATAAGAAAGCCTGCTTTTACGATGCTAATAAAGAACAGGTGTTCTTATAATCATGGAAGGCTTGTCTGTGTCTGAGAGACCTGGAGTTGCTGGGGTTTCTGACCACACTATAATACAAATGATTTCAGGGATGATCACCTTCTGCTATTTGATTGATGAGGTTGTTGTCCGATGACATGTTACCACCATGGCTTAGGTCTTGACCATGGTACTGGTGCTGCTGCACGGAGGGTTGGTATTTCTCTTAATATTTTGGATCACAGCACTGGTGAATTAGATACCTGAATTACTGCTGTTAGCCGAGGTCCTGGCAGTCTCCTGATTTACTGTAGGAAAAGCAACATCAAAGCTTCATGGAGATTGCTAGGGTGATTTACTGTATCTCTTGTCAGGTTGGGGGAAACAATCATGTGAACCTTAAAGAGATATCAGGATGGCACACAGCAGTTTCTAAGCTCTTAGGAATAAAATCCTACATTTGAGCTCTTCCAAGAGATTGGACCTAATGGGGAGTTTAATTTCTCTCTTCCTTTTGTCATTTGGTGATGGTCACATGTATTTGCTGTTCCTTGTTTTCTTTTGAGGCTGTGTATCTGAGGAAGGGCCATCTCAGGCAATCCCGAGGCTGATGTGATGTGAAGTCATCCCACCACTTCAAGGTGGTCTTGGGAGAATTAGGAACTGACTTGGTTTGTTCAGAGTAACAGCACACTTTCACTTAGCAGAATCTGCCCTTCTGTTAATTATATCCTCAAAGTAGAGATCTAAAGGCACTAATAAGGCTCAGTACATAATTATTATTAGTTTGCATTTTATAGTATTTTACTAATTATTGACAATATGGTGGCTTGGCTTCTCACCTCTGTTCTTGCTGCACAAATGTGAAATGGGTAGTTGTACAATATTTAATTAATTAGATATCTTTCTGACCCAACAGTCAGCAGAGCTGTTGCATTGTTCCTTAAATAAGAACACCTCTGTGTTCTCCAAAATACTTACAAGAGGTGTTATTTGTTTAATAGACCTCCTTTTCTTGGTAGGAGGCTCAGGCTTCAGGCTGTGCTACTTGGTGGGTGACTGATTAAGGTGTGGGGACAGTTGAGCTCCTACCACCCTGACCATCTGCTGTTGGTTTTGGGTGTGCAGGGAGCTTGGATCAGCTGTGTGGACAGGCTCTCCTAGCCTGGGATTGTAGCAGGGGTGAGAAGAGCTCCAAGTGAGGTTTCATTTTGTAGATTGTAGCTCTAAGATCAGATCTGGGCACCCAGAATGTTGGTGTTTTTTCGAGAGAAGGGGAACTGGAGGGTTTTTTTCCTAGGATTTCAATTTATTTAAATTTCCTCACACTTCAAATAAGAGGAGAAAACAGCATAATGTGACTAAAAGAGCAGCAAACAGAACATTTAAGTTTCTTATGATGCTGTAATTAGCTCCTCATAAGCCTAACAAATACAAGGGATGGGATTCACCATGAAGTATGATCGCTGCAATGGTAGAGTGTTGATACAGTGAAGTATGAAGTGTACGAAAGCAGCCTAGAGACGTATGCATTGTCTTCTGGTTCAGCTGCTGATATTTTGGAGTGGATCATCATTTCCCAAACTGCTTATTAGGTGAGCTTTGCTGGAAAATGTCTGTGCTCCTTTGTTTGCTGTTCCTTGTGGTTCCTTCCGTGTGTTGCTTTCCTCGGTCTGCCACCGCTTTCACTGGTGTCACAGTGAGACCCAAGCTAATAAACCTTGCAAAACTATCTGACTTGGCCCAGGGCCTCTGGATTGTCATGCATGGCCCATTGTTTTGTGTGCCAGTCCAAATGTGGTGAACTTCCATCCTGCTCTATCTCAGCATTAACTGTCTTGCAGAGCTGAGGTCCTTGGTCTGAGGCGTCATGCTTTCAAGGCTACCCATGTGTTTTGCGTTACTTGGTGGCTTGCAATATTTAATCTTAGTAAGTGTATCTAACAGTTAATTCCTCATCTGTTTGAAAATTACTTGATGCTTTGAGAAATAATAACCTAGAGTAAAAAGACCAGAGGGAAGCCTAGTATTAAATTAATAATGTGGCATTCATTGGACCTGGAGTGCTGGTATTAAATTCCACTCAGATATAAACTGTGATTCTTACTGAAATGGGCAAATCTGTATTGTTCTGTTTAGCTTTATATCCAACAGACACCTCAGCAGATGCCAACCCTGCCTGCACTTGCATGGAGCAGTGGCACCATTGGCAGAACTGGGAGTTCTGCTAGACTGGGGAGCTTTGGGATGAGAAGGGGCATTCTGTTAGTTCAGGTAGTGTCAATTTCTGTCCTTGTGTCTCTCAAAGATGGGAATAACAGCCAGAGGTTCTCTTTTGCTCTGTGATTCTGGGCTGCCAGAAGAGCTAGTGGTGCAGACTTGAGGTGATCAGAGATGTATTTTACAGCAGTCTGCTCTGATTTTTATTGTTAAATAATTCATTGTTCCTGCTGGCTGAAGGATCAAAAGTGAAGGAACCTTGGTCTTCAGTAGCTTTGGCTTCAATCCAGTTTGAAATGAGTACAGCTTGGAACACAGTTCAGGTCAGTGCTAAAGACAGCTGTGGATCATTTCAGTACACTTCTAGTACTATTAAAGGGGCAGGAGGAGGCCAACCCCATGTGCTGAAAGAGAACCTGATGGAGAAGAAGGCTGGCCTGGCTGAACAGAGCTTTAGCTGGAACTTGGGAAAAGAAGAAGACTTTATGACCTTTGGAAGAAGGAGCAGGCAACTTAGCAGGACCTCAAAGATGTTGTGAGATTATGCAGGGAAGAAATTAGAAGGATGAAAGCTCAACCAGAACTTAATCTGGTTACTGCTGTAAAATAGCATCCTGTTTTGTATTGGAAATAGTGTGGCCAGTGGGACTCTGGCAGTGATTGTCTCCTGCACCTCGGCTAGTGAGCTGAGACATTACCTCACGTGCCTGTACGCTTGATGCCTGACTGTAAAATTGCATATAAGTGTGGAAGGCTTGTTTGAGTACAGCCACACTGGTGCGTATGAAAAACCTGCTACTGGGAAATAAGCAGAGCTGGTAGTTTCTTTTTTTTCTTTTTTTTTTTTTTTTTTCTTATATGTGACTTCCCTTGTTTCATTTTGCTGTAGTGATTGTTAAATTGTTGCTAATAATAGACCTGCGTCACATCTGGCTGTGTTGAAAGCAAATCTCGAAAAATGCTTGCTTGGTGGAAAATATTGATTGCAATTGTATGTTCTCCTCTAAATATGTGAAACAGTTACTTTTATGAAGAGACTGCATTTGTGCTTATGCACCTTTTCCCATGAGAAAACATTCAACTACATAGTCAGGCTTCAAAGTAACTCTCAAAATAAATTGGAGAACATTTAAAATCTGTTTCCTTCCTGTTTTGATTCAAGTGAGGGGTATTCTTCAGGGACACTGCCTCTGACAAGAGTTTGCTTGGGGCATTATTATTTGCAAAGGTAAGCAGCTTCATATGCCTAGGAGGAGAGGATGGGGAGTGTTTCATCTGAAGAACTGGGGTGCAGTTGCAGAGGTGTAGGTGGCATTCCTTCTTTGACAAAAGGAAAGCTAAAGGGCCACTGGGCTTGTGGATCCTAGAGCCGGTCTTTTTTAAGACATTTTTAGAGGTTTTGAAGATGCAAGTGAGCCACCAAACCAAACACTCTTCAGCTTGTAGGGCACCTTAAATCAGATCTGTCCCCAGAACCTTCCTGATAATGGCTCTGGCACTGATTTCATAGGCTTAGGTCACTGTGGGATGGGTCACATTCAGTGCAGATGGGCAAGTAAAACAGAAGTCTTGCAAGTGTGGTGGTGCATCTGTGGATGCGCTGGGGCCCTGAGCTGAAAGCACTGCAGCTGTGAGAACACTGTGAGCTGTGTCAGGGTTTGTAAAATGAAGCACTGTGGCTTGCCTTTGCTCTAAGTAATGATGCTAGCACTTCCAGAGGGACCCATCTGCAGTAGTCTGGAACTTATTGCACTTTACTTTCTTGAAGTGTTCTTTTAGTAAAAGTGCACAGGGGAAGCAAGTGTGCACCATCTGTCCTGGTTAAGTCCTTCCATGGTGTGCTCAGCTGTAGAGATGACTCTTACCTAAATAGGAATATCTGCAATTATCAGAGGAGGTTATCTAAAACCATCAGGCAGCTTCATTTTGAAAACTAGCCTCTTATGTGCCTTAGATAGGTTGACATCATGATCTGTGGGGTTAGTAGTCATTAAGGAGATCTTGTGTTCACTTTCTGTTTGTATGACCTATTGCTGATGGCTCTGATTGTGCACTGAGAAAATTTGATCAATTACTCAGCAAGGGCTTGAGTCTAATCTATTTCAGGGCTGGGAAGACACTAACTCCACAAACTGGTGTGGTTAATTGCTATTTAGGCACTCAGACTTTGCACTGACTGTTCTTCATGTAGTTTTTGGAGATGAATTCCTGGTCAGAGGAGGATATAGTTATCTACTGTTTATTTGGTATGTATGTATTCAACCTATTACAGTGGCTATAAACAAATCAAATTAGACATGTTTTAATCAGTTATGGACACTGTGTTAGCTGTGCTATCAGGAGTGGACTTCCTGGGTATCTTCCTTTTCATATGTAAGATAGACTGGGTTTGTGTTGAAGGTTTAAATGAGTGGGTAAACGGTTAAACTTGCCAACAGCAGTGTTAACCATCAGCAGGGAGACCAGCTGCAGGACTTGGTTAAAGCAATGAGAAGTGACCTTTGTGACAACCTTGTCAGTGGGTATGAGGAAGACAGGATGCCATTTGTGAAGTCCCAGAAGAGCACCTCACAGGAATCAAAATGGAAACGATTAGAAAGGGAGTTGAAAGAGTATGGGAAAATTGCAAAGTGCATAACAATACAGGCATTATACAGAAACAAGGTGCAAAACCCCAAAAGAAGTTCTGAGACAGGATGACGCCCTGATTTTGGGCCAAACAGAATTATGAGCTGTGCTTTAGCCATGTTGAAGTTTTATCTGATTCTCAAGGTGTAGAGCAAAAGCACTGGAAAGGCATGCCAAGATCTAGCATAGGTGGAAAGATAAGTCTGGACTGGAGGCAGGGCTGAACAAAAAATAGAGGCTGAGACTGGAAGTAAGATGGAAGGGATCAAAAAAAGGAATAGGTCTCCTGGGAAACTGAAGGAGATGGGGAAGGCCTAGAGGAAGATGGGAAGATCATGAAAAGAAACAGTTGGAGGTGTGAAAGGATGGTTACATAAGCCAAGAGAGGATATGATTTCAAGAACAAAGTGTATGATTGCATCAGAAGCACTGACAGGTTGAGTAGGAAGGACATAGAGTGCTGGCTGAAGAAGGAAGGGTATCACAGAGCTCAACACAAAATTACACTTATTCCTTCCTCTGCCTGTGGGATCACAGCTACTTTGCATGCATGTGTGGAATAACAGCTGGATGGCATGTTTCATTAACACAGTTCTGATTTTGGGCTTGGAATAAATTGTATGATGCTCCCTGGTGAAAACTTCTTGTGAGAGGAGTACAGAGGCTCTGAGTGGCACTGGGGAAGGGTGAAGATGGGATGGGGCTGGTTTATTTTCTTTTAGGGTACTTCTCCATCATTCCAACACCTTCAGTTTGCAAGTACCTTTTAACACTCTTGGCCCCATGCAGGAGTCATGGCTCAGACTTGTGTTGGGCATCAGTCCTTGCTCTGCTGCTGACTTCTTCAGAGACTGCTTCCCCTCCCTGCATCTCTTTCCCTTTGCTGTTTCTGCAGTGCACTGTAATAAAATGTGTTATGTGTAAGCTAGGTATTATTATTACCTGTATTATTATTATTGTTAGTGGGCTTTTGTGACTCAAATGTACAAGATATAAGGTGCCTCCAAGAGCAGGCAGGAGGGGTTGGCCTTAATTAGCCTTCATTGGCTTTGACAGGCTTTGAAAGCATCTGGGAACTTGCAGGTAGTGCTTATGCCTACAGCTGGCAGACGTGTTTTCAGATAGCTGTTATTTTTAAAAATAAAGTTTTGTTGTACCAAAAGTAATTATTTTGGTCAAAAAAAAGAGGTAGGTTTTTTTTATTTAATCATTTATGAAAATGTGGAAAATCAGAATGTGTTTTATGTCTTGGAAGTGTCTAGAGAGCATATTCAGATGATGTATATAAATCTTTTAAAAGTCCCCCAGATGTGTCTCATTACCTCGTCCTGAAAACCAAGTGCTTACACAATTGAAACAAAGTGTTTGGTGACTGAACTAAAACCCAGTAATTTTTACATAGATCTACTCAGCCCTTTGTGATATCTCACTGTGAAAGAAAAGAGCTTTTTGAAATAATTTATTGCTTTTTGATGTGGTACTTTCTCCTTTTCTAAACATTAGTTCTTCAAGTGAGGGGGGATTCTGCAGATAGAGGACTGCTGATTCCTGCTGGTATTGTGAATTTGGCCAGAAGCTAAGCATTTGAGCACTGTTTAGAATAGTTATTGATATTGATAATATTGATAACCATATCAACATTACCTGCAGCAAACAATTTGTCATATTTTTTCTAATTATTTACATATTATTTAATCATTTAATGTAAGTATTATTTATATTTAAGTAACTATTAATTATTTAACTTTGTTCTGAGAGAGACAAGGGAAGGGGTAAATCTCAGGACTGGCTGAGGCCACAAGCCCTGCAGACAAAGGCAGGCCTGGGAGGAGGTGGAACTTCCTTGGCCTTGTACACAGAGTTCTGTGGCTGCCTTGCAGGTGCTTGCTTTCTGCAGCACTTGGTGTGCTCACTGCAGGCTGTTCCAATGGTTTGTGCTGTTTCAATTGCTGAAGTGGGTTCTTAACTAATTATCACGCAGCCTTGGTTAGTGGATGGACACGTGTGTGCTTCAGGTATTTGTGCCAGATGTGTATGGCTCACATGGGACGCAGACAGAGGGTCAGTGTCCTGCTGGGTTTTGCACTGTCACACAGCTGGCTGGAAGAGGTGGCAGCCTGCAAAGGGATTGTTCAGTTTTTATTCTTAACCTCTGTGTTTTGTGACTTCAGGTGGGCTTACAGATCCTGATGCAAAGATCTCTGGAGTTTTGCAGGGTCTGTGTTTTGCTAGGATATGGTAATCCTTTGTTTTTACTGGACTGTTTGAGAATCAAAAGCGTGACTGGAGATACCTAAGCTCAACATAACCCAGCAGTATGAGCTTGCAGCCCAGAAAGCCAGCCTTATCCTGGGCTGCATGAAAAGCAGTATGACCAGCAGGTTGAGGGAGGTGGTTCTCCCCCTCTGCTCTTGTGAGACCCCACCTGCAGCACTGCATCCAGCTTTGTGGCCCCCAACACAAGAAGGACATGGAGCTGTGAGAGTGAGTCCAGAGGAGGCCACAAAGATGATCAGAGGGCTGGAGCACCTCTCCTGTGGAGACAGGCTGAGAGAGCTGGGGTTATTCAACCTGGCGAAGAGAAGGCTCTGGGGAGGGGAGATCTTTCAGCCTTCTGGTACCTAAAGGGGCCTAAAAGAAAGCTGGAGAGGGACTTCTGACAGGGGCAGGTAGGAATAGGACAAAGGGGAATGGCTTTAAATCGAAAGAGGGGAGATTCAGAATAGATATTATGAAGAAATTCTTCACTGTGAGGGTGCTGAGGCACTGGCACAGGTTGCCCAGAGAAGCTGTGGCTGCCCCATCTCTGACAGTGTTCAAGGCCAGGCTGGATGGGGCTTTGAGCAGCCTGGTCTAGTGGAAGGTGTCCCTGCCCGTGGCAGGGGGTTGGAAGTGGATGGGCTTTAACGTCCCTTCCAACCCAAACCATTCTGTAATTCTATGATTCTGTGTTAACACAGGACTTCCTTTTGAAGGAGGCTCATCCTTATATGACAGGTGCTGGCTGGAATATTTTGGCATGTATCAGACCTGTGGGTTAGACTATCTGGAATTTGGGAGCTTGCAAAGAATTTCAGAGAAGGTGTAATGGTTTTCCTACAAAGAGGACTGTTGTTTTGTTTGGTTTGGTTGTTTTTTATTGGTTGTTTTTTGATGGGCTTTTTGGTACTCTTTTATGCTTGACAAAATGAACCTAAAACTTTTTACCAGACCGTGGCAGAAGGGGATGAAACACTGTTCTAGAGTGGGTATTTCTTCTCTCATTTCCTAGTTACTCTCTGGAACCACCACTTTCTATCAATAACTTTTGTTGAAAATGCCTAAGAAGCTTTGCTGTTTGAATCCTGTTTTGCATAACATGCTATGGTTACTCTTTGTGCTTAAGAACTTCGAGTCAACCCTGAACAACAACACAATGACAATAAAAATCACACACAATGTATTTAATGTGTGGGAGGTTTTTGTCCTTTTTCTTGTTTTGTAGCACTTGAAATCCTCCTAGTTTCTTTCAAGAGGAGTAGACAAAATGAAAGAAGGCATTTTTTTTACTGCTACAAGGACTAGAATGTTGCTTGTTATAGCAGATGAAATTATCACCTCGTCATTTACTGAAGAATCCACACATTTAGCTGAAACACCTATTATTGTTCAAGGAGGGCTTAGGTTTTAGTTGGTGAAGTTGATAGTTGCAATTGAACAGACCTGTGAAAAACACACATGCTCCATGAGGCATGGGTATAGTTACAGCCTATTTAATTTTCTAGTTGCACAAATGACTTTAGAAGTTCTGTACCTTTGACCCTGCAATTATATTCATCGGTCTTCATGTGGGTGCTACAGCAGGGAGCCCTGCTCAGAAATCAGTCCAGGCAATTTTGTTGCTGTATGCCAGAGTAAGTGCTTGTCAGGTTTTTACTGGAGCCATCACAGATGAGATGTACAAATTCTTGCAGGGTTTTGCAGCAGTGTGTTGGATTTTGTTCTGCAGTTTGAATTACTTTTTACCTGCAATTAGGAAGTGTTCCCCACTCTATTTTATATGGTTGTATATAGAACATAGATATGGTGTATCATAGGCTTTTCTGTGGAAGCAGAGTGCATTTCATGATGCTGAAGTCAGAAGAAGTCAGAAGAAGCCTGTAAACAAATTAAGGTGTATTCCTGTTGCTGTAGTTCATGTTGGGAAATTCTGTGTTTTAAGGCAGTCCATGATCTGACAGCCTGCAGGCTTTTCTGTCTATGCTATTCATGGTGCTGTGTACCAAGGGTGGTCAACTTGCCTGGCTGCAAAAGCCATATGCCAATATTTTCATGTGACTGAGAATGCCAGACAGTGGCAACCTCCCACCTTTCTGATTAGCAACCACTGGGGAACAAGCAAGAAGTCAAGATTGCCTTGTGTCAGGTAACTCAGTGGCGCACAATGGAGTTGTGCTTTGGTGTTTCTCTTTGGTACATTTAGCATTTAAATGAAGCAGCTTCAGCAGTGTTACTGTTCTGAGAGTTCCTGTGCTCCAGGAGGGCTCCACAGGCTAGGGGAGTGCCGATGCTGAGGTTCAGATCCTTCTAGGCAGACCCAGGACTTCCACTCAGGGCTGTTCTGTCTTGCAGCTGTAGCCACTCAACTGCTGGAATAAAGGTTCTGCCTGCTTGATCTGATAGGGTTTGTCTCCTTGGTAATAGATAAGCTCATCAGGAAACGTAGGCAGAAGTTTCTGTGTTACAGTTGTGGGAAGGATTGGGTATGAGGGAGTTCTGCTGATTTGGTTAATTCTGTCACAGCTTCTGTGAGCAGGTGGATGCCTGGGGAATTTTAATGCAAAAAATGTCAGATCCCCTAGGATTAGGTGTCAACTGACTGATGGTTTTGAGGACTGCAGTTCTGAATTTGGCACCTAAAAATAACAATTGTGTGGGACTTTTGTCACTGATTTCTTTTGAGAATCACCCCTTTCTGAGAACTTTAACTTTGTGGTTCTGTTGGCATTCAGTTCTAGTATGTAAATATTCATTCACCAAATCTCACAATTTCGCTCTCTAACCCCTATGCCTCCCTGTAGTATATATACTGTGTAGCCTCAGCTAATGGGATGACACATGGGGTGAAGAGTATAAGGCCTAAACTGCACATGGCTAGCAACATGTTTGTATTGTGGTAATCACAAGGTAGCATCTGTCTTATCCTCTCCTCTTATTTTTCTTTTTGAAACCCACTGGTTTTGGTTTTGTTTTGTGATCCTTGCTTTATAATTACTTAGGCACCTCGTGAAGGTAAAAATAGTTCCTCTATTTAGAGAGAACAGATGGTTTTTCTAAGGATTTTTCCTTAACATTGAATGAATCGTGATTGAGTCAGAAACAGCCAGCCCTGAAACGTGTTTTCATTAGAGAAATACTTGATTAGGTTAATTGAGTGTGATTTAATGTGATGTATGTTTGACAAACTTAAAAGCTTTCCAACTTCATTTTGGACCGAGATAGTAGTATCCCAGTGTTTGCAGTTTGCTCACTAGTTTCCAAAACCATTACATAAGCAGTAACAAAGCATGGAGGGAGCACTACTGAATTAGCAGAGAAATTATAATATTCTGTAAAAAAAACCCCAAACTGAATCAAACTCACATAACAAAATCCTTATTTTTTTAGAATGGTGCACATAGGGAATGTATACTTAAGTCATGTCCAGACATAAAACTTGCATCGGTTTAATTATGCTAATGCTGTATACATAATATACATAGAGCACACAGCTCTATGTCATTGTGATGGGTTTAAGAGCAGAGGTGAGATTCATTGTGAGATTAAAGCATTGTGAAGGTGTGTGTTAGGCATCTGAGCTCCCATTAAAGTTAATGGAAATCTAGTCATGATGCTCCATGAAGCCTGAAAAGTGATTCAGCTCGCTCTGAAGTAGATACAGAGTGAGTGGTCAGCAGAGTGGCTCTCTGAGCTCCCCAGGCTGTACTGGGTGGTGATGCACTGACTGTGATGGGAGCTCATGTGCCCAGTGCACACCAACTTACAGGAGACTGGGTTTTGGTGTCTTCGTTTTGAACTGAGGCTCATTCTTGCTGTGACATTCACATGGTAGCTGTGTGTCTGCAGCTCCAAGGAGCTGCTGCTGGAAAGACAAAATCCAGATATCCCTGAGGACAGGGGGATGGCAAAAGGTGCAGGTGAAGGTGGATAAAGCATGTACTGTTTAAGAAGGATTGGGAAGAATTAAAAACCCATGTTTGTCTATTTTCATCTTGCTCCTAACAATGAAGTCTTTGCCATCATTACTAAAGAGTGAGCTCCTTCCCATTTCCATTGGAGAAGCTTCAGAAAAACGAGCTGAGTTCAAACCCAAGCCAAGAGACAGCTAGAGGCAGTCATGGGGACCCAGCCTGGAGGAGAGAGGCAGAGAGAGTAAACTGTAGAGTAAGTTTGTTACCACAAAGGTCCTCAGGGAAACTCTCTAAGACTCAATTTGGAGTTCTAGAAAGCAGGCATTTTTTATTGCAGTGCTGGGCACACATACAAGTAGTTTTGCACAGGTGAGCATGCCCGTTATTTGCAAGCAGCAGCTATATATTTAGCATACTCATGCATAATTACAGTTTTTCCAGGAAATTATTTACATATTAATGAGATTTTCCCCGAGGAACTAATTATAATATTTACATCCCAATTACGCATGTGCTTTCTTGCTGACTGGGGGTCTCTGCTGGTCAACAATGGCCTTCCTCACTGTGTTTACTGAATGGCCTCAGTGCTTGCTCATGTTTGCAAGGTCCTAGTGCTGAGCTAGCAGTTGGCATGTCCTTGCTTCTGTTCTGTTCCAGTCTCTCTCCGCACTGGGCGCCACTCTGCTTTCTTGAAGGCTGGCTTCCTTGGTCTTGTTTACTGTCTCCTTAGTTGTTATCAGTCCTGGTGTCCCTTCCTCTGTCAGCCAAACGTTCCTTTCTCTCTATGTGCTAGCAAGTTAGAACAGTGCTGTATTCTACTATGTTAGTTTAAAAGCACACAGTTAGTTCAAACCTACAAGTTTGTCTTTGGGAAGTCCCTTAGTCATAAGATGGACCGGGAATTTGGCTACACCAAGCACGGCTAAGCTAAAGACTTCAGGGTTGTGTTTGTGATGTCCAGGATAGCATGCCTTGTAGCAGATAAGTCACCTTTACCAACTTTAATGGAAAAGGTGATGGAAGATCCCCTGGGCAGTCCCAGCTGTTACATAAGGTGCTTTAGTTAGGCCATGGAATGAGTTTAATGTGCTGTAATTTCCATGCAAGCTCAAGCCTCACAGGATAGAGTACAGCAGAGATGATGTGGAGCTTGGCAAAACAGGCAAGCTTCAGGGAACAACCCCAAAACCCCAACCTCTTGATTCTTTTATGATATTTGCTGGAGACTAAGGGATCACTATGTCCCCCAGAGACCACAGTATTCTTCCAGACACTGGCATGTATCCAGAGAAGCTCTTAAGAGCCGTATTCTATGCCCCTATCCTGTGTGCCTAGAAATGCCACACAAAGAATGCAGCCTTTGATATTCCCACTGCCATCCAGCAGTTAGTCTGGGCAGTGCCCAGGACCATCTTCTATTGATGCTTTATTTCTCATGGCTGCATGACTTAATATAGGCTCCAGGGTCTTTGAGAGGGGTCCCGACGTCTTGGGTTTGTAATTTGCAGCATGTCTTTCAGCAGCTGGGCAGTCTTTCTTTTTTTTTTTTTTTTTCTCTCTTCCCATTTTTCCCCAGAGCTCCTTACTCCTGCTCTCTTTTTACTGCCTGGCTCATGAGGCCAAGGAGTTCTTCAGACCTGAACTCACTACTACCGCTGTGTGCTGAGAAGGTCATCTGATAATGGACAACAGGAAGCTGGCTCAGCCATGTCTTTGTTCTTTTAAGGGTACATTGTGTGTGCATACTTTCAAGCATCTATCTATCACATATCTGAAATGTATCATCTCCCACAGCATTTGTGCAATTTGATGGGGATGGTGACAAATCAAACAAGATGGCTTCTGTCCTTATTTCACCCCCCTTTATGTTCCTTCTTTAGGCTCCAAGTGATCTGTAGGGTGAAAGCCATCTGTTACTGGGAACTTATTGGGGAATCCTGAAATCAGCTACTGCCTTTGAGCACTGTTCAAGTACAAAGAATATATTTGTGTATTTCAAAAACAGAAAGGCAGATACCACCAGTTGGGAAAGCATATGGGTTGCTTAGATGCGTAACTAGTAGAGGTGAAGCAAGAGGTCTGGAATGTGTAGAAGATGCTCCACCATTCCCAGTGCAGAAGGATGAAGTATATCTAGACCACCTCCTGCTACAAGGGACATGAGGATGTGTACATATGGTAGTTGAAACATGGTGTCAGTGGAACGTACTTGATATAGTTTTGATATGCTAAGGTTAAGATATGTTTTGTCCTTGACAGCTTATGAGTGGAAAAACTGGATGGTGGTTAGCTGCATGCAAATGGATATGTACGTGTAGTAGTGAGCTGTTTTAGGGATATTTCATTATCAGTTTGAGAGAAGGGAACTGGAACTAATTTGAAATCAGAAAAAGGCACTCCTAGGAGCAATATCCATCTTTCTGTAGCACTGCACAGAGTTTCAGGCAGCAGGTCTGAGTGCAGCCGTGTTTTATTTGGAAGGAGCCAGGTAGATTCTTCATCCTGCAATCTGAGTTACAGCAATAGTTATGGCTTTTGGAAGGCAGAAAGTAAGAAAAAAATACGGTATTTGTTTTTACCTTTGGTAGCATCTTTATTTCTGTGGATTATATAGATACTGGCATTGAAGGTCCTTTTTCAAATGTAGTGCCTTACTTTGTAGAGATGCCTTTTTAAAAAGAGGAGTGTGGGGGGAGATATCATCCAGAATAACCCTGAGAACCACTTGAAGAGTCTGAACCTGAACTCTTGTCCGTGCTTCATACGTGGTAGACAGCACTCCCTCTGTGATGTCTTTAGAGCCAGTTCTGCAAAGATCTGTCTTGGTGTTGGAATGAGGAAGTGATAGACTCTAGAGGGCACTGCAGCACCCCTGTGAAGCGAGTACCTCCAGGGTTTATCTCATTGCGATCTTACTCTGCAGGCTGATTGCTTCAAACGGTTAAAAATAATAGAGAATTAAATGAAAGCTTTTGTTATTATTTTTTTTCACAGAAAGTTTTGATTAATGAAATTTTTTGTAGCAGAAGACTGGACCCAGGTTTTGGAGGGACCTTGAGCATTATACTGACTGTACTTGGATTGAAAAGTTTTAATTTCTTGGAAAAAACTTGTGGCATATTTGTGTATTAAGGAAACAAACAAACCAAAATCACCCTTCCCGTGCATCAAGCAGAGTCCACAAAAGAACTGTTTGTTTTCACATTGCTTTCCCCCATCCTCCAGGACAGTCTCGTAACATATCCTTCGACTGGAGGTGCTGTCTGTTTTCCTTGCAGGGAGAGAAATCAATAGCCATCGTGTCAGAAGAGCGCAGCTTGAAATTTTCCTTTCCTGTTTCCTGGTAGGTTTTGAATTAATTTCGGGTGGAAGTTCAGATGTGGAATACACACATGTCTACAGATAACATTACAAGGGTGCATTCAAAATGACAGGGTGTTGATTCAGTATGTCAAGCTGCTGTTAAGAATGTTGAGCCACAGCCTAGAGGCTGCTTATGCTGTCAGAAAGGGTCTGTAGCTCCTTGCTACCCAATAAACAGTTTGTGTGCAGCTGGCTGACTATCTAATGAACACTTGGCATGGATTTTTGCTGTATGAGAGAGTTCACATCTCCACCCTGTGACCTTTTATTTCTCTGCAAAGTGAACTGAAATCCAGATCTTGCAGCACACAAGGCGTGCAGAGCCTGTCATCCTCTGAGCACTTGCTTGATGTGAGTTAAATTGGGGAATCACATTCAGATGCCTCCAGTTCTCATTGGAAAGGTGCAGGTGCATGTGCATGTGTGCACACGTGCACACATCTCAAAGGATGTTCTGAAGAGCGTGCTTGGCTTGCATGACCCTCTTCCTCTGGTAGTTGTGAAGCAAATAATAGGCATGTACAGTAACATCCTGTTTTGTAGCCATCAGCAAGGGTCACTGCTTTGTCTTCAGTGTCCTTTCAGAGGTGCCTCAAGCTGCCTCTGGCTGCTCACACGGGTGCACGTACTGGGGATGTGCAGAGTGTCAGCGTGCCATTCACATTGCAGGTACTTTCAGTGATGGGCATTTCAGTGCTGAAATCCAACAGACAGGTGCTTGAGCAAGGATCTTGCTACCAACATCACTCTCTTAGTCACTGGATGACAGTTTTCTATTAACTTTCACATTAAGAATGCTTCTTCCAAATGAAAATTGACCGCCTTTCACAGCAGGAAAAAGATTATCCGAAAGAGTTGCTTTCTGTGCATGCAAAAGTCTGTGTGTGGACACAGCATTAAACAACTGATTCTCTTTTGCCCTACACTGTTTCTGTTTTAGGGACTCTTTCTTCCAATAACATAATGAAATACAACTGCTACCTCATATATATTATGGGAATCACATAGTGCACATCCCTGTGCAAGATGTCTTTAATACTTCTGAAAGACGTATTTATTTCTTTGTTTTCTAAGTATAGTGCACCTTGTTCATCTGTGTAAATTAGAGAAGACGATAGAACAAGGAGAGATGTGGCTAACAGAGACATGAGTGAGCTGAAAAATAAGATGCAACGTGCTCTCTTCTAAAGAGATGAAGTTACCTGTGCTTTGTCAGTGTACATACAATATGGTTACATTTTGTTTTATATGGTCTCTTTCAGACCACTGCAAATTCTCTGCCTTCTTTCATTTACTTCCCCCCCAGATGTTATCAGCCTTCTCTGAGCCCAGCAGACTTTCCCCATTAGGTTTCCTTCCTTCAGATTCCAGGTCTGTCCTGTCTGAGTCTGAAGTCAGGGGCAGGTATTAGGACAGAGCAGCTATGCATCAGC
The DNA here is from genome assembly GCF_012275295.1 of Melopsittacus undulatus. Classification (NCBI taxonomy): domain Eukaryota; kingdom Metazoa; phylum Chordata; class Aves; order Psittaciformes; family Psittaculidae; genus Melopsittacus; species Melopsittacus undulatus. Next base: position 18,383,206 of record NC_047530.1, read on the forward strand.
CTGATTGATTCCTCCCCTAGGAAGTGTGGAGCAGTTTGCAGGGCTTGCAGTGTTGTTGGTTTGTTCAGATGGCCAGGTGAGTTGAACAAAGTGCCCTTTTGGACCATGCTGTTCTCAGGCACTGAAATGTAGCATTGTCTGATAGGATGCCTATTGATACAGGTCATTTTGAATCTGATTGAATCCTGCTTGATGAATGTTGCATAGGTATTACATAGGCATCACTGTTCATTTATGTTTGTACCAATTAATTTCCCTATGTGTTTTCTAGTTAACTAAGGTGTGACTGTAAAGTGGATTAACAGAATGATGCCAAATCCCTTTCTACAGTTTCCTTCTGAATTAAGGTTGTTATTTCCTCTGTGGTTTAAATCTGAGCCACGTGTGCCGTCTTACTTGATTTAGATTAAAGAGTATGAAATCAGCTTAATTTTGTACTGTTATTATTTAAGACTGCTTTGATTTTTGAGGAAGAGAGATAGCCAAAGGGCTTCGTGCCATTGAACCGATATGCTGAAAGATCTTGTCATTAGCATTTCTTTTGTGTGCATGTCTCTGTCAACCTCTTTAAAATGAATGATCTTTTCTCTGCTCCTGCTTCTGCCCTCAGTATCTGCTTGGCATTTTCACGCTGTTCCTTTGACTGCCTGATGTTCCAAGTGTTCAAAGGAGATGAATAACTGGGGGGAGTGGTGAGGTAGTGGGCTATTTTTTTCCCTAAAATTTGGAGTCAAAGTGCAGTTGTCAGTTTTTAAACAAAGTGGGTCTTTCTATTGCCCTTTTTTTCCTGGGTGATTTGGGTGTGATCTACAGAGAACTTACTGCATTCTCCCTGTTTTGGCAACAAGAGATAAAACCCTCATATCCTTCTAAGGAAAGTTCAAAACCTTAAACTAGATTAAGTATAAGCAGTTTGGCTCTGAATGAGTAAATCTCCCATGTAGTACCTGGAACTTGTATCTGCTAGACACACAAATTGTTCTGATCATGAGAGATACTTCTGCCTCACTCAGCTGGGTCAGTCAGGATCTAAAGAGAATCAAGCATGATGACTCTGGACCCTAAAGCTTCTGATGGTGTTGCTGCTTGTGTAATTCCTGCTTTTGCAATCAGCAGAGAGAATTATGATCATTGGGTATTTAATATTCTCTATATATACTCTTGTTAAAGGTGTGCTCATGGCTTACAGGCTAGATCTGCTGTAATCATCACAGCTTCCTGATGTCATTGGAATTAGCCTTCTAGACTTCAAGATTTTACCAAGGTTTTAAAAGGAAATGCAGTTCTCTTGAGCTCATTGTGAAGGCTGTTCCTCACCTGCTGGGGCCACAGGCATTTGTCAACTTCAGACAAAATCTGGTTGAACACCTAAAATGGAAAGGCTAAGTTGACAGCAATGCTAAGGAAGGTACAGCACTCCTGTGTGGTCTTGTTCAACACCCTTATTCCACAAATACTGCTGACTGACTTAGTGCTGAGCAAAACACATTCCTGTCTAATATGTCAGAAAACAAGCATCAAGTTGTGTGATGGTGAGGCACATCCATGTGTCAGTCAGCATAGCAGGAGACGTGCTTTTCATTGCTGAGCCGGTGGCATGGGAGAGAAGAGAATGCGATGCTGAGGCTGAGGAGACTGCACCTCCTGGGAGGTCCTTTGGTAGTGGGTCCTTTCCAGGGAGCACAGACTCATCAGTGCTTTGCTAGGAAGGTGTGAATTGCTACTGCTAGAAGAAGAAAGTGCAAGACAGGGGCTGGTGGGCGTCATGAACATAAACGGCTCAGAGACGTGACAAGTCTGTTGCAGTTTTGCTAAGACAAAAGGGCTGGTTCCTGGCTCATACCATGAACTTGTCTTGCCAGTAGCATGGAGTGGGGGAGCCATACAAGTGTGCTCTGTGTTTTTGCACCCGGTGTCCTGATTACATCCAGAAAGGATGGAGCATTATTCAAGAGAAGGAAACTAGGGCAGACAAGTGAAAGGGTTCATTATGTCCTCTATACAATTACTACTACAGGAGCTCGTGAGTACTTCAGTGTGTATCTGTCCTAGAGTTTAAGTATAGTTGTCGCTAGCCCAGCATGTAGGAGTGGGATGAGACAGAAGGCCCAGCGTGGTGCACTGACAGAGGGTGGACACAGGACCCATCCTTGCAGCACTTGGAAAGCATGGAGAAATAATGTAAGTTTCCCACTGTCCCTGTGGCTGTGGAGAGAAGCAGGACTGCAGTGGCTAGAAGAAAGATATATCTAGCCATCATCTTGTCTCTGACAGCAAGCAATGTCTGATAGGAGCACAGCAGTGGGACTGACATGAGAGCTGCTTCTCTCCTGATTTCTCTGAGCTTTCACCATTTGCAGTTCAGGTATTCCCTGAGCCAGAGAGCTACAAGCTCCCACTGCATGTCTTTACCAGGTCACAGAGATATAAACTTCAGGCAGGCAAGGTCACACTGCTTTCCTGTAAACGGCAGGCATGTGCAAAGTGTAATGGATAATTCCGTGATGTCAACGACCAAAAGCAAACATCTTGCAGGGTGTAATTGGTTTTTCTATAGTGTCAAGAGCTTTTATGTGTTCAGCATAAATATCTTTGCATTGATTGGGAGAAGGAGATAAAAATCGATGATTTACAATGCAGAAGTGCTTAGAACATGACATTAAAATGACTCTGGAAGACTTAGCTCATAGGGGACATAGTAAATACTCAAGAGGTACAGGAAATGAAGAGACTCTTCCCGAGTCCTGAAACCAAGCAATAAATTTAATAGAGTCTGTGCTTCTCTGCTAATGGATTTTAATACTGACTTTCCTTTTGTAGAATTGCTCTCTTTTTCATGGTTTAGTTGTGGTTATTTTTTACTCTTTTTTGTTTGGATGTTTAAGACAAAGGGTAAACAAAACCATTATTTTTTTGTGGGAAAACTCTTCAGCTTGAACAAAATGGGTATCAAATCCTATTCTGTCTGACTTTGTACACTAGTCAGCAGGAGGGTGTCTTGACCCGTGAGTACTGAGGAGCAAAGATAATAATAGAAAGTAAAGCTGAACAGGACCACAGGTCTGTTCCCTTGCCCCACATCCTGATGAACTGTATCTAACTCACTCCTGACAGGTTTTCCTGCTGCAATTTAAGCATTGTATCTAATAGAGAGATAATATAATCCCCCTTCTATCCACAGCGATTCTCTCCTTTGTCTTTTCAGCTGAAATAGTCCACCTTTCTTTAAATCTCCTTATGTGTTATTTTTTCTACAACCCTTCTATTTTTTGTGTTGTTTTTTTTTTTAACAGACATTTAGATGTTTTCTTTTCTTTACCCCCAGGATACTACCAGGCACTAGATGCAGTATGCAGCAGTACTGAGAAAAGAGGAAGAACTGTTTCTTGTGCCTTATGCAGGGATGGTCACAGCTCCATAGTGGCAAAGGCAACTAACCATATGGAATGCCCCCATGTAAAATTTTACCTCAGGGGAAAAGCACGAATGTTCAGCCCAGTGGTGTCAGCTGGACATGGCACTGGTGTCTCTTGGCTGTAAGCGCACTGCAGCTGTAGGGGCTCTTCGCAGATGAGAGGGCTAGATCCCAGAGAAGCTTACAGGCTTTTCTGTGTCTATCCTACAAATTAATCCTTGCCAAGATTAATTAGCTGTGCATTTCTGCCAGGGCTAGGCTATCCCCACTACTTGTGCAAATGAGCTTGAAGCCAGCTGGAATCTCTGCTGCATCATCTAATGCAATGCCATGTACAAAGCAGACAGCAAGCCAATTTCTTGATCTTCTTTTGCAGAGATCATTCCATGTCAGCCAGGGGTTTTCCTTGCAAGACCTCTGCCACAGCTGAAGGATTTTGCTGAGAAGAGTGATTGATTCCCAGTGCTGCCCCAGGACCAGTGTGTTCACTTTGCACAAGTTTCCCAGAGTTTTGCAAGTATGATAATCTTGGGGCTCAGCTGAGTTTTTTGATGATCCTTTGACCTCCACCTTCTTTTCCAGTGAGAGTCTTTGATTCCTCTGGGGCTGGAGAATGAGACACAATTGTAATGGTTTTTGCTGGAAGTATATATATAATCATAGAATAGTTATATACACTATTTTTGTATTAATCGGGAAGATCCGAACTGCCTTTCATTGCTGGCAGCAATTTGTGTGATGAGCTGTTCCCTAGAGAGGAAAAATGCTCTGAGCTCCCGAAGGAATTGCAACCCCTTGTCTGAGAATCTCAATTTGAGTGTGGGCTTTGAAGTAGAATTGAAAATCACAATTTAAGGACAAAGTATCCAGATTTGACTGGTGCAGGAGGCCATGTGATGAAGTATGCAAGTGGATTCCTGGTCTGTTGAGCTGAAAGTAAGGTGATGTGTTCTGGCATTTGTGGTAGGGGTACAAAGCAGGATGTCCCTGAAGTACTGTGCTGGCATTGTACATCAATATTGTGCAGCAAAAGACATAATAAAAGTTTACTCTGTTCTTCAAATACATGTAAGTACTAAGGGCAGAAAATAGTCTGAGGGGAATTGTTAACGATATTTTCAAGAATTTGCACTATGCTTGCATGTGGCTATCTGCAGGCACAAGATAAAACATCACCTGGATCTAGTGTCTGTGTCTTCCTCAGACTTTTACTGGGGAAGGAAAAACTGCTTGCTCAGGACTTTCTGCCTGTTCAACACACAGGTCTAATTTGACTTTAGCTGCCTGTTTTACTTGCTGGTTAATGAAAAACCTGTAAAAAGCTTGAGGAACAGCCAATAAATCAGCGATATATACAGAAAAATATTCTCAAAGTGACATGAGAACAACTGGGGATGTGATCTTCTGTGATCTCCTGTCCCTGTTTTTCTCCAGAAGCTCTGAGGGAGCTCCTGGTTTTCCACCTGGATGTTGTCAGAATTGATGATTTGTGTCTCACTATCTCCCCAGCTGAGAACTGCCTTTGAATCCAGTCCAACCCAGTGCCTCTGCCAGGCAGACTGCTGTGGGTGGTGCTGACTGTACACTTTATCTAGCACTGCCAGTAAACTGCTGCCCTAAGGTGAGGCTGGGAATACTTTTATTGTGAAGTTTTTAAGGAACAAGTCAAGGCTTCTGCTGAACTGAGGATATAAATATGCTGTGAGCTGAAATAATTAACACTGGTCACAGAAATATGTATTGCTTTGTGTATGACTATATAAGCGTTATAGTGTTACAGGAAAGAGTGAAAGGTTATAATGATACCTCTTCATTAACCTAACCCTTCAGATTGACATTTTGGGTATTAGGTCCTGGTTTCTGTCCTTGCCACAAGTGTTAGAATCATAGAATGCTTAGGGTTGGAAAGGACCTTAAGATCATCTAGTTCCAACCCCAATGCCATGGGCAGGGACACCTTATCACCCAAGGCTTCATCCAGCCTGACCTTGAACACCGCCAGGGATGGAGCATTCACAACCTCCCTGGGCACCTTCCAGTGCCTCATCACGCTCACAGGAAAGAATTTCTTCCTTAGATCCAATCTAAACTTCCCCTGTTTTAGTTTGAACCCATTACCCCTTGTCTATCACTACAGTCCCTAATGAATAGTCCATCCCCAGCATCCCTATAGGCCTCCTTCAGATACTGGAAGGCTGCTATGAGGTCTCCATGCAGCCTTCTCCTCCAGGCTGAACAGCCCCAACTTTCTCAGCCTGTCTTCATATGGGAGGTGCTCCAGCCCCTGATCATCCTCGTGGCCCTCCTCTGGACTTGTTCTAACAGTACCATGTCCTTTTTATGTTGAGGACACCAGAACTGCACACAATACTCCAAGTGATGTCTGAGGAGAGCAGAGTAGAGGGGCAGGATCACCTCCTTCGACCTGCTGGTCACGCTCCTTTTGATGCAGCCCAGAATACGGTTGGCTTTCTGGGCTGTGACTGCACACTGAAGCTGGCTCATGTTCATTTTCTCATAAGCCAACACCCCCAAGTCCTTCTCATGTTGGTTCATGGTCTGTATTTCACCCCTTCCCCATTGTGCCTACAAGCAACCCTGCACCCAGGCAGAGGAAGGCTCTGTACAGGCACTCCATATAGCACCCTGAACTGAGGTGCCTTAGTTTCTCTTGCCTCTTGTCTTGACATTTTCAAAGTGCTAATGCAATGCAATAATTTGATCATTTTATCAAAATTGGCTTTATTAAAGTATTCACACTCATTTGTTGCAGAAATTCAGATAAGTGAGATTGTCCACGAGAAAGCAGGCTTGTCTTCTCTCCTTGCAAGGGATCCTGGCTTTTTGGCTACCTGTTTCCAACCAAGGGCTGCCTGTAATGTTATGGGAGCTCTGATTTCTGGATTACTCCTGCAGACAGGCTGACTGGCTTAGCTGTGTTGACTTGTTTATACCTGCAAAACCATGAAAGATGCAAGGTTGCCTTCTATTTAGTTCTTTGGCAAAAAGCAATTCTGAACAAAGGGTTGAGCATACCTTTGTTAAGTGATTAAATCTGTTTTGCTCCCTCTGTAGTGCTGTCTTCCTGTGCCTTTCTCATTGCATTCCCTACTTTGTGGTTTGATGAAGAGTGATGTTGGATCACTGGTGGAAATATTCATGACAGTTCAAAGCACAACTTAGGTAGAGTTTAGGTGGTCTGATCATGTGGTTGCCACTGGTGAAGTAAAATCAGGTGGTAGCAACCTTGGGCTGGATGAGCATCTGGCATGCCACATGTTATCCCAGCTTGCACTGTCTAGCCATTGCTTGTTTTACACTTGGATTGCCAATGTCGTCCCAGATCATACATATCTGTGCTGAGTCCACATGTTAATCATCATACCAATGGATGATCATTTAAGACCATGGAGGACATGGGTTGCAGGTTCCATCTGAATGCAGCCAACCCCCATGTTCTCTCTACTCTGTCCCAGCCAGTTCAAGACTGGGAAAGTGATAGCTGTGCTCATGGCTGTTAGGTCATACTGACTGTTAGGAAAGCTGTGGATGTGTGGTGTTGCTGAGGGATGAGCAGATACCTTGTGCCCACTCTCCAGGCACAGATCATTGTCAAGAGGAGTGGTGTGGGCTTTGCAGTGCTCCAGGCTGTAGGAGTCTGCTCTGGGAAGGTGCTGACCTTCTGACTCTTGTGCAGGGCCAGCTGACATTAGTGAAGTTGCTGTATGTTGCCACCCTTTCCCCTTACCAAGCCTGCCCATCTTCTGTTGCCCTGGCACAGGGAGCAATTCTTGCCTGCTCTGACTCGTAATCTGGCATCTCACTGCTGCAACAGCTCCTGGGTACCAGTGCGGAAATACGGTTTTGGTTCTCTGGAGGGGAATGAAAAGGGACATACTGGTTCTCCCTCCTCTGCCCACAGGGAAGGCCCATTCCTGGTGAATGTTTTGGCCATTTTATGGAGCAGTGTGTGCATTGGGTTGCTTGTGTGTATTTGATTTGTTCTGAAGAGAAGAAGAAATTCTTCTTTATCCTGTACTCCATTTTTATTCTTGTTGCTGCCACAGGCAGACCATCCCCCAGCAGCAGTGGGCAGGACAGACACTGTTCCCTGTCAGGGCAGTTCTCCTGGCTGTCTTTGCAGACCTGTCAGTGGGAAAGAGGAGGAGGCAAGCAGAGCCATCGTCTGCCCCAGCTGCCTGCCAGCACCTCTCTGCACAGGGCAGAGAGGCAGCACAGATGCTGCTGGTTGAGGGCATCTGCCTTGGAAGGGCACAGAGATCCTATTGAGGGAGTCAGCATCTTCTGAGCCTGTCTGGAAGGCTTGGCAGGAGGAAATGAAGTTAGCAGAAGCAGAAGTTTTTACAGCATGCCTACCAAGTGGCGGCTCAAGTTGGCCCAGGATGCTGGAAACCACTTTGTAGCCTGGGAACTTCTCCATCTACATCCAATCTGTGCAGCAACCAGCCATACTAAAGAGCAGGGAAGTGACACTCCCTGGGCCTGTCTTGTAGAAGATAAAGCACCATCTGGAAGCTGATGGCTCAACCTGACACTGAAAGGTATCTAAAGAGAGAGAGGAAACACAGGGCCCACACCCTTAAAGGAGGGTGTGTGGGTGCCATTTCCCCAGTGATTGAAACTTGCACTGTCTGATCTATCTGTGGTTTCAGTCTCCAATAGCACTTTTGCTAAGGGGACAGTTGGGAAGAAGTTCTGCTTCATAATAAGCTTTCAGGAAAGATCAGATTTGTGATCAGAATGTGATTTTTCTTGTTTAGTTCATATTTTCTCAGGAATACTCAACTAGTCTTTCAAATCTTTGGATTTGATTCTTTTTATTTTGTCCATGAGATTTCTGCTTTGAACTCTGATCCAGTGCATTCCTGATATATCTTTGATTTTTATTTTTCTATTCTAATCACTCTCTCTTATTTCCTGACTACTGTTTTACTGTAACCTCTCCCTCTCCTGCCTGTTTTATGTTCCCTCCTTCTTTTCTCAGAAGTTAAGCACTGGAACCTTCCGCTGCTCAACCCGAGCATTATTTCTGCTACAGTGCTTTTTCTAATACCCTGGTAGTTGATTAGTTCCAGATTTCTAGACATCTGTCTCAATTACAGTATCTAAATTTGATGGTCTTTAGACTCAGCTTCCTAACGTAGAAAGTTTTATGCAGGTGGAAACCCATACGAAGTGTGGTCACTTAGCACTTATGAAAATTGAGCACCTTGTGTCTCAGGTGGACAGACAGAAAATAAAGTGCTTTTAAATCTGGAGAAACTTTTGGAGATTGTCTCCTTTCTCCCTAGCTATCTTTTTATGATTTGCAGGACTGGGATAATTCTGCTAGGTAGCTGTGAACATAGTGAATAGGTGGTCATTTTCTGTACTCTCGCAGTTCAGAATGACAAGCCGCATCATTAAAGCTCACTGCATGTGTACTTGATATTAAACAAATTGGATAACTCTGAGATTGCTTATTTCTTCCGGAGATACAAAGATGAATAGAGCCAAAGCCGTTTGCAGCCTGGCATGTTTCAGCTCAAGGCTGCTAATGACGCATCCTAGAAACACAGAGCATCAGCAAGTGCTTTGTACTTTGCTAATATTTTTCCTGCAGTAACATGAGAGCAATTACAGCTTGGAAGGGTGGGAGCTGGAAGGCTGGAGGAGATGAAAACATTCAAAGAGGAAAACAGAATTTCATAAAGTGAGGCAGGAGGTGTATGTGTGTGGGCAAGGGAGCAAGCATCTGTAAATAGCTGCCACTGACAGCTTCTTTTGAAATATATAGGAATTGAGAAGGAGAGAGGTAAAACAGTTGCAAGTGTGCATATGTTTTATGGAAAGAGGAGAGCCATGTGCAGCTTTTCTTTCCTCCTTCTCCATGTGAGGGAATGGGCAAAAGAGCGGAGCTGGGCAGGAGTCCATGAGAGGGGCAAAAGTGGAGCAAAACCAGGGTGAAGTTGGAAGAGAAAGAAATAAACTCAAAGAGGCTTTCAGGAATGGGTATAAACTATGAAGACAGGCTGAGAAAGTTGGGGCTGTTCAGCCTGGAGAAGAGAAGGCTGCGTGGAGACCTCTTAGCAGCCTTACAGTATCTGAAGGGGGCCTACAGGGATGCTGGGGATGGACTATTCATTAGGGACTGTAGTGATAGGACAAGGAGTAATGGATTGAAACTTAAATAGCAGAAGTTTAGACTGGATATGAGGAAGAAATTCTTTCCTGTGAGGGTGATGAGGTACTGGAATGGGTTGCCCAGGGAAGTTGTGAATACTGCATCCCTGGTAGTGTTCAAGACCAGGTTGGATGAAGCCTTGGGTGATATGGTTTAGTGTGAGGTGTCCCTGCCCATGGCATTGGGGTTGGAACTAGATGATCTTAAGGTCCTTTCCAGCCCTAATTATTCTATGATTCTATAGTGCAGCTGATGTAAAATCCTCTGTCTTGTTAGTGACTGCCGGAGGGGAAATTGCTGTTGCCACCTGCCTGCAGTTCCAGCCTGTCCTCTCTCCCTCCATTTTATCTTTTGATTTATAGTAATAAGAAATTGGCCTTCCCAAGAGCAGGTGATAGGACTTGGCTGAGGGATTAAAGCAAAGCCTCTGAGCATATAATAATGCTTGTGAGTCATTGAGACATCCTCTGTATTGGCAGGCTGATGGATTCTTAACTAGGTTGTTAGTGGCATCTCCGTGTTGCTGTCCGAGATGTGCTTTTTGTGTTTTAAACTCTGACTTAGAGAAACAAGTTCATTTCAGGCTCTTTGTGTTTTTCATCTCCTTTTCTCAGCTTTCACTTCTTTAAATGTAGACTTCTTTTGACAGATCATCTCCATGGTAACTAACAGGACCGGGCTGCCTACAGAAATTGTAGTAATAAAGTGGTTGGTTTTTACACATGATGAAAAGATGATGAAGCACAATGATAGGTGATAAAGACACAGGTAATTGCTCTAGAATAATATTGCTGCCAAGAAGATGACTGAACTCCCACACAGAAGATGAACAGATAGTGTATTTATTGAAATTCATAGGCTGAGAGAAGGAAAATGTAATTGATGGCTATGTAGGTTTTGTTTCAGTTTACTATACACTGAGCAGAGCTTGGAGAGCACTGTGCCGGCAGATGGAGCCCGTATGCAGAGCCACTGTTTCCTCACTGGAAAACTGGCTTCTAGCTTGAGAACAGAATTCCAATCAGTGCCATAAAAGCATCAGAACCGCTAATTGCTCTGATGCATTTCTCTGTTTAAGATCTGTCACATAGCCCTGTTTTATTTTAGAAAGGGTGTAATACTTCTGTAAGAAGACTGGTGGTAAATTATACTGACGTACCAGGAATGTCAAAGTAAAATGCAGAAGAGCAAATACTTGCAAAACTTGTGCTCAGTACAGGTTTTCCAAGACCAGTGTGTGTTTGTGTTAGCAAATGGCTGCTGTGGGTTATTTACTAATCTAGGTGCTGGAGACTGTTTCCTGGTATGGCAGTTCCATTGCTCAGGTCCATGGGAAGGCAAACACAAGGTGGTTTCCTTTGGTTGCACTGTGCTTCCAAGTATAAGAGAAAAACTGGTGAATTCGATGTTGAAGCTCTTGTGAAAATGACTGTGTATGGCAGTGCTATGGATCTGGTTTGAGTGGCTTCATAGCTGCTCCTTGGTGTGGTGCAGCAGTCCTAAGCATGGAGTGCTCTGGCATTCCCTGCCACAGGGCTTGGTGCCTTCACGTTCCCCAAAAGATTGCTTCAGTGCTGCCAGAAGAACATAAATGTCCACAGACATAATTTTCTGAAAGGTCTTTCTCTGAGAGGTGCACATAACCCTATTTATGACAAGAGTGCCAGCTCTGCAGAATAAGGATTTTTCCCCGTGTGTAACAAATGCTAACGTTTAAGAGAAATACTGTTGGGGTGAAGTTGAGCTCAAGTGCTGGTGGCAGACTGCTACCTTCCCTGGAGCTCCTCTATTCTCCACAGCTTTAGCACTTCTGTTGCACCTCTGCTAACTTCATAGCACCATCATTTATTGCTGATAATGTCTGGATGCTGTTTAGTAGATCATATGATTCTCTCTTTCTCTACAGTCTGGTGCTACTTTATTGATTGTATAACTCATTTTCTCATCAAGTTCTGTAAGGAAACCACTTCCCACTTGTTTTTATATCCAGCTGCACCTACTCACATATTGACTACATTTGTAGCACTTGCGAGCAAGAGACTTTGAAAACGCATATAAATAAAAGAAAAAACAGGTTCTTTGTCTTACAGTGGTAGTGTCAATGAGAATGAAAATAAATATGTTGTAGTACAGAAGAGACTTTCTCTCCAGGACACTTTGTCCTAGGGAAGAAACTGAAAGTTGCAGGTTCCTCGTTTGACAGTGTTTGTGTCAAATTCACCCTTTTTATTTCTTCCCTCCAGATTGGCAGGGCCCCCACATCTTCTGTGGCACCTGAAAAATCTCATTTGCATGCAAATTGCTCCCATTTAGGTTAAAACATTGCTGTCATTCTTTTTTTCAAACTTCTTTCCTTTTTCATGCAGAAAAGGAGGGGTAGAAAAAGTTACTTAATTGATACACCTTCTCCATACAAGATTAAACAGAATTGCACTGGAAGTGGAAAGATGTGCTTTTTTGAGACCTGTCAGCCAGCCAGCAAATGGAGCGTTAAGTTAGAAATGCCAGCGAGATGTACTATATTAGTAGAAGAAAGAGTAGGAAAGGAAGAGCATGAATCTGAGCACTGAAAGGAGACTACCAGATATATCTGAGCAGCTACTCAAAAGCATGAAGCGTGGCTGGAGTCATATTAACCCAGCTTGGTGACCATCATTGTGGTGACTGGCTCCTAATGAGCCTCCTGATTTATTTTCAGCATTAGCCATTAATGTTGCTAGATACAGGCATCTGAGAGGCCCTGTGGACTGCACTGGGGGAGCTGGCAGGGTCTGAGGGATCTAGACCATGTGATGGGGTTCTCTGGAGAAGATAGCACAGGGCATCCTTCAAAGGAGAAGCCTGTTTGGAAAGAAGGGCTGGATGTGTTAGCTTGAACACAGATTTGTCAGGTGCTTGGTACCCTGGGTGCTGCCAGCTTCCCTCTGCCAGGCTGGATTTGTTTGCTGCCTCTTTTCTTTTTTTTCCCTATTCCTGCTCTGCCCTTCACCACTAATCGATTGTTTCAGGCAAAGCTGGTCAGAACATTTTTATTCAAAACTTATTTCCCTGGCAGCAGAGCTTGGCAGCATCAAAGAAAAATGTAAATAAAATGATACAGTAATTTTTCTGGGAAAAATTCTCATTTTCAAAGTTAGAAGCTGAACTGTTGCCACCCAGCTGGGGGGGGTGGGGGGGGTGGAGGGGGAGGACATGGGGTGGTGGTCATGACACCTTTCCAATTGTTTTTGCCTTTTCTGCTTTACCTTCTCTCCTTTCTTCCTTCCGTCTCTGTTCTCCTTCCCCATTCTATGATTCTAAGAGCTCTTTTTCCCTACTTGGCTGTATAAAAACTGCCAGGAAAGTGAAAGGAATCTAGGCTGACATGGAGACTTCCTGTCCAAGCTGAGTGCTTTTCATCGAAAAAACAATTGGATGTTTTTTAGTCTCCCTTCCTCACAAAATTAATGGTTATTTTTGGAAAGGTTACTGCCTCAGATAGGCTAAGGCTTCTCTGGTTTCCTTGCTCATTAGGATGAGCAACAGCCAGTGGGGCAGAGCTGGGCTGGTGCCCTGTGAGCTGGTCCCCAGACCTCTCCAGCAGGCAGCAAAGCCTGTCCATGAAACTGCCTGTGTGTCTCCTGAGTTTCCCACTGATTACATGCACATCGCTGAGGCTTAAAGAAGGATGCTGCTTTGCCATTGCTGGAATGATGTTATCTGGCCAAGAGAGTTACCACTGGTAAGTGCTTATCCTTGTGGCAGAACAGACTCCAGGCTGGAGGAGAGAGTGGCCTGGTAGAGGATTCACTGCTAAAGCAGTGACATTTCCTTGTGCTGCTTGGCATAAATTGGGAGCATCTTAGTTAAATAAATAATTAGTAAAATGAATAAAGGTAAGGTTCCAGATTAATGGTTTGGCCTAGTTTAGGGGAGAGCTGGGATTATACAATATCCAACTTTTGTACAATTGAGTCGCAGGACCAGGGGACTGGTATTGACTGCATGTCCACAGCATATCACTTGGGTTGATGCTGTCAGTTGCTGGATGATTAGCAGCATGAATTAGTTTTCAGATACCTTTTTCTGCTGGGACTCCTACCCCTGAACTTAAAGCAAATGACCAGAAAGATTTATTTGACAGATGAAGCTATTGGAGCAGTTTATTTGTTTAATTACTGAGTGAAAGCTGCAAACCAAGCAGTTAATTTTTCATCCTTTGTTAACAGCTTGCAATATTACAGGTTTGGATTGTATTTAGATTTCAGAATAACTTAAAAAGTTAAACAGAAAAGGAATCTGTGGTGCACTGCCAGAACGATGGTTGTCAAAGCAAAGGTCCCTGGTGCTGGCTGGTAGCAAGTACCTGGGGAGAATGTTGAAGAATGGTTTGGCTGTGTGTTTGACTTCTGACTGCAGTTTGGGAACTTCTAACCCTGAAAGTATGGCCTTCATGTTTTTTAGGCTGTGATGAGCCCATACTCTATTTGTCTGTTTGCTTTTTGAACCCATTATGCTCCCAGACCCTGCATTGTCATGCAGGGGTGAGTTTCATAGTCTTGCGTTGCATTAGATGTTATTTCTGTTCATTGTGTTTTGTGCCTGATATCTACTCATTTTGTTGTGCGCCCTCTAGTTCTTTTCTAGAAAGTAGTTACAATTCATTCCTTATTTGCCATCTCCATACCACTTACCATTTTATTACCCCTCCATTCCTCTGCTGATCCCATAATTACCTCTTTCTCAAAAAGTGAAATTTTTACTTGAGTAGAAGCTATTTCAGAGCCCTCGTTATCCAAGCTGCTTGTCCATGTGGTTCTATTATAACCTTTTCAAGACTTCTGCACTGTATTGAAAAAATGGGGTGCAGTACGTATTTGTCATGGCAAGGCTGTTTTTGTGGTCTTATTCACTAGTTTTGATAATATTTATCTGCCTTGTTACTGAAAGTTGCGCTATTTTCAAAGAACTGGTTGAACAATCACTGAGATACCTTTCATAAGTGAAAATAGCTGAATTACGTCCTTCAGCTTCTTTACAGGTAACACTGCTGCAAAATTTGGCTTTCCTACTCTAGGCCTAGAGTCATGAGTGTTCCTTGTGCACCTTCATCATCTCTGACCCCACGAGCTCTCAGGAAGGTGCTCTATTTCTGCAACACTTGAAAGAGTTGTAATTAAATTTTTATGCTGCTAGGAAGTCGCTTACCACGGTTGTTTTTTGGTCTGCCTTCCTATGATTCCTCATTTAACTTGCCAGAAGTTCATGATCTTTTCTTCTTTTCCTCCTTTGAACATGATATTCACATTCTGAAGGATATTAATTTTCCCTTTTTTTTCTTTACTGCCAGTAATGGCCTTAATCTGCTGTTCAGCCCCAAACAACAAATTGATTTTTTTAGTCCTTTTAAAGTATTTTGGATTAATGATGTAAGTATCCTGATGCTTTCCTATAGTACCTGTACATGATCTCCTGGAAACATTTGCAGCTTTGCAGCTATTTCTTTTTGCTGCTACACTGATTTTTATGTAGGTCTGCTTTTTCAGATCCAAGGTTATTGCTTAGATTTCTGTGGGTTTGGTTTTTGTTTTCTTCTATAGGATGCTGAAGAATGTGTCATTGGGGATGAGCTGCTTTTCTATTACAGTTTTTTAACTCATTATTTATAATGTCTAAAAATACAGTGTTTTCATCATCCTGTCAAGATAGATTCCCAGTCTGTGTGGGGTGGTTTCATATCATTCCTGTTTTCTGTCTACATACTCAGTCTCCTGTAGTCCCATGGACCAGTGTCACAGTCTGGTTGGTTTTAAACTAATCTTAATTTGTGCTTTTTTTAACAAGTCACACCATTTCCCCACTGGCCTCACTTGCTCTCATGTTCTCCCGCTTCTTGGATTTGGGGGGTTACAGTTTCCCACTGGGTTTTGTCTTCTCTTGAGCCTTATCTTGCTATGTCCCCCTTGTGTGAGTCCTTTCCCCCCTGCGACAGCATGCGGCTTGCTGCTGGAAGATGGGAGGTGGACACAGTCTGTGTCTATGCACTCCTTAGCACAATGCTCTGAAGATGGGGAATTGCCTCATCTTATCAGCAAGCTGTCCTTTGTTGTAGGAAGCACCACTGTGCTGTTGAGTAACAGCACAGGTAAACCTAGAGTTTACCTTGAGTACTGTACACAATGTTAGTCCCTCACTCCCAAAAGGATATAGCAGAACTGGAAGAGGCAGCGAGGTCAACAGTGTGGACAACGTGGATGTTTCTAGTGCTGGGCATGACTGATTGACAAAGACTCATAAACTGTGAAAAGAGATAAACTTTAGGGGATCATCAGATATACAGACTTATGTGAGTAGTAATGGGGAGGTGGGCAGGGAGTGCTTTTCACTGCCTCACAAGGCTTGAGGGCTACCAGAGGAAGCCAGCTTGAGGAACAGAAAGCGCTGGACCTTCGTGGGGTGGGTGGTAGGTCTGCAGAGGTCTCTGCTAAATAGATCTCTGTTAGGTGCAAAAAGTGTACCTGGGTTCAGTGGGAGGCTGGTTAAGTACCTGGAAAAAAACAATGAACCATGCCAGGCTCAAAAATCCTTGGAAATTAATACGGTTGGAGGTGTGAAGGCTACTCAATGCACCTGTGGGGTTCTGCTTTTGCTTTTTCCTCAGCATCCACTTATGGCTATGGGTGGAGAGCAGGCTGCTTAGGGGAGAGAGGTCCTTGCAGGGAAGAAAGGCTGCTGGTATGTTCTCATCTTGTGTTGAAGCTTTTGCTGTAGGTTTTGATTTACATCTTTGATCTCCACCAGACCTTCACCCGACTCTTACACAGCAGCCAATTAATCAAAGACTGACTAATCAGCTTGCTCTATGGTTGGCACCTTGCAGAAAGGCTGGATATCACTGACATGCTACCTCTGAAAACCAGTTTTATGCTCTGAGATTTATAGCCAGCTAATTCTATTGAATTCTGTGGATTTACTGTAAACTTTAATTATTATAAGCTCTGAAACATAATACAAGTTACTTTACTTAGCTAGCTCAAGTGGGAATTTAAAAACTAGATTCTGTAGATGCTTTAACTAATCACACTCGGAAGTTTTCCCACACTATTAAAATTTAGCTGAAATCTGTCATCTCTTCCTGAAACTAAATACCTTGAAAATGGCTGGCTGAGCAATAGAGTCAAAACTTATTCTTTAGGGTTTAAAAGTGGTTTTATTCAAAGGTCTTACTTTTTATTTAGATAGCTTCTGAAGTTAACATTTGACACTGCTGAAAACTGGAACTTGACATTTAAGCTACAGTTCTCATTTACCAAACTGCAGCAGTTAATAACCATTTAATGATGTGAACTGCCATCTATTAGGAGTTTCAAATTGAAGATGCACTGTGAAATAAGGTAAAATTAAACAAAGCAGAATAAATGTGTACAAACACTTATTCTTCTCACACAGCCAAACTCATTTGTGTTAATGTGGTATGTGCTCTGGCTGAAGCAAAGGTCAGCAAAAGGTTCTGGTCAGAGGCTGTCCTGACGGGAGCAAGCGCTGCTGACATCCTTGTCAAGAATGACATGAGGGGTGACTTTGGTTTTTTTCTTTCTTCCAGCCAGGCCTATGTATGAGCTCCCATGTGGTCCTCTGAGCCCACTTCTGATGTCATTTTTCTGCAGGAAGGGGGTAAGTGGGCTGTACTTTGCTTGTTTTGTTGACGTCCAGTTTTGTTATGATGCTCCAGAAAATCACATTTATTCCCTTTCTGGTAACAAATATTAAAATCTCTGATTTACCGGCATTAATACACTTAATTAAATAAAATTAATTGCCACAGAAAGTTATGTAGTCTATCTCTTAATGTGCTACAACTTTCTTTTGGTTCATCTTCTCACCACCCTGAACCCTGGAGGCCCTCCACTGACATTTTCCATTGCTTCTCACAATTCATTGGCATGTGAAGCCCAGACACCCTTCTCTGCTATGTTGTTTATGGTCCTTGAAACCTGTATTGTAGAAGCCGCCTTCTTTGCTTGGTGGCTTCTCTTGTTGTTTCTCTTAATGTCTTTTATATCCTTTTTTTGTCACTTCTATGATCTAAAGCATGTTTTTGTCACTGAAAGCAATTTTTTGCCCTCCAGTCAAATCTTGAGCTTGACTACCCTTGCAATCATGTCTTTACTGATGGAAAATCCCTCCTGTACTTTTTGCTTGACTGTTAGTCTCATAGCTGTCTTTTAAGTGTTTGATTTTCTTTTCATTGCTGGTAGATAGCTACACTGCATTCAATGGAGTTGTACAGACTCTGAAAGTGGGATTCCCTGTTTTTCTGGGGCATGGGCATTCCCCAATGCAACTGAGATTCTCTTTAGAGTAACTGAAAAGTTTTGAGGAACATTGTTTTGCTGTCCATTGTTAAAATATTTATTCCTCCTTTAACACATCCCCCCCATTCCCCCCATATTTACATCCAGAAAAATCTTTGTTTCAGAGCATGATGGATCTGGGCTGGGTTGGCAACACAGCCCTGGCATCCTGCTTTCTCCTGTTTGTGGTGGTACCCTTCAGGCAGATTCCAGGCTGTCATTCACAAGTGCTAAGCATGGACAGATGACAGTGCTTGTGCATGTCAAGTATTGTGAAGGTTTTGTGATAACATTCCTGGTGTTTTGAGCTCCTTATGGCATTTGATCAGGCATTTCCAAATGGTTGTGTATCATGAGCAGTTGGACCTCCAGTGTGATACTGTGACTTATTAGTGTCACTGGGATTAGTTTGTAGTGTTTGTACATGGCAACAGTTTGAATTAGCTAAAGCCACTCTGGAGGCATCTTCTTCTTACTTCTCAGTGTTCTCAATCAGTGCGTGTGTTACTGTTTCCTGGGTTTCTTTTTCCTTCCTGGGATACTTGGTTCTGCCTCCTTCATCTCTGTCAAGATAGATATTGGGTGGGTATTTTCCCCTCTGCTTCTCATCACTTCCCACGGTAGAGTGGATGCTCTTGCCTGCATTTCAGGCCTGTTTCTCTCATCTGTCCAGCTACACTGCTTTAGCCTATGTGCTGACTTGGTATTTGATTCTTGTTTTTGTTATTTTCATTGGTAGAGCCATTGCCTGTGGCTCTTTGCTTGCGTTTTTTGAGATTTAGATCTGCTCTTCTCTATACTCTTGCTTGCAAGCAGTACTCATGTAACCCACAAGCTCTCCAGTTTGGTGTTTCCAAAGTATTATGTGGACTCAGTTGCAAGGTGAAGAACACTGATCGTCTGTTTCTTGGTTTCTGATCAAAATCTGCTGCTTTTCAGGGGAAATCCAGCCTCCATCCACCTCATCTGCAACTGTAATAGTTTGGTTGTATTTCTGGAAACACTCTCTTTCACTGCTGGAATGTTATTAAAAAACTAAACAAAGCAAACTAAATAACAGCAACAAAACCCCAAACACCACCCAAATTTAACCAGAAAAAGAAAATCATTGCCACTGATTTTCAGGTCTCTAATTAGACCTGAACCACCCTTGTATACATAGACTTTTTTCTTTGGTAACCCACCTCCTGTGGCGTTTGAGTTGGCCTGTCTCCTTGCTTTGTCTCTAGGGGTTGATTTGCCTGCCAGCTGGTCTTTGCTGGGCATCCCATTAGACTGAGTGCTGCTCCAGGCTTTCCTTCCTCCCAGCTTCACTATCACAGTAGAAGAAATGTGGGTTGCAACAGAGATTAGAGACCTGGTGTTCCCCTGAAACGTCTTCATATTTTATGAACTGGACAGTTCAGGTCCACTTCAGATGATACTAATTTAGTGGAAAACTTTTTCAATGGAATAAGTGAGACCTGAAGTCCAAGGGTAAAAGTCAGGATTGGATCTGAAAAGCCATCTGTGAAGCATGAAGGTACACAGGATTATAGTGAGCACTGCTGTCAAGCAGCACATACTGGAACAGCCACAGGGAAACTGATCAAATTACTGCTTACTTATTATCTAAACAGACAGTTTCTCTCTTTGCATACTTCATCAAATCAAGTCATGTGTCTCTACTACAGGCTTAGTAGGCACATGGATTTGTTGATATTTTGGATTACAGGTGAAGCTAACGTTTTGTTTGTGGGTAATGGCTTACAGACTTAGTTTTCAAGTGTGGTTTCAGGTAAACAAGGCTGTGCATTTGGTCTGTGCCACTTCACAGAACACTTTGTGAGGAAATGCTGTGGAGTCCAAACAGGTATTTAATTAAAACATTGCTTCTACTAAGACAATTTCTTCCTCTTGAGTCTGAGCCCTTGTCATCTGTACCTATTAACAAACAGCAGGTGGATATGACTTGGGCAGAAATGCGTTGTGTAAATATTTCTGCCCTTACACTTATCTAGCACAAGCATCTTCCTTCCAGTATAGTCTGTTGCTGTACTCTGTTAGCCCAGAGGAGTGGAGGACTGGGGAGATGCTGGGTGGGTTCAGGGAGGTGTGCCCAAGGTGTTTCACTCATACTTTCATACCTTGGTAAGAGGAGTGAGAAGTGCACTGACCTGAAGTCTGTTTCATAAGGTTTTCCCAGCTGTGGGGCTCCTGACTCAGAGGTCTGACTCCATTGTACAGAGTTCTCTCATTTGTCTTCTATTTCTTTTGACTAAGGCTTGAGGCCGAGGGGGAAGAGTAATTTTACTTCAAGCCTAAGAAGTGGGAGATATATTTGGGTTTGTGAGTCTACAGAATGTTGAGGGAGGCTTAATATAGTGAACAAAGTGGAAGTGTGAGTCGTTGCTGCCTGTGTGCATTTTTATTGCTATCCTGGTTTTCCTGCACATTAATGGCTTTGTTCAGCCAAGTTTACCTCTAACAAATGCTGTGTGCAGTGTTAATTGTTTTGCAAAGGAACTGAAATGACAGACGTGTATGTTAAATACTGGTAGGGTGTCATGGCAGGTATCCCATGGCTGCTGCTCTATGAATGGATGAAATCAACCATGCCAGTATAAAGCTTCCTTTTCTTGGCATAACTAGGCCATGCCAGGGTTGATCTCTCACCTGGGCCCGGGGCACTCATGCTGTCAGGGTCCCCGTGAGTCTTTTGCTCTGGATGCAGGACCTGAAGTTGGATAAGGGGCTGTGAAGGGCAAACAGCAGAAGGACTTGGGCTCTTGGGAGCAGTCTCGAGTCATGGGGTGCCCCGTTGATCCCTCTTCCTGCCTGGATTTGCAAAGCCTCCTCTCTCCCTGTTGCTCACCACTTGATAACGGGTCTGATATTGCCTCATGGGGTGGCTTTGCACATAGTGAGCTGAATGAATTAATGACATTCCCTGTCTGAGAGATGACTGCCGGGTAAGTACTGTACTAGTTTTTTACTCCAGGTTTGTTACAGGGCAGTGTACATAATTATGCACATCAGGGCAAGGGAGGTCTAAATGATGCACATCTCAATTTAGCTCAGCACAGTGAGCCGCTGTCTGGTTGGGGAGGAACAGTGTGGCATGCAAAGGTAGCAAGGACTTTGTGTGGCTTTAAATTAAAAAGGCAAATTCTGATCAGTGAAAGAGCTTGGGATAAGGTACCCTCTCCTGCCCTCTCTGAGAAACATAAGCATGGTATACCTTGAAAAAGAATTAGAAATCAATTTCTGAGTGATTCTCTCAGAGGCACCTTGGTGAAGGGCTTTTGGTGGAGCTTTGAAGAAGAGCATGGCTGGCTGGGTGCCAGTTCAGCAACAGACACCTGAAAGGGATCTCATTGCTTGGCCAAGCTGGAAGCATGTACATTGCTGGTGAACTGGCTGGGCCATGGCTCCCAGATGAAAGGATGTTTGATCTTTAAAATAATGGTGTGAAGGTTTGTGTGAAATACATTGTCAGGGTTTTACATATATAGGCTTGATGTTCAGCAGGACATACAGAGAGTATATCTACAGTTTAGACAGTTTGGTTGTTGACAAATAATAAAACCTGGTTACATCTGAAAATGTATTTGAATTTCTGCCATACTCTACCTCTTTTAGCACAATGGTTCTGAAAACTAACAAACCAACCAACCAAAAAACAACAGAAAAAGGGCTGTGTCAAGTTGACAAGAGTTTATTCTCCTAACATTATTGTAGCATTATTTCTGGATTATTTTTTCTGTTGCAACTGTATAAATGATGGATTCAAGAGTAAAGTTTAGAATGAAAACTTAATGTGGAAGAATAAGGAAAGCAAATCAGTGCATGGGAGTCAGAGTGGAAGACTTAAATGGTTTCCAGTTTTCCGTCATGTATATGACAATCCTGGTGAACTCTGGAGAAATCTGAAGTGAATTAACATCATATTACCACACAAAAGATGTCAGGGGCTACAGTGAAAGTTATCAAGGGAAGAGTTCAAAAGTAAGGGAATAACAGAATAACCAATGGGAAGAACTTAGAAGTGACTTCTCTGGTACAAAGCTAACTCAGTGACAGTGGCATGGATGGAGGATGATTTTTCTGGGTGCTGAACAAGCTGTGCTGAGATTGAGGCGTTCATTTGGCAACTGATTTCACTGCTTCCCTTATGGAGCTGCTACTGGGACATTTGTTTTCAATCATGCTGCAGTAGGACTAAGTGTAAGTACAGGGAACAGAGCACCCATAGACATGTGGGATGAACTGCCCCAGCCCTTTCCTGTTAGCCTGTCCCTGCAAATCTTCAAGGGATTGGCGCTTGCTCCTGAATTAGAAAGGGAGATTTCCCACTGACTTAGCAGAGAAGGCAAGTCTCCTGGGCAGTGTGTGAAACCTGCTCAATCAGTTGGCTTCAGTGACTAGCCTGATAGAACTAGACTTTGCTTTTCCCTTGTTGCTCTGCTGTGCCTTTGCGTATTTTTAGTTCAGTGCCATGGCTGCCGCCTGCCTGCTCTGGGACCTCATAGGGCTGATCAGCATGATCACTCAGCCATGCGTGCTGGCATCACAGAGACAGGAGAGAGTCTGAAAAGAGCCCTGCTGAAAGCATGTGTCCCCAACAGTGGCCTTTCACCAGGGCTCTGCCAATCCTATGCCTTTTGCCTGCAGCCGTCATATAGCCCAGGGAAAAAGACACCCTCTTCAGCTGCCAGATCCATGGGGAATCTGGTGTGGTAAGACTCATGTAAGTCAAGTGGCATGATGTTTGCTCAATGAGTACTCTTCTCCCCTCTTGAGCTCTAAGTAGCTTTTATTTTGAAGATGCCAGCTTGGACTGCTCTTCAGGGATCTGCCAGGCATCAGCTTTTATAAACAAGATCATCAGAATGCCCTTTTTTGGGGGGAAAAAGAGCTGCATTAGGAACACCTGCAGAAAATTGCTGCAGGGAGCAGTTTACCTTAGAGAGGCAAGATACTGCTGATAGTTGATTAGAGGCAATTTACTAATAGCTGCGGGCAGTGGGGCCACAAGCCCTTTTGGTTGTGAGCAGCCAGGTCTGCAAGTCCCTGCTGAGTGAGGAGTGTGCTCCCTTCCTTCCCCCCATTTTCTGCCCACTTTCACAGTGCTCTCTGATGTTTTGAACATTGTGAGCAGCTGGGTTCAGATGTGTGATTTTACTCTGCAGCCTTCCCATGCTATTTTTGAGGACCACCAGGTATTTTAGAAGCTGGAAACAAAATTTTGCATGGATTAGTAATTTGCTGGGAAGAGCTTCAGTTTCTCTGCAGAGAGACCTTCTATAGGCAGAGACAGTGGGGATGGATTTACTCTGAATGCTGTGGAAAAATAGACCTTCTACTGGGAATCAAATCTGCGTCCAAAATGCACATCCAAAGCACCAGTTGTGTGGATAGTGAAAACAGGACATGATCTCACTGTAACAGAGCCTTCCTTAAAATATACTGTAACGTTTGTTTTTTTTTTAAACAAACACCCCCCCCCCCCCTAAAACCCCAGGAGTTGAAGTCCATGCTCTACTATTTCTGTCTTTTTTATTCTTGGAATGAATCGTGTCTCTTTAAGAGGCAGTCTTCAAGACGAAACCTCTAACTGTTCATGGCTGTGTAGTAGGTATATAACTTAGTATGCATTAGAATCAGTCCTGCGCTTGCTCCTTTGGTTGTAAGAACAGGTTTTATGTCTGTGTATACAGATCCCATCAGCAAGCATGGAGCTGCTGGTGCAGCTTTGCTCTTCCAGCATGGGAGCCCATAGCAATGGAGCAGGGCCCCAGCTAGAGAGTGAGCAGAGTTGATCAAGAAAGGTAATGGCTGACAAATGCTAGGAATAGGCTGCTCCCTAGAGAGGAAACACTTTGGTTTAGATTGGATGCCTGCTGTGATTCTTACTTTCCTTTTCTCGCTCTTTTTATCTGTAAATCTGTAAGAATCCAGGATGGAAAAAGTAGATTTCTAAAGAGGATCCAAAATATTCATGACCAGAGTGTGAATTTGAGTAATAAATTACATTTCTCTACAGGAGAGAAAAAAATCACAGTTTCATGATAAGTGAATGGTGAATTTTTTTTTTCACTAACAGATTAATTGTTTGAATAAAGACCTAGCATTCATAAGGTGAGAACAGTAGGAAAGGTACAGGTAAGGCAGTACTTTCTAAACAAACCCCAATGACAGCAGCATAGGCAGCTTTTATCTTGTTTCTCTGGCTAGCATTCCTTTAGTGACTGTCACATGTTTACCAAAGAGCAGCCTTCCTTCTTCCTTGGGACTTTGAATCAACAAGCACATGCAGAGAAAAGAGCACGAGCACTGCTCCTGTGTTTGAAACTCGGGACTGTGCTTCTCTTCAGCTTCAGCCAGCTGGTGTGAACACTGTGGATCTGGAGGATTTAGCAACCTGTCCCAAGAACAAAGGTTTGAAATCTGTTGCTTCTGAGAAAATTGTTCTTGGGAAGTTCCATTGCTGGTTTGACTTGTTTTTCCACTTTATGTAAGTGTGATTAGGTAAGTCTCAGGTTTTGAATGGTTTGTGGCTACTTCTTGTTGTGAAAATAGTTTTCCTAGTTTGTTACTTTGGTGCCAATTACAGTCTGAAAAGGAAATTCTGTGTTACCAACGCTTGTTACTTTGGATTTGTATGCTTCTTTGGTTTTCTTGAAATACGGAGGTCTTGTAAATTGCAATAATGAAACAGGAGTTAACCTTTTATTTTGTTTTCTGCTTTGACAATGTTCTGTTTCCTGCTGTCAAATCAGATTTTACTGTAAAGCATTAGAAAGGCCATAATTCTGAATCCATAATGAGTAAAGCAAGTGCAGAGTACTTGCGTTCCTGTCAAGCAGACTGCACAGCTGACCACTGTGCAAGGGAATCCATACTTGCATGTATTTGTGACTGGGGTAGGTTAAAAAAGGACCTAAATCTAGCATGATATCTGTGGGAGAAAATGGATGGAGAGATACAAAGAAAGCAGTAAGTAGACTCCATAGCTTGGCTCAGTGTGTCTGAAAACATCCCAGGAACATGATGCACTTTATTCTTATGGTCCTTTATGTCAAGTGTTTTTCAGAATGTGTGTGTGTATGTTCATGTGGGCTGGACTGGAGCATCAGAGCTGCAGAAGTCCTTGAAATATGTGGAACCTATTTTAGTCTCCACTGCATCTGTTCTGGTTAACAGCTGCCTCTACCTGCAGCCCTGCTTCTGACTCTTTGTCTGGCTCTGAAGTGGCATGGCTCCCTATTTATTCTCAAGACCAGTCTGATGTCACAGGTCTTGCTTGAAAGAAGCTCTGGGCAGATGCTTTGAAACTTGTTAACGCAAATGAATCCTTTGAGGGAGTGTTGCTGTCGCTTTCATCTGCAGGGGGCCCTTCTCACAGGTTTTGTAGTGCTGGGATCCTGCCCTTCACATTTCCTTTTATAAAGGATTTATGGAGGGTGTCTTGCATCATCAACATTTGTTTTCTCTGAGATCATTCCTGCTCCCCATTAGATTGGTGACAGCTCTGCTTTTGATTTCCATGCTTTTGATTTTCCGTGCCCTGTAGAGACTGATATTTTGGGTATAAGTCCCAGGGTCCATTTTTTATTCAGTTTGGCTGAACTGAGATTAAGCAAGGCTGAGGAATGCCTGGAATAGAAAGAAGGTGTGATAGAGGAAAGAATAAGATGGGAAAGCACATGTAGCAAGCCAGCTGTTCTCCTGGCCATTAAAACCAGCTCTGCTTCTCTCTTGCTTATGCCTTTGGGACTTTGTCTTTCCAGTATCACAGAGCCCTTGGTTTGCTGAGCAATGACTTCAGTTCACACCCTTCTCCATTGCAGCCCGGGTAACAAGTGAACTGATTTGTTATATTGACATGGATAGAGAAATGTTCATAGTGGCATGGTAGAAGGTGGCAGTGCTTGCTAAGCTCTTAACTCTATTAAATACATGACTCCAGAAATCACTGGCATTCTTTTCCCCAGGCATTTGTTTTAATGTCTGTTGATATTGTTACAACATATTTTCCATGGGCGTAGGTTGCTTGGTTGATACCAGAGGCCTAAAGATCTTCCACAATACACTCTTTCTTTGAAACCACACCCTGCTTTATGAGCAGCCTTCTTCCTCCTCCAGGGTCCCTTTTAAATGCCAACAATCCCTGCATCTTCTTCCTCAAGAGCTGGAGCCTGAGCTTGGTAGCTAGCCCAGGTCCCAGGGAGCTGTTTGGTGGGGCAGCATCTCCTGTGGAGATGGCCTCCATACCAGGAAGAAAGCATCTGAGGGTCCTTGGCACCAGTTGGTGCAGTACTGTGGGTTAATCTGGCAGCAGATGACATGCATGGAATGAAACTTGGTGTAGGGTCTGTGCCTTTGGGTTTCAGAGATGGGTGGGTTAGTGTCCTCTGGGATGCAGCAAAGAATGACCCAGGAGGTGAAGGATAACCTGAATGCCAGGGTTAAGTCTGCTTTCAAATGCCCTGATTCCTTTTGGCAATTGCATGGAAAGGGCCATTTGGGTGTTTGAACTAGGTGTTTTTAAGGTCCTTTCAAACTCTAACCATTTATCAAAATCTATCAAATAATTTTTTCAAAATCTAACCTATAATTTCAAGTGATGCAGCACTGGGGGCTCTTAGGGGGTAACTGGTGCTTTTTCATGGATATGAATCTCATCCCCAGCAAACAGAATTTCTTGTCTCAGAAGCAGCACACCTGTAGAAAATTCCTCTCTTGTCCGCTGTTCATGCCTCTTTTTGTGGCCCCTTGGTTGTGCTGAATGCCAGACTGATCATCTGTCTTTGTGGCTGGGCTTAAATGCAGGAGCTGCAAACCTTTAGTGGAGCTGTAGAAAGGTTGGTCTTGTTTCTTCTTAAGTAAAAAATAAAAAATCCAGTTACTGGTTGTGCTTTCCAGGCAAAATGAGACACCAAAGCTGCCCTTTTAGCACTGCCAGTTAGAAGGTTTAGAATAAAGCAGGTGCTCTACACTGCACTTTGACAGCAGTCCCTGGTCTAAGAAGGTCCAGAGAGAGATACACGGTTGTCCCACTTCTTTTTTTGGTCAGCAGTTTGCCTCTTGTGTTACCTGGATGTGTCTAATGGGAGCTGAAAAAGGGGACAGAGTTCACTGAGAAGGCTCAAAACATGTAGGCCTGCAGGGAGTGTATGTTACCAGTATTGGAAACTCTTCTTTCAAAGGTCAGGGTTGAGACCTTTGAGGGTCCTGGTGTCTGCAGGCAGCTCTCAGCAGGCAGCCGGTCTCCTCTGCCTGTTCTGTCTGCAGCCTGCCAGGCATGTGCTGAGCACTGGTGTGGAGCTGCCGAGCTCATAAGCGAGCACATGGAGGAATGTGGGTTGTGGCCTCTTGCTGCCTCTTCCTCTCCTTCAGTAGCTGTCAGGAGATATCCGTGGCCTACAAGGATCCAACGAGTAACAGGTCAAGGAGGAGCCATGGTTGTTCTTGGAGGGTGCCCTGCTTTGTGAGGGACATGGCCTGCTCTCTACAGATGGGAAATTGTCTCCGTATTAGGAGATTTGGTTTGATTAGCTGAAATCTCCTGTTGGCAGCACATTTCCAGTCCCTGGAGCAATGGAGATCAGACAGGTTGCCAAGGCAACACACAGCCTTCAGTGAGAGGTTTACTGCTGCATCATCCTTGGTCAATTGATGGAGTAGGGTTTATTTAGGTCTATAGAAAAAGAAGCTGCTGTCCAGCCTTTTGCTGTGGTGAGTCATTCTGCCTTGGGTCAGATCGGTGGAACTAAGAACAAGGCTTTGTGGATGAGAAAAATAAATACATGAGAGCATAAAGATCCCAATTATATTCCTCTTTGAAGAGGTGAGAGCACTTCAGTTCTGAGTACAGGCAATTCTTATTCTTCCTATCCCCACAAACAAGAAAGAAGTAGCAACTAAGACCCTCCTTTCTCCTTCCTCTCCATCTCTTTCCTCTCTCTCCCAAATGTAAGATATTTGATTTTGTTTGCTACAGAACTCTGTGCTTATTGTTGAATTCTTGACCCATAGTGGGGATTGTTCCAGTTTGACCTTCTGTCACTGCTTCACTTGCTGCTCTCTGCTCTCTCCTCTGTTGCAGAAGGCTTGATAAATCCAGCTTATATGAAGTTTTCATTTCATTACATTATTACTCCTTTTACACCACCTGCAAGATGAAGAGCTCATTGTGTCACCGCTGTGAACACCACTGCCACAGTGGTGGTGGGCTGAAAGTCATTGTGTCTGTCATTGTCTGTTCATTGGTCTGGACTCAAAGTTGGGCACATGGCTGGGACATGGGAATCTCACTGTGACTGTTCCCTGGTTTTACTGAGATAACATGGTTGAGCCATTCATATGCAGAGCTTTCTCTGAAATTTTGGAAGGGACTCTGCAGTGTTCCTGTATGCATGATCAAGGAGGGACATGCCATTGTTTTGAGAGCAAGAACTTGATTTGCTAAGTTAGTAAAGGTTTCTTTAAAGTACTTCTGGCAGTGATAGGAAAGATATGCTACAAAGTCAACAAGACCACACCTTGTGACTTCAAGGTGGTATATGAGAGACACTATCACAGTTCCTGTTTTCCTTTCTCTTACTTTCGACGTAAACGTGGGTTGTGCTCAGCAGTAGATGTCTTGTTAGTTCAGGAAGAAATCACTGTACAAGCAAGAATGATGAAGCAGTCACTGCATGGCTTAACATGGGGAACCAGGCTGGCATTTTTTGAACATGCAGATGCTTCTGTTCTCTTGTGTGTACTTCAGCTGGTGTCATGCAGCGTGGGGAGAAGAGAAGGAATTAATAAATAAACCTAGACACTGCTTGCTGAGAGACAAATTCAGACCTTCTCTGTCACAAAATCAAGGCATGAGCTTTATAGACAGCAATTTGGATGTGAGAGGAGAAAAATAAAAAGGATGGAGGAGCCTTTAAAAGTCTACATTGTCATCCTTACTTATTTACCCTTTTTGAGGGGTTGGCAGTTGATAGATGTGTCAGTGTGATGATGCACTGTTATCTTCTCTTCCCATCTCAAAATACTGCATTAGTGATACCATGGCAACAAAGAAGTTGTCTTTAAGGAAAAGGAGAAAAAACGAAGCGTGACTTCAGTGTTCAAGAAAGGTGGCAGACTGACAGCCCTAGTCTTCCCGTTCTACCAGTAAGGCAGTGGTGGTGTCAGCTATGACAAAGTGCATCCGATTATGAACTCTGTGTTGTACTGTGACTGCAGTCAAGCCTGGGACATGATCAAAGACAAACCTACTACAGTGAGAGCAGGCTGAAAGTTTCCTGAGAAGATGTGCTCTTCTTAGACAGTTAAATTCTGTTTAAATTGCAAATTTTTCTAGGAAATACATAATATTGAACAACCTTTCCTAGACCCAAGTTGTGCCCTTATTCAAGATAGAATTCCTCTCTGAGCAGAGCATGATGATGGTGGGAGAAACCAGCTGTCTCTTCCCACTGTGGTAGGTTTTCTGGAGGTCAGCTGGTCAAAGGACATGCGAGAGAGAAGTTCAAGTCTCTGTCCTGCTTAATTCAGACTTGCATTTGAGCACAGGTCTCAT
The DNA here is from genome assembly GCF_012275295.1 of Melopsittacus undulatus. Taxonomy (NCBI): domain Eukaryota; kingdom Metazoa; phylum Chordata; class Aves; order Psittaciformes; family Psittaculidae; genus Melopsittacus; species Melopsittacus undulatus. Next base: position 18,412,701 of record NC_047530.1, read on the forward strand.
TTCTGACATGAAAGGCCTAAGAAGCAGGAGACTGGCTTTCCAGGACTACTTTCATTCTCTCATTTAATCTAATCTATGTGTTGTAGGTAGTTATCACCATAGCCTTCTTCTTGCTTTTCTATGTTTTAGGTGAAAGTCAAGTTAGTTCTCCCACTGCTTTGTGTGATGGCTGTTTTTCCAATGAAAAATAGTTCCAGCATGCAAAACTGAGCATAGTGCAGAGATTAGGGTGAATATTGAGATAGAGAAGAAACAACAGAACAAAGACTTGAGTGTGAGGGTGACTCATAGATTATGGACTAGGAAAGTAATTTTCTCCCAGTTCTAGTTTTTCTTCACTGCTCTGGAGAAGGACTGAAACAAACCGTTGTGAAGGCTGTGGTTATCAGTTTGATTGTCTCAGCTGCTGGACCAATTCTGAGGACAGTGCTGTCAGGGACCAGTGGTGGAACATGAGGACCAAGGACATGGATGGGTACCATGATGTTCTTTGTGCTGTAACTGCTCAACCTCTTCAGCCTTGACGTGCAGAGGACCAGTTTTCAGTTTGTGAATGGCAATTCAAGTACTGTGCCACTAAAATTCTCAGTCTCCCTGGCTGTGTTAACTTCAGTGAATTTTAAATACCATGCTGAATTGGAGACTTTTCTAAGATTGACTGTTAATTTCTGAATCACCCTTTAGAGGCCTAGACTGTTAATTGCATCACCTCTGTTAGCCAGCATGAATGCTCTCCTCTCCATTAAGACACAACTCTGTTCTCTTCTTTCCTCTGTATTTGTGGTGTGTGTGCATAGAGGAATTGGGTGAAAGACAGGACTCTTCTGGATGCAGAACATCAGGCATCATCATTAGCATACACTCTGTACTTGCTGTTTACTTGAACTAGTGCTCCACAGTTGTCTGAAACATCCAGCAAAACAAAAAGTTCATCTTTCCTAATTGGAAAATAGCTTTTGTTGAAAGCAGAATATTTCACAGAGCCATATGTGCTTGGTTGCAGATGTTGTCAGGAGCACTGCTTAAGGCCAGGGTGAGATTTCTACTGCTGGGAAAACAGTGCTGCCACACTGTATACAGCAAGATACATAGCAGCCTTTGTAAAGTGGGAAATCTGGCCTCAAAGAAAACCTTGAACTTGGGCTTCCTCATTGCTGGCTTATGGCTCTCACAGGTGAGCTGCTGGATGCTCCAAAGTTTGCCAAGTGTTTCTAGCTTGGTCTTTTATCTATAGCAGGTTGTCAGTGAAGTCCAGACTGCATCCTGAGAACTCAGGTCTGTCCCATTTCTTAGATAAGTGCCCTGGCTTAGTGCCACTGCCTCCATGTCTCTTGTTGTGCTGGATGTACCTTTCCATGAACTCAGTGCTGCTGGGATGTGTTTAGCACCTCTACTGGATCACATCCCCAGGAAGAATCAGACTTTAGGGGCAGAAATGCCAGTTCTGTGGCTTTCAGGTGACCCAAAGTGCCTGAGGAGGTGACCAAAAGCCTGCAGCTGTTGCTGTGGTGTTATCTCTAGGAAGGTGCTGTAGATGGTCTGCTTGGGACCCTCAACCCTGCTGCGAAAAGTGAGGTATTTCTAGATACTGAAGTGCCTGTGTACATGGATGGGACTTTTCTTGATTGTTCTTTCGAGTCTTGCTTCCACCATTTTATGTTGTGTCTGTGTTATGGCTCCTCTTCTGTAGAGCAGTCATGTTAGCATTTTCCTGCTTCACAGAGCTGCTGGTGGGATAAACATGTTAAAGCATGTAAGGTGTTTGGGTACTGTGGTTATGTGGGTCATAGAAGAAAGAATAATGAAGTTGCTGTACTGTCTTTGAGACCTTTGAAATTGCATGCCTATGTCACAAGGACACAAGGACAGCTTAAATCTTTAAAAGTTAATAAAAATATAGTCAAGTCAAAGGTGCCTTTTGGTCCTCCACATTCCTTCTATGAAAGGACTAGAGAACTTCCTCATTCTTGGTATCGGTAAATCAGCACATAAAAATAAAGCTTCAATGCACAACAAGTCCTCCTTCTGCCTCTTCTGCCACAGCACTGAATATGGTCTGATTGTGTTTCTTATAATGTATTTGTGGATCACCTTGAAGAGAAGAGGAGGAGTTATACAACTGTTCCCTCACAGTGCTGTTAGGAAGGGTCAGGCTTTGTCTCATTTGAAATAGATACCAGGAGGGAACTGCAATCCTGTGAAAACACACATTTATCTCTGAAGAGTTTGTGTATTGTGTGTGTGGTGCACATGGATAGAATTGCCACCTGTCCAAGGCTGATAATGTTAAGTAGTGGTCATGCACTCCTTATTCTAGCAGCTTGCTGTATGAAGAATCAGTGCCTACAGCTTCCTTTGGTCTGAATTTATGAAATGCTGTGTGCAGTGAGTCGCTTCACCCTTTGTAGCACTTTCTGAGTTTGCATAGATACGGATTCTTTGGAGGTTTTGCTATAATGGAAACAGTGTTAGCTGTAGCTCAGGAAAACCCTTTATCTTTTTTCTGTCTTTTTCTGATCTCTCTCACAAAGATCCCATTAGTTAATCTATTCCTTTAGTAATCCACGTATGGCACTGTTTTCCTTTATAACCTTGGCCTCAGACTGTGAGTGAGCAAAGTGATACCCACATGTTTTGGGCACTGAGTAGAGGAAGTGACTGAGAAACCTTCTTGGTGTTTCCATTGCACATAGTAGGGAACTTGTCCTTGCAGTGGGGCTGCTGTCATCATTTCACCCCACATAACTTTCCTCCAGTAGTTGCTGAGCCTTGTTAAGCACAAGGCTTGTTTCAGATGGACTCCTGAGCTTTGCTGCACTGTGATGCTGCTGATAGGGATGAGGATATGTAGGTATGCAAGTAGGTGGAACCTTTCTAATACATCGTAATAGTAATAATAATAATAATAATGTGCACTTCTACTGCCTTGCAGCTTTCTCTAGAACTTCTGCCCACACATCAGCCTACTTGGTTCACAATGCAGTGTGAGTGCTAGACAATTAGTGGCTGATAATGAAAAATGTCATGGGAACCAGCAGGAAAATCATAGCTTACTCCAAATATATAATGAAATGTAATTAGCACAGACAGTAAAACAGACAATTTATGGGGGTTTTTTTGTAATTAAAAAGTACCAGTAAATATCCCTTTTGCAGGAAGCTTTGTATCAAATGGAATTAAAGAGCTATTGTCTGGAATAGGATTTTATGCAAAAATTAACCCATGCAAAACTGAATGGATTAAGGTTTTGTTAACTGCAGACTCTTCAAGTGAATCTACTGTGGCACTTCTTGTATTTGTTCTCCCTGTCCTGGTCTGCCCGGATGGATCAAGTCTGCCAACAGAATTGCTGTGAAACCTCCTGCAGGCCAATTACCCAGCCATTGTCAATGCATGTAAAGGCGTGGCCAACACTTCCCTCCTGCTCTTCCAGATGGATTCTTCCCTGAAGTCATCCTGTAGTGTAGAGGAGTAGCTTTGAGGGAGAGTATGGAGCAGGAACAGCACTGTGATATCTTATGCTCCTTCTGTTAGATGTCTTCTGTTGATCTCACTTCCATCTCTGATCTCCTCTTTCCTAGCTTGGAGCCCTCCACATTGCACCTCTTGTTTGTTCTTAAGCAGTGTATGCAAAGGAGTGTGTGCAGTTTTACATGCCCTCAACCTGCCAGGAGCACAAACACTGTTTCTTGGCTTGCACACTCACCTGGGCAAAAGAATGTGTGAACCCACTAGGGTATTCCATGAAGGTGTCTGGCATCAATTCCTTAGTTTAAAACTGGGTGATTTGGAGACTCCTGGCTGAGTGGACTGTCCATATCCAAAGCATGTGGTGGAGAGCTCCTTCCCTGGTCTTGGATGCCCAGGGCTTGAACCAGCAGTTGAATACCTCAGTAAATTTTCTTTTTGCCCTCAGTCTGTCATCTATTGCTGTAAGGCTGAACACTCCAACAGTGCTGTAGCACAAGTGATGTGTGTGCATTTCTGCTGCTCATCCTCTCCCTCCCAGGCCCAGACATTCCACCACACACCAAACAGAGCTCTACTCCAGACCAGTTTTACAATAATTTCCCAGGTATAGTCTTAGCCTAGGGTTTCGAGTCTGCAGAGAAAGCCCTCCAGCTGAGAGCTGACAGAGATATTTAAGTGGTCCGGACTGTATGCAGGTGCAGCATGTTTTCCTCTTGATGATGGAAGAACAGAGAGCCTGCAAGTCTCCTACCACAGAGGAAAATGAGCTTCCAGCTGGAGTCAAGTGCACAGACTGCAACGTTTCTACCCCCATATATGGGGCAGTGCTCAGGTGCAAAATTGCAGCCCTACATCAGAGTCATTTTGGCACAAACCTCTAATATCTGGCACAGATAACACGGGGGAGAAAAGAGGAAACTTCTTAAAGCTGTGGGGCAGGATGCACCTTGTGCTGCAGAACTCCCAGCTACCTCCTTACGGTTAGGCAGCCTGTCTTTAGGAAAGTGACTCTGTGTTTTGCTATGGGAGCAGGAGGTGTCAGTTCCTGCCAGAACTGTGGTGGTCCTTCTGGGGCACCTTTCCTCTTTGTTTGGTGCCTGTAGGGAAGGGGGGGAGTGGTGCAGGGATCTCAGCCCTTCCTAGTAGCTGGCTGATAGTCTGTGTTGTTCAGGATGTCTGGAGGAGTGAGGTGGAGGAGTGGTCTGTGCAGTCCTTTCTTACCTGCGCTCCCAAAGCCTCTTCCTCTGTGTGGACACAGTTGTTAATATTTGGCTTTGACAGCTTCCTCCCAGAAGCTGCTGCTGCACCTTTTTGTGAGCAGTGACAGGAGGTGCCTTTTACAGCTCTGTCCCAGAGTAAAAGAAGCCTGAAGGGTCCTATGCCACTGCACTACAACTTTCATGTTCCTTCATAGCTGACCAGTAAACAAGAATAGGTGGACAGTAATGCTGTTGTGCTGGTCTGAGACCCTTTATGGCAAGTGAACAGCAGCTTGTAATTTGTCTCCAAACTTCCTTTCAAGCTGCCTGGTGTAGTCAAGGGTCTGTGTTTTCTTCTGGAATTTTTCAAGGCATTGCACAGGTCTGTTAGAGAAAGGGCACTTTGAGGATTTCTGCAGCTGGGATCATGTGGCATATCGGAGCATGTGCTGGACAATCGATGTTTGAAAATATTGGTGGCTTGTTTGTGCCCTGTCTGAGAAGTGGAAACCCTGACATCTCCTTGGGCTCAGAGCTGAGATTTCATAAAAGGGCTTAACAAATAGTAACAGCGGTGTCTGCCACCCCTCTACATCACATTCTTGGTAATGAAATTACTCACATGGAGCCTGTCAGTTTGTTACATACCTGCTCTAACTTCATGCACACACACTCGCATGCACACACACTTGCAAGCTGAGATGTGGTGATCCTGAGTGGTTTTTATATGTAAGGTAGAGCATAATCCTTTTTCCTACATCACTATGCTCAAGAAAAAGAGGGATCAGTGATGGGACCCAACTAGGCTTTCATGTACATTCTGGCATTATGGCTACTTTGATTTATGCTCAGCTCCTTTGATTTTTACTTGGCTCCAGCAGCCACTTAATGGTGACTTCAGCAGCTGAAAATAGCCAGAGTAGATGTGTCACTCAGCCACTCTCATATTCCCAGCTCTGCTCCCAGGGTTGAGGTGTGAAGTGAAGACAGGTCTGGCATGTGCCTGTCAAATTATCTGGGGAAGCAGTGGCACTGATTTTCAGTGCTGGCAGGGAGACCTACTGTCTTTATGGACCCTGCTTTGTGCTGGTGTGACATAAAAGGGACACAGAAGTAATTGCCAGAGAAGTGTCTGTGCCCATGCAGAAGAGAGCAAAAGAAATGTAGACTTGATCTTGTAATTTCAGTTGCTGTAATTCAGTGCATACTTCTGTTCCTTCCTTAGGCTGGAGTGACCAAGATCAGAGCCACCTCCAGAGTCTGTGTAAGCCATGTTCCTCTCGGTTCAGTCCTAAACACTTGTCTAACTTGTATACGGATTGCAGCTATGCACTGATGATTTTTGTTTCCACTTGAGGCATGTTGGCTTGTATTAATTTAGGGGTTTTTAATCCCCTAGATGACAGTCCTACTGTCCAATATCAAGGTTTTAACTAAGGCCAGTGTAGCTCTTCTTACCTAAATCTTTTGCTGAGTCAAGTCTTCTAAACTCCCAGTGGGAAGTTTCACAGGCAAGGCTGACTCTGTTTACATCCTTTTCTCATCTCATCTCATGAGCTCATCTTGTCTGTAAGCTGCAGCTTTGCAATAACAGGCATCCCTGGTGTGCCACTGATGCTGCTGATGTTTCATTTTTATAGGGTCTTTGACTTGAATTGAACAACTGAACTTCACCCCTTCCTGGTGAAGTAATTACCAGTAAAACAAGTCTTTTTCTTTTTAGATGGAACTTACAATTTTTGATTTGTGTGCCCTCATCATCCATATCAGATGATGTATGTAGTGTTTGTCCTTTGTTTTGGCATTTTGATATGTGTGAGAGAGGTGAAATGGCTTTAAAAGCTTTTTCCTGGCGCCTGTGGTTTGTTGCAGACCCAGTGGTACAGGCAGAACATACTAAATTGAAATAAGACTGTTTCTCTGCAGTTTGACATAGGGATCATTTAGATGTGTAGTACTAGGTTGTCAGCTGGTGCAAAACCACTGTGCTCATTATGTGGCCAAACCTGACACCAAAGGAGTTAAACTGAATTACCTGAGCTGGAGGCTGGTCTTTTGCAGTAACGAATGGTAATTGTGTAGTACAGTAATATACTTCTTAAGGGTAAAGCAGCAGTTGAAAGAGGATCATAGGCTATACATTAACCTGGTTCTTAGTAAATGTAATGAAGTTCATGAGCGCCTTTATAGTGTAATCTGGTGATTTAAAAGAAAATGCAAAAATCGCAAAGGAGGTGTTGGGGTCTTTTGGCCCCTAAGTTGCTCCCCCCTCACAGCAGCCTCTGAGAATTTACCACATGCTGTGCAGAAATGGTTTATGACCAATTGCTGTTTCTTGGCTGATTCTTGTTGCATTGCAGAGTGTCTCTCGTGAAGCTGGTGGAATTCTGCATTGTTATGAAAGTTTATTAAAATCAGAGCCTTTCTGTGTTGGAGTTCATCATGTGACATAAATGAAGACCTTGATCAGAACCAAGTTTGGTGTGTAATGTCCACTGTGGTACATTACATGTACCACAATGTCTCCAGTAGATTAGCCCAATAAGGATGGTGGCAAAAGAAAGTTCAATGCATTTAATGCAAGTTCAAGTTCTGCTGAATTTCAGTGCCATTTCTTCTGTGGAAGGGATGTGGAAGCAGAGCTGTGGATACAGATGTGATTAAACCACAACTTTCTCAGGACAATTTTCCCACTTGTGCTGATGTTTTCTTTCTGGCTTTCTGTTATTAGTTAGTCCTGAGACAGCTGGGGTTTTGTCTGCCATTGGAGTCTTCATTATCCTCCCTGCAGTCCTCTTCTACATCATCTACAAGAAGCTCTGCTTTGAAAAGAGAGATGAGCTTCCATTCACGGGGCAACAAGGGGGAAGAAAACACTACAAAGAGAAGTCCAGAGTTCAAGAGGGTTTTGGTAGGTATCACAGTATTATACTGCCTTTGATGTACAGACTCTTCTTGAAGCTTTGACTACTGGGAGAACAGAGATAAACCCATTTGCTGTGTCTTGGGTTATTTGTGTGGAAAACGGCAGGGTTTTTGATAGACTATACTAACCTCCAAAACTTAATCAAATGGATATACAATTGCTACCATGTTCCCATTATCTTTGTTGTCTGGAGTAGTATCTTGAAAAATGGAGGGCAACACTGGGTAAAAACCACACTCCCCACTCTCTCTCTTGTGGGAGTGTTTTGTTAATCTAGTGAAGAGCAAAATGTGAGCAATTCTGAGTAACAACACTACCTTTCTGCTCATGAATGATACGCCTGTCCTAGTTTTCTTGCAGTAGCTATTACATGTTTGTAATCTTTGGTGTGTTTGTTTTTACCTGGAACCATGTCTTGGGTAAACCCAGAAGTCCTGGAGTCAAAATAACTGGGAGTTTTACAGTGTTACAAAAGTAACATTATAATGTTTCTCAGCCATCAAAAATGCATTCATTCTGATAATGGTGGTAACTGAGAATTTGATGATTTTCATCATACATTTGTTTGTAAATTTGCATGTCAAAAGCATATAATCATGGTAATAAGCAGCCAAGAGGAGGCCTCAGAAGCCTCACAATTAAAAGGTCTGTTCTCAGAGATTCTCTCTTAAAGCTAATTGTAGAAAGACACAATCGCAAAGCGTGGAGCCGCTGGAGATTTTCTTGTTGTACATTTTACCTTGTACACAGAGCTCAGCATGCTTTTGGAAAGGGCATGAACTGATCATACCATAAGAGTCCAGGATTTACGGGAAGTCGAAAGCTTGGATGCCATATGCAATAGGAATTCAGTGAGACTGGCTGCTTCTTGCTAAATGCATTAGTAAGCCAGGGACAGGCACCAGAAAGTTAAAAGTACTTGAAATTGTTTCCTTCTCCATTGAAAGTCCCAACTTAAATGTTTCTAAACAAAGACTATGGAGTTTTTTTAATAAGTTTCCTTCGTCAATATTATTTTTAAGTCTTTCTTCCCTTCTCTTCGCCTCCCATCAAGTGGTGTAAAAATGTGGCTTTTATTTCAGTTTTTAAGATGACACATCTCCCAGGAGTGTGTGGGTGTTGACATTCTAGGGAGCTGTCACAGGCTATCATGTAAACATGTATTTGCAATGCTTTTAAAAATGTGAATTATTAATAAACAGGGTGGCTGGCTTTTTTTGTGTTTTGTTCCTTCCAAATTTTGAAGGACAAAAAATTGCTTCCCAGCTGACACACTTGGTGGCAATTTTCGTTTCAGACTAAATCTTATGTCTGAGTAATAAACCTTTGAAAACATGGGTTTATAATGGAAACACTAATTCAACTTTAACTACAGCTGTGCCATACAAGGAAAATACCACACACATTAATGAGGTGCTAAATCTGATACGGCAGAGGAATGTGTTGTAATCATTAATTACAATGGAAGCTTAAAGTTGGAGCCTGTTTTTTCCATTCAGACAAAATCGGCTTGGTGAGTTGGAGCTAAGAGCTATTTAAAAATATCGCCTCTATATTTAGTTTAAATTTCACCATAGCATTTAGATACTTGTAAGGCCAATATGGGATATGCATGTAGGAAATGCTAATTCTTTTAAAGGACAGCAGCATGAGAGAATATATTAAACCCTGGGCTAATGTAATGTGTCATATGACAAATGTAGAAGCCTGGAGCCTAAGCTTGGGCTGGGAAGGCAGGAAAGGCTGTTTCTAGCATTGCAGTTGCTTGGTGAAGGAGACTTCCCAAAAGGAGTGTTGACTTCTCTGAGTTTGTTTCAGAATCAGAATCTGACTTTGCTTAGTAGAAAGAAGCAGAATGGGAGTGTTTGTAATGTGTAACTTACATGTTCACTTTTTGTCCTCTCAACTTATTCTGGTGAGCTCTATTGGTTACAAGGAGATCCTGATTCTAAAGACTCTGCTGTTCTTTAACATGTAACCCACTAATGATTGCTCTTTCCAGTTCTAAGCTCTCACAGGGAAATCTTTTTGCTCCTCCACATCTGGAGGTGAATGAAGAGTGGTTAGAATGTGTCTGTGTAAGTAGGAAAGAAAAGCCATTTTGCATTTTTGATTCCTCTGGCCTGACTATAACATCTGCAGTAGGATAAACCTGAATTTGCAACAGCATAGATGCATGAAGGCTGTAGCCTGAGAAGGTGTATATGGATTCAGTGCATGAGATGTTTCTTTTGTCCTTGGATCTAGTTGAGTTTTGAGTTATCCACTGATAAAAATGAATGTTGGTATAGAAACATAAGCAAATCTGTCTACTTTGCACTTTACAGGTGCACAGGCTGACATTTAGAAAATGTACTGTAAAATGTCAAAGTTTGTTGTTGTTGTTTTTGCGTTTCTGTGTAGAGCCTGACCTCAGAACAAGGCAAGTGATAGAGTGAAATAGGTGTTTCCCTTGGCATGTCTCTCAGATATAGGTTTGTTCCTAATTTATTTTAATTGCACAGTTTGTGTCCTTATGCAAGGAACAAGAAAAAAAAAATCTTTGTGAAAGTGAAGAATTAATTGAAAACCTTTCAGGAGACTCCAGGACAAAGCCTCTTAATTACTGGGGCACAATGGATAACATTTTTGATACTTGAAGCTTTTGTGGATCCTGTTCCTGACTGCTTCGTTGACATTAGTAATGAGCCCATCAGTTGTGCAAGGATGTGCTGTCTTGATTGCCTCTTGCTCAGCTGCAGGAGTGCATTCACTGTGGAGGGCAGGAGTTCATCTGTACACAGCCAGCCTGTATTTAGGATGGTCTTGGCACTGCAAGGGAATGCTCAGAACAAACTGTGGAACCTGATAGAGAACCTACTAAACATATAACCAATCACACAGAGTTAACTTCATGTGTACCTAGCTTGCTTGCTTGGCTATGCCCAAGCATGTGCAGAAGAAAGTGGTGGTGGCATGAAGCAGTCCTGACATGACTGATGTAAAGCCTTTATGTAGGTCATGTGCAGAATCCCTTAGTGAGGGAAAGATTAATCATCAGACCTTTGGCCTTAATATAGTCAGCTGGGGCTGATACAGCATTTGTAATGGTTCAGGTGGTAGGAGAGTGTGTGGGGGTGAAATTTCCCCTTGGAACATCCCCCCCAAGCAAAGAAGGAGGACCTTCCCTTGAACAGAGGTCTGACAAATGTCAGTGGGGTCTCATGTGAGACCTTGTGATGCCATAGCATGAATTTCAGGACTAAGAGGTGGTGATGGTGTTCTTACATGAGGCATTGGTGAGCCCTTTGCTTCAAAAGTTCATGGGTAAATGAACAGTACCAGTCTGGAGTGCACAGTAGACTATCTTCCTCCAACAGCATGGTAAGGAATGTCCTTTTCCAAAGAAATGCAATTGTGGTTGCTCTTTGTAACCCTGTTGCTGAGTATCCAGTAGCTCCATTGTCCTTGGTGAGGTGCGGGTTGGGAATGAGTATGGGGTTATTCATAGCACCTACTTGAGGTATATATCTCAGCCATGGTGTTAGGTTCCTTGATTAGCCAGTGGCAGGAGGGAGAGAAAGCCTTGAAAAGGAAGTTCCTCAGTGCCCAAATGAAGCTGCTCTTCTAAATTGCTTTTTTTCTTAATTGCTTCTGTAGAGGCTTGTAGGAACAGTGGCTGGACATGGAACAGTGTGACTGTTGCCACTGATATCTACCCTAGATACCAGAGAACCTGGTTTGCAACAAGGCTAAATTAAATGAAGGGTAAAAGGTGAGGGAGCAGTTCTTAAGTTGGTAGGGACAACTGTACACTGAGATTTATGTCTCTGAATTCTTTTAAACCATTTGAAACCAGGTCTGGCTTTCCCAGTGACCCCTTAGTCTCCCAGCATATCAGGTTGGACTGATGGTTTGACTTAGACCAAGTGAAAGGAGATGAGAGCTATGCATTTAGCCATGTGCGTACACATGGATAACCAGGAATGAATAATTATCCACTGCTTTTGCTACTTAGGGCTGTCGTTCCCAAAAAGCACTGTCTGCACTGCTCAATGATGGTCCACACAGAGCAATTTCCATAGACTCTGTAATGATGGAGTGTGTGTGGGGGAAGAAGGAGTAACAGTAACTGGGTGACTTCTCAGAATGTTTCTAAAACATATTCATTGTGTTAAACAGCTAGACATGCTCTGCCACTGCTGATTTCCATGCAAGTAATTGCTCCTATTGATCCTAGCTTGTTGAGTTGCTGCAGACTGGGTAGCATGGTTGCAGGCAGGGTGGAGAGTCAGTCTTACTGGGTCTGCTCTTTGCAACAGCTTGACAGAACAGGTGGGTGGGTTCGAGTGGTGATGTAACTTGGTGTTTTCCAGACTTTTGAACTTGTGATTTCCTTTTGGTTCTTCTGTCTTCAATTAGATGAATGACAGCAGCTCAGTTACAGAATGTGCTGTGATTTCTGACTCCGGGTTTTTTCTTTCATTCCCTTAATACAGTAATTACAGATGTTTCTTACTCCTTTACCTTGAAAAGAGCACAGTTACCACTACTAACATCAGTTTTCTAATACTCCAATGATCTGTGATTTTCTTGATGCTCTTTTTGAAACCCTCTGTTTGAGAAGTGCAAATAATTAAAGTTATTCATTGTTGCTTTTTGTACTACCACTTGGTACAGAACTGTTAGGTTTTTGTGCCTATGGTAGCAAGTGGCTCTTTAAACACAAAGGACCTTGTTTTGATTTGGAGGATGTGATTGGTTTCAGTGGAGTGAGTCTGGACTTAACACCAGTGCTGAAGCAGAATCTGTCTCTCTGGTACATCCAGACCAAATATTATAGTCAATTATCCCTCGAGCTTTTTGATGGTGTTCCAGGCCTGGTTGGACAGAGCCTTGGGTGGTATGGTTTAGTGTGAGGTGTCCCTGGCCATGGCAGGGGGGTTGGAACTAGATGATCTTGAGGTCCTTTCCAATCCTAACTATTCTATGATTCTGTAAGTTTTATATAAGTATTTTGGTGGCAGTAGTATCTATCTGTGCAGTCACAGATTGCCTGTTTTGTGAGTGTACTGAAATGAGCATGCTTCTGAGTTCAGGAGGCTTTACAGTCTAAGCAAAAACAAAGCAGGGAAGTGGTCAGTATAGGAAATTGTCATCATCTCCTCAGCCCTGTTAATGTTGTAGCTTCTTTTTTGTTTTTTTTGGAAAAGGCTGCACAGATTTGAACAATTAATATCACATTTGCATATTATTTTTTTTTAATTTTATCCCTTTCCTCTCCTCTCCATCCCACTGCAACTGTGAGAATCAGTAATTGTTGCCATTATTTTTGACAAAGTGAGAGCATGCAACAAAGGAATGGGAAGAAAGAAGGAGACACCATAGGGCTAAATATCCTGATCAAAATCACTTACGTCATTTAGTATCATTTTTACAACTAATTTGGCACAGCATCACTAGTACCAAGCTGCCTGCAAAGACATGAGATGATTTGGGAGTGAGGAATAAGTCTGCAGGCTTCCTCTACGTAGGCTAAATTCTGTGCAGCAGGGTGCATTGCTGTCTGTTTGATCTGTTTGTTTTCAGTTCACCATTTTGAGGCTTGCAGGACCAATGCCTTGCAGCAGTGGGTTTATTGCCTTGTTGGTTTGTAACCCATGAATGCTTCCAATGAGATGTGTGTAATTTATCGGTATAAACCATTAGATCTTCCTTGAATGCCCTGGAGTTTCTGAATCACCAGCTGAAAACTATTATTACAGAGCACATAATCACTTGGAAAGTGCCTCTGTCTTTTCATTTTATGCATTAAAGTCAGCTACATAAATAGCATTTTTATACCATGTAGGCCAAAAAGGTACCAAGATGTTCTCTATTTCTGTTTTGTTTTACCTTAGGGAAACTTGTTCAGCAGTGACACCCACAGTTAATGTGAATCTTGGGCACTGTCTCTGAACTTCCCTCATAATGCTTCTGCAAGGGCTCCAATCAACTGAGCAGCTTCAAGTGCAGAGGCTGGTTTTGACACTGAAATTTTCATTGGAAATACAGTTTCATAGAATCATGGAATCACAGAACGGTTTGGGTTGGAAGGGACATTAGAGATCATCTTTTTCCAACCACCCTGCCACAGGCAGGAACATGTTCCACTAGACCAGGTTGCTCAAATCCCCATCCAGTCTGGCCTTGAACACTTCCAGGAATGGGGCATCAACAACTTCAAACCAATTCCTTGGTTATCCTTCACTCTGAGGTTGGAAGGACTCTGCTAGCATCTCCTTAAATACGATTCTGGCAACCGCAGGAGGAGTGAGGAGCCCAGATTGCTCCCAGAACTGGGACAGAGGATTTCTTGGCCCAGTACTGCTGCTGCCTGCCTTCAGTGGAGTACATTTATAATCTTTCCTCTGCTATTTTACATGTATGATAATTTGGACTCCAATCCAAAAGCAGGATCAGGGTCATTATAGTTTTGAATAGTTTAAAAAAAGTTATTAAGTTATCTCACCCCTCCAAGCCTTCCTTGCTTCCTTCTTTCATGAACAGCAAAATGACCTTGTGTTTTGGGTAGAACCTTGATATTCTAGGCAAAAGCTGAGATTCACACTTTGGTTTAGATCTTTCCTCCTAAGCTTGGAGGAGGACTTCATGGTGGGTCTGTAACACTGCTTTTCCTAGATGTTCACACAAATAAAGCTCCTGTCCATGGATATGATCCATGTCATGTCAGGTGGACATGAGGAGCCAATGAGCTCAGAAGATAAATCATTATCACTATCTTAAATAAAATTTCTGGAAAGTGGGGAAGGCAGAGGAATCATTCATCTGGATACATGAAGTGTGGCTGTCTAAACGGGTGACCCAGCTCACCACTCAGAGTTTCAGTTGTGGACAGATGGATTCAATAACTTACCCAAACTGCTCAAAAAGTTTTTTGGAACAGTTTTCTTGGCAGTGGCAAAAGAAGTGCATCTTCCTAAAACACTGATGTGACAAAGATGTCTTAGGACCTTTGAAAACTGGGAGCTGATCTCTTCTTATGTCTCTACATGGGACACTGCATTTCCAGGCAGAGGGGGGAGGATGTAGATTTCTTCATCATCTAGTGTTTTAGAAATAAGCACTTACTTAAAATTGTTCAGTTGTTATATGCAGAGACACAATTTTCAGCCTGTGGTCTATGAACCTCCCTACAACGGAAGAGTTTGGTAGTCAGCTTCTGCAAGGCCACACAAAAAGTGATTGCAGAAAAGGCAGTTTGTGCCTACGCTCTATGACAGCTTGAATAAGGGAAATTTTCTAAGAAATCCTCATCTGATGGCAATGTTTTAGCAGCGTGCATATCAAGACAATGGAAAGACATTTTGTTAATATTACAAACCTCTGCATTGTGGTAGGTTTGAAATTCTGCTAATAGTTTTCTTTTTTTAGCCATACAGTAATTGCACCTCTCAATGGGAACGCTACTCAGTAATAATGATCTGATCAAGACAAGGGAATATAGATTGTAGTAAAGGTTATGATGGTTTCTGTGAGAGGCTTAACATTGATCCTTTTAGCTGATTTTCCAAGAGGAAAACAAAAAAAAAAGCTTTGAGTTAAGCAAGCGATTCAGTGTGAAGATTCTTGTTGTTAGTTTTAGAAGATGGAACTTGAAGTGAATTTGCTAAACTGTTTTTTTTTCCCCTCTCTCTTTCTTCATGAATGCTTTCAAAAAGGAATGGATTTTTCTTTCCCACACATTTTAAATTATCTTCTCAGTTCTTTTTTTTTCTAATACAAGTCAAAATTATTAGAGAATTCAAAAGTAAAAATCTGTTATGCTGAAAAGGTCATGTTGTGAAATATATTATAAACACCCTGTTAGAGCAGCGCCTGCTAATTAAGGGAGAGAGCTCCTGGGAAACAGCAAGTCTGTAACAGAGCTCAGCCCCCTTTGATCCTCTGTTGAGTTTGTAAGAACGCTGCCCGCTTAAACTTGTCTGCAGCTTGTTACACATTTTAGCCATCTGCTACAGGACCAAAAATAAGCAACTTATTATTCAGTTGAACTCCAGTTGTTCAGTGTTTCACTGACTGTGGAGTCTTTGTAAAGGGGTAGAGGACAGGAGGAACAGCCAAGCAAAGATTATAGAGTCAGGTACTGTGAAAATTGCACTGCTTTTACCTGTAGGGATTATGCAGGTGCTGGATTGCAAGTTGGACAGATGTGTTGCAGGTTTTACTACAAAGTGGTTCAGACTTTTTGGGTGAAATATACTTCAGTGTCTATCCATTGTCTATAAACTGAAATAAAACCATTTGTTGGCATTCTCCAGCTTTACTTCAGGCAAATTTCCAGATCTTGTGTAGAATTGTGGATATAAATATATCTGTATGTATGCGTCATGTTTTCCCCTAAGCCTACTTATAGCAAGATGATTGGGTCAACTACTAGGTATATGAAATCTGTGCGTTCAAGTCCTATTTGCCTCTTTGGATAGCTGAATGACCACATCCAAGCCATGCAGGTGACTGGAGATCATGGCTTTAATTCCCTGACTAAAGTAAAATCTCACCTTGAAAAATTCCCTCCATCTTTATGGTTGCAATACCCAACGAGGAGTCTCTTGTGCAGGACCACAGTGTTTGCCTGAGCCATGGTACAGTCAGCCACAGGATCCGGGAGAAGTGGGATGGCTCTGTTGGACCAATTGGGTGTTAGCTTTGAAATGTAATAACAAGAGGAGCTAATTATTCCCTGTGCAAATATCACAAGTCTATGTTCTGCTGATTTTTAGAACAGATCAGCACTTCATTTTAGCACCCATATGTTTTATCCACACTGGTTAGCTATCACTCCTGGATGCCTGCATCCCTCCAAGGGCTACTGCTGTCATGTGTCTTGCTGCTGAGACGGAGGCAGAGTGTTATGAAGTTCTCATTTCATCTGAAATCAGAGATTGATTCACTGTTGCCTGTAATTAAATGACAGGTTAAAAATGTATCCGGTAACCAGTACTTACCCACCCAAATTTATCTCCTTCCTTGCCTATGAGAATCTCACTGTTACAAATACCATCTCCTGCTAGTGATTTCTCTGGTGATGTGACTTACCAGCAACAAATCTGCATTATGCTAAAAATATGTCATTTGAAGTGTGTGATCATTTTTTAGGTTTATGAGAAGATAGATTTTTCTCTTTGTGCAAAAAATTGCACAAAGCAGAGAGGCTTTGCCAAGGGCAGGATTGGAAAGAGGAAAGTCGATGAAGGGAACAGCTCACCTCATGGAAGGTTACGCCATGACATTGTCTGTTCTTTGCCAAAGATTTAATGCATGGCAGGGAGCATTACCTGGGTCCTAGTGGCTGAACCAGAGGCTTCTGGTTGACAGGTAGATACTGAAACAGTATGTGCCCCATGCCTGGAGAGTTTGCAACAGACATCAGCTCTTAAAATGGCTTTAGTAACCTATATTCCTTTACTGCCCTTGTTAGGACTGTAATTCTTAGTACGTACTGAAGCTGATAATAAACTTGCTGGGAGTATATGCAGTGTAAGTCAACATCACTGAACAAAATTATTTGGCACAAGTGTTTCAAAAGGTAACAACATCTTAAGTCTCATCTGTAAAAAAGCTGCTCACTGAGCGGGGTGGGATCTTTGTAGTCCCTGCTCCCTTTAAAAGAACAAGTAACTGGGATTCCCACTACATTTCTCTGGAGACCATTCCAGAAGGTAATACACATTGCTGTTGAGTTTATTTTCTTGCTGCTCATACTGTGTTTACCCTTTTACAGTTTGACTACACCTAGATCTCTAAGTTCAGCAAGAAACTGGTATTTATTTTGATGCTTCTTTTTGTTTCTTTTTGGTTGTCTTTTAGCCTAAAATCTGCAACTGTTTAATTCTTTCTTCCTAACCCCATCATCCTATTTGTAGATTTCTCATTCTCAGGGTTCCTAGGAGAATATCTGTCTTGTGATAATGTGGGAAGATGTATATTGGGCAAAAAGTCACCTTAACTTTCTGCAAGTCATGTTTTTATTTAGGCTTTACATAAATTTTGAGAAAATATACATTGACAGGATTCCGGTGCTCTTGTTAACTTGCTTCTGTTCCCTGTAATTTCATACTTATAATATTCTACCGCATGTGTTTTGATTGGTGGTGGGGTTTTGTTTGTTTGTTTTGGAGTGTGTTTTCTTGTTTGTTTTTGATTTCCATGAAGGACAAAACAAGTTTGGGTTATGTTACCCTGTGGACAGAGGGGTCTTCTTCAGAGCCTTTCTGGAGCAAAACACTTGACATACTTGTCTGCTGTGAACTGGTTCTGCATACCTTTGGCCTATCACTTAAATAATTCAAAACATACTTTTTTTCCAAATTGTCCACCCTTCAGTTTTCCCATCTGGACATGGTAATGCTAATGATGGAAGTCAGGGCCAGGAGATTGTTTGAGATATTTGACTGCAGGTTGTTTTGTACTTCTTTTCCAGGTCTGTTGACAGCTGTAACCAGCATGTGTGTGCTTCAGAAAAGGTACTTCTGTTCCAATGTTCTGTTTTTATTTTTATGTAAGGTTTAGCAATTGAATGAAAGCTTTCTAGATCTCTGCAGAAATACATGTAATTTGTTCATCATTTCTGGATTTCTAATGCTATTCTCAATGGGTAGAAGTGCTTTTTTTCATTTCTCCTCTCAGTTTTACACATTTTACATAGTGTGTCGACAGGTGTTGATGGACAAATAATTTACAATAATCTCTTACAATGCTTATTCTGTAGCAACCTGACCTACAAGTGACATGCTGGCAAAGCTGAACTGATCACCAAATACTTACGTAGTGTTAAACATGGCTTCTGAGGCTGCTCAGAATTTCCTTCAGCCACTGTCATCTTGGATGTCTCAAATATATGAAGCTATCCAACAAGCAGGAGACTCTATATCTGCTTCACTGCTGAATCT
The DNA here is from genome assembly GCF_012275295.1 of Melopsittacus undulatus. Lineage (NCBI taxonomy): Eukaryota > Metazoa > Chordata > Aves > Psittaciformes > Psittaculidae > Melopsittacus > Melopsittacus undulatus. The sequence goes on from NC_047530.1 coordinate 18,431,228, forward strand.
GAGTGGAGTGGGTCGTAAATCAGAAGACGAGAGGAGCAGGGACTTGGAGAATAACAAATTTTACGATGATTATTCTGAGGAATTGGATGATGAACGACACTTGGACCTCTGGGATGAGGAATACTTGTATCCTAAAGAAGACAGTCACATTGGAGGTCCTGATCTTGCTTCAGAAGACCTCCCTCATGGCTCTGGCATGATTCAGCAGAAGCAAAAGCAGGTTAAAAATACCAGCAGCTTACAAGAGCAGTGTGTTGAAAGCACCAGGTCTTTGATAGCCAATGGATCCTACTGGACAAATGAAGATCTCCAGACACTTGATCGGCTTCCTCCCATTTTTGAGGAAGAAGGTGAATCCTCCATGAAGATGGGAGGTCATGAGCACAACCTCAGCTTGGGTAGCACCTTAAAAAGTAATATTGGCAAGGCAAGTTTTGCAGGTAAGCAGCTAGCATGCACCCTGACAGTATTATCCAGACCTCACTTTTCTGGTATCAATTTGATTTAGTTGCTAATCTGCTCATTATGTTCTGTGTTGTCTTTGTTTCCCACAGCTGAAAGAAGACTCACCAAATCCTAAAGAAAAATCTAACCTTTCCTCTTCTTTCCAGTTCTTCTCTTATTCATGAGACTAATCTTGCAATAAATGGAAATCTCCAGGGTGAAATGTCATGTGTTAGAAGGCAACTGGGTCCTATTGCTGCAGCAAGGAGTATTTTGCCACCTCCCTATTTTGTTTCTGGTAGCAGGACCCTTCAAAGGGAGTGTTTAGCCTTAAGCCTTTGCTTTGAGAACCATCTGCCTTTGCGTCATTGCTATTAAAGATATATATAATCTCAAACCTTGTTTCTTTGTGCCAGGAATCTCAAGATGTTACTGTGCCATGTGCTGTGAATGCTGTACTAAAAAGCCAGCCATATCTCATGATTTTATGGATGAGAGGCACCCAAATCACTTTCCTTCCCTCCCACCACCCCCACAGGCTTTTCAAATAAGGCTGAAGAGGACAGCAGGCAGGAGATTAGGGGAAGGAGAACTGAATTTGATATTTTCAGTTTTAAATAAGCCTAACTATAACTCCTGATCACTAAGTGATGTGAACAGCTTTTCAGATGATTGTGCTCAGGACTGGATTTCAGCCATGTGACTTGTACTCACTGAATATTGCTGTAAATGTGGCTAGAATTTACCTTAGTCACAGAGGAGTGATGGAGATGTATGTCCCAACCACAAGCAGGAAGGTGCAGTTGCGCTGACACCATCCTTTGGTCTTACTGTGTTAAAACTGCTCCTTAGCAACATCCTAGAAAGGGGGACAAGGGAGGAAATGGGGTGGGAGCACTGAATCTACCATTTGAAGTTGCTGAAGAACTTGAGACTCACTGGCGGTCTTCGGAATTTAGCTTCAAATATGTAAATTCCTTCTTCTGAAGCAGGCAGTAGATGCTCTTGAAAATGTTTGGTTTATGATGACCAAGGGCTTTTCATCACTCTTGGCTTCTAGGGAAGTCTTACATATTTAGCCTTTTCTGTGCAGACTGTTTGCTTTTGTATTTAATAGGAATATCAGACTGAGAGGGTATAAACCTTGACGGTGTTCTTTAAGAATCTTAAAATTAGCTCTTTTCTTTATTACTATTCCTCACTCTGCCATGGCTGGCGAGTAAATAATTAAAAAGAGCTTTTGGTCTAGCTGTTCTGTCTCCCAAACTGGGACTTCTTGTTTCATATTCCAAATGAATGATTGCCGGTTCTCAGGTTAAGCACCCTAGAGCTCTGTCTCTTGGAGCACAACCTCTAACCTGTACATATCCCCTGCCTTCTGGTACCCCTATACATGCCTGCATGATATCTTGCCCACAGGATTTGTTCATAGGCATCAAGTTATTGCTGCAGGTCTGGATTTGCTATTATATATCTATGTGTGTTTGGATTACATGTCCAGTGTGTGCACAGGTGCCATGGAGCAGGGCATGGTAGTGTCCTTCCAAGTGCTGGTAGGGCCGTGGATCCTCCTGGAAAAGTGCTGTCCAGGGCTCAACCTTGTCTTCTGCAGAGCCTCTACCCCCAAAGAGGGGCTGTTAAGAAATTCATGGCAAATCCCTCAGAGAGGGCTGAGGAGCAGCTGTGTGCTGAATGCATTGTTTTGATGGTGGCTTCCACATCTTTGTCCTGTCTCTGAACTACACTGTGGCTCCCTGGATCGGAGAGAAGGTAGTGAGATTTCAGGGAAAGGGGGGACAAGAATGGGATGCTGTCACATCAGTGCAGTTTCTTACCTGCAGTCTTGTCGGCAGCAGCATCTGAGAAAGAGCATCCTTAGGAGTATGTGATGAACCAGATTAATTTTCTTGGTGAGAGACACATAGGATGACAGACAGATGCCAGTGTCACTGCAGCTAAAAGGGAAGGTCACTCTGAACCTCTCTCACAGCTGAGAGCAGGAATTGATTGAGTAGTTGTTCAACTCTGTTGATATTACTGGCTTTCCTTCATAGTAAGCTGTATGGAGCCATTGTGGATCCGAAGGCTGGCCACAGAGAGCTCCCCAGCATACACATTGCTGCCTCCTTAAGCTCTCTACTTCAATGTGAAGCCCTCTGGGGCATTGCATAACTTTTTACACCAGAGAGAATGTCACTTCAAATGCTCTCAAATAGTCATTTATCTTTTTATCTCTGTAATGCTCTGGACAAAAGGCTGTCCAGTGGTCTCAAAGCTTGAGAGTTGGAGGGCTGGGAGATGATGCCTTTTTTCTCAAAACTCAGTTGTATAATGGGAAAGTGCTGAGCTGTGTTTTGAAAATGTCTTCCACAAGCTCTTTGATGTGGAAGAACTTGTTTTGCTCTTCTACATGACCCTTCACTTCCAAAACACACACATGCTCTTTGTATTTTATTTTTCAACTCTTTATTTCCTCTTTTTCCTTTAGATTCATTCTCTAGCATCAAGAGTGTGAACTCTTCTGATGATAACCTAGACATGCAGAGAGACTGTAATATCCTGGCAACTTAAAATTTCAGTCATGGATTAAAAAGATCAAGAGAAGATGTTTGAGGTATCCTTATTTCTGTTAGCTTTGTTACCTAAACCTGTCAATGTAAGTGAGCATATGGGCTTGCTGACATTCAGCAAAGACGTTCAGTAGCATTATATTAGCTTTGAATATTTTTCCTTCCATTTGGCATTTTTTTACCCCATTTCTGAAAAATACATGTTTCTTGTTTATCCTTATATTCTTTTCAGAACATTGCATCTTGAGTTTATTTCACTTAATGTACCATATTTCTCTCCACAATAGAATATTTTAAAGCTAGATTGGCACAAAACAGTAGCAATGCTGAATGCTTTTTGTTGCCATGGAAATATTTCTGGGCACTTACTGAAGACCTGGTTGCCAATAGTAATGTAACAGAAAATAGATATGCTTCATTTAGCAGCCACTGGTGATTAAAGAGCCACAGAATCTCGCTACAAGGTCATTCCAATATATAGTTTATTTGGTTTAGGGGAAAAAAAGCCAACAACCAAACTTCAGATGAGAATCATTTTGTTTTAAAAAATAGGAAAAGCAAAATGCAATGTTTTTTCCCCTCTCTTAAGCTTACAATATGCTTCCGAAATGAAGTAAAATAACATTAGAGTAAAAACCATCATTATGCCTTCTTCTTTTTATCAAATATGTTTTTGATGTCATTTTGCCTCCCAGGAAATGTTTCCTAGCTCCCAAAGTGGCTTTTCTGAGGCCCCAAAGCAGCACACACGTTATTGAAAACCATTTTTAGGCTTAGGGATCTAATGAAATGTTTGAGCAATGAAATACTGGGTTCTTAAGTCAAGAGTCTGTTAGACACAGTGAGGCATGACAATCAGCAGGGTGCAGGTTTGGCTGCTGCCAGGTCCTGGTCTGTACTTAAATGATGCTAATAATGTTGTGACAAGGACTCAAGAAAATGCAGGATTTTTTTTTTTTTTTTCACTTTGGATGCTTTTGATTCACAGTTTAAAAACGAGAAAGTAGTTCAGCAGGAAATACTGTAATGCCAGGTGCTTGATTTAAGAGGTTAGTGATGGGAAGGCAGACCCTTCCATGCATGCAGATCGCTGCCACCGTTTGCAAATCATATAGGTGTGACAGATGAACTTTCTATTGCAGCTTCTTTGAGACCTTCCTTAATAATCAAACTTCAGTGTTTCTGACAGAGAAACTGTCTCCCATTGCAGAATGGGGGGAGAGCAGCCTTTGCATTCCCCTGCAACTAAGACACTGCTGCTCAGCTGACTGGGGTGGCTGGCAAGACTGTGGCTGTAAAATCCATCATTACACATTTGGCTAAAAATCTGCGGTTAAAAAAAGCAGTGAAGCAGTAAGACACTTCTAAATGTAATGCACCACAAGCAGAGAGGTAGAGCTGGCCGGTCCATCCACTTCCCAGCCTGAATCTGTAGAGAAAAAAAAAACGTAATAATGAAAAAGGTGAAGAGCAGCAATAATTGTGCCATGAGGGCAATGGCTTTAGCCCACTTCTTAGTCAGGGACTGTGTCCTTTGGAAACAAAAAGTCAAAGTTACCATTAAATTAGCAGTTTCAGCAGACTCTAAAAAGGCGTGGGGACAGGCACATCAGCAGAGCTCAGTCTACTGAATCAGAGCTGGACTTTTTTTGCACAGAGAGTTCTGTGATTGAAGAGTCTCCTGAGATACCTGACATTGTTTTCATAACCCTAGGGTAACAGATAGGTAATCACTACACTTAAACTGCATGAAGTCCTTGGAGACTTCCCCCCCCCCCCCCCAATTAGACAATCTCAGTGCTAGCTAAAGATTGCATTTCAGTTGCACTAAAATAATTATTTCCGACTTTAGACCACTCAGAATTTTAATGTCCTAATAGGAGTCTTGTCTAGATGGCTAGATAGCTATCCTCAATACGTGTGTAAGGGGAGGCCTCCTCTGATGCTCTGGGAGATTTTAGAACTAGGAAGCACTATTGCATTTACTTACCTTGGCCTCCAGCTTAACAGAGGTCACTGTTTTTTTTTTTTGCCAGTAATTGCAGTCATGGAGGAAATTATTCTTTCTGCTGTATATGAACACTCCTGACCTCAGTAAATGACCCTTCCTACAGCCAGGAATTTGTAGGCAAAAAGGAAATTTTTGTGATGTCCTATAAACCCATATAACAAAATATACCCATAACAAAAAGATGCTGCATGTGTGATAAATAAATGTCTGCCTGAGCCTAAGACTAAAGTAGATAGATGGCCAGTTTCCATGTTAAGATCCCAGGTGTTTGTAAACTTTATCACCTGTCTGGCTATGGAGCCAGCCAGTGTTCTAGCCAGAATGTAGCCCTCTAAAAATCACTGCCTGTACTCAAAACAGGACATTTAGGGGCTGCACTGAATCAATAGCACCAGTAGGACTAAGTGAAGGAAAGCAAAGACAGGCAGTGGACAGGAGCACTTCACAGAAAATACTCCAGGCTGCTCAAGTGGGAGAAAGCGCTAACGTGACTGTGGATATGCATCTGCTCTCTGAAGAAAGCGGTATGAGTCCTCTGCTTTCTGAAATGAAGTGCAGACGTGAATTTGCACTGAAGGCTTTCTCTCTGGGAGATTCAGAACCACTCAGAAAGTGTTTGTGCACAGACTTTTGTCCTTGTGAAGGTGGTACCATGTTTCTTTTTATATTTAAAGTACTCCTTTGCAATTCTGTCTTTTCAAAGTTTCAAATTATGAAAGATCTTCATTGCTGGTGCCAAAGTGTATGCTGATGAGAGTACACAATAGCTCTGAAAGGAGGGTGGATTGTGGCATATCAGATTTACAGCTGAGGGGATGAAACCAAAGAGTGGTTGAAAACACAATTTTCAAAGGTCTTGCCATTGTGGGCTCTGTCTTGTGCATGTCATCATTGCCGTTTACCCTCACTCAGTGATTTTAGACACAGTATCTTTGCAAGCTCAGAGGAGATCAGTAGTTTGGGTTTTCACTAAGTTCCTCATCTGGTGGGCAGAGCTTCTTTGTGTCTAGGTCTTTCGGGGGCCTGAGGAAGAATGCTGTGTTGAGTAGTACTTGTCATCTGCTCTTGCCATCTAGAAGGTTGCATAAGCTGTATGTAGAAGGGTGTATTTGAGAGGAAGAAATGGATTTTACCATTCAATGTGGTTACAGAACAAATTGTGTGCATTTGTGCATGTATTTTCTGATCCACTTTTGCTAAGTGGCATCCTCTTCCCACTCCCCATATGGCAATTGCAACACTATCTTCCTCTGGGAAGGTTGTTTGGGACTCAAGAGGCTTCATTTACTGATAAACAGCATCTTGGCAGCATCTGGGAAGTGCTGCCTCTCTCCTAGAAACCCTGCCTCCTCACCTTCCATCTCCTACTACAGACGAGGCAGGTGTGAATGATCTCATTGTGTTGTGGTGGGGGTTACGTGAAGGCATACTAGGAGCACTCTGTGCAGAGCTGGAGCATAGTATTTCAATGTGCTGATACAAACAGTAGTATTTACTGTATTTTATTTTATTTTGGTTGGTGTTGCTAGCTTGGCCCACTTTGTAGAAAGCTACTTGTGCAAACCCATGATGGCAGGCAAATGCTTGCAGAAGGGAATGACCATTAAGACCTTTGGAAGCATGCATAATTCATTTTTGTTTCTTCCTAGCATCTTTGCATTGCTTAACAGCACAAAAATTGCTAATGTAAGCTTACATGAGATGAGATCACTGCCAAAAGATGAGCTGATGTTGGTCCTCACTTCTTGCCAGATAAGATACGACTTCTTTGTGCCCAGTTGATTTTTGGCTGTTGGAATGACCTGTTGGCAGCAGTCATCATTTTCAGTGGCATCACAGCCTCCTGAAAGTTTCCTGAAGGGAAAGGCTGCAGTGAAAGAAGAGAGGAAGATTACAGCCATGGAGGAAAAAGTGTGCAGTTTTATATACAGTTGATGGTACTGTTGGGCTGTGTTGGTCTTCCATGGACCAACAGGTCCTTAATCCACATGAAAAATGTAAAGTAGGTGAGGAGGGTGTGGTTGGGCTGTACCTCTGCAAATGCTGTTTGTGTGGTTCTCTTGCAGTTTCCCCAGATGGAGTTAGGGAGGCTTCATCAGTACCTATTTGTAGACCAACATGGATGACTTAGGTTAAATTTTAAATCAGTGCATAGAAAAACCTACAGAAAATCCTTTCTGGTGACCCTGATAATAGCTCATGATCTCATGGCTTCACCACCCTACCTGACATTCAAATGGGTGCTTTGCTGTTTGGAGAGCTCAGTATCCATGTGAAATGAAACATCCCTGGAGGAAACTCATTGCACTGGTCATGAGTGCTTGCCCACACAAGCCGGGAGCTTGGAGGCATTTTTTCTCCTCAGGCTGAGGAGCACATATGCTCTATATGTAGCAGCATAATCTGTGTGGGAGTATTTTCCAGCAAATAGTATGAGAATGGTGGTGATGGAGAGAAAGCCTGGAATTTGGATTAATGAGAGCACAGAGGTTTGCTGAACTTCTGCTTCACAGGGTCAGTTTTGGGGTCTAGACTTATTGCTGTAAATAATGTAGCTATATAACCATTGGGCCTGAGGGTCCAGTTTTGCAATTATCTGTAGCTGATGTAAAACTGCAGCTGAGATATATTGCCCTTCCCCGATCACACAGTTGTGCTACTTTCCATGTCTGTCCTCACAAGGATGCCACTGTAGAGTGAACTGGACCAGCTCTTTGCTTCAGCTGAGGGTTACCTGCCCCTTCCCTAGTACTACTGCATCAGGTGAGCTGGCCACATTATTGCTAAAACTGAAACAAGGGGAAGGGAAGGAGGACAGGATTGTCCCTTTTGTGTAACCGCTTTGATCCTGAATGCATGTGAGTCTTGTTGCACTACACACTCACCCACTGCTGCTGCTGAAATCTGTGATTTCCCCAGGAGTGCTATGGAAACGGTGGTGTTACAACAGTGGTGAAACTGGGCTGTGGTGAATCAACCCTCTGGTAGCAAACAGAGTTTAATTAGAAAAATCAGTGGGAAAATAAATATCTGCCCTGCTGCAATGCAGTTGTTATCTGTAGCAACCCCAAGCAAATATCCTTGCAAGGGAGTTGGTTTTCACCTTGTTAATCAGCAAACAGAGCCTTATGTTTACAATGTTGGGTGCTATGAATGTTGTATAGTCAGCATGCATATGCTGGGTCTGCCAGGTTGTGAGTGCAGGGTAGTGAAACTGCTTCGAAGAGGAGCAAGAGTCAGTGTCCTGGGTTTCCTGAGCATTTCTTTGGCCAGTCTGATTTCTACTAGGTGGAAGGCCATTTTCTGGAAGAATCATAGAATGGTTTAGGTTTGAAATGACTTTAAAATCATCTATTTCCAACAACCCTGCCATGGGCAGGGACACCTCACACTAGACCATGTCACCCAAGGCTCTGTTCAACATGGCCTTGGACACTGCCAGGGATGGAGCATTTACCACTTCTCTGGACAACCCATTCCAGGGCCTCAACACCCTCACAGTGAAGAACTTAATTATATCCAACCTGAACTTCCCCTGTGTAAAAACCTAGTGCCAATTCAGAGAAACTTCCTTAAATGTAGTGGAGAGGCCTTCGAAGTGGCTCCTTTTCATTAGAAGGAGAAGTGTGTATCCAAGCCAAGCAATGTAGAAGAGGCGATTGACTGGGACCCCATTGTAGAACAAAAGCTACCAGGAAACCTGTCATAAATATAATGCTTAAAAAGTTAGAGTTATTTTTCTGTTGGAAGAAAAATACAGTGTTTTCTAACTCATCAGCCATTGGGATCCAGGAGTTTGTTCTTTTTCCAAAGCCATGAGCATTTACAGCCCCCCACTCCAGAGCATACACTGCACCCTGGAGTGTCTCCAGCTTAGACACAGCATCTGCTGACAGGAGGTGCTTTTCTGCCTCTGCAGCTGCATGTTTTCTTCAAGCAGCCTAACCTGTACTGGCAAAGGTATGTAACTGCATCCACACTAAGGGATTTCCTGATTTAGCAGTGTCTCCTACAGTGTGTAATCTCTTTTTTCTTCCACTTTTCCACATATCCTGGACCTGTGCTGATAAATCCCCATAGCATAAATGATGCCTGACTTAAACTTACTCTACACATAAAATGTAAAGTAGGTGACTGATAAAATCAGGGATGATTGTGCTTCTGCTTCTTGGCTGCCATTTCCTTCAGCTAAGGAAGAACCTTAGGTGGCAAAGTAAGAGTCAGTTTGAAGCTGAATCCCATGTTCCTGTTTTTGAAATCCAAATCTGGGAGTAAGAAAAAAGCAACAGGAAAATATGTTGATTTTCATGCTGTTTTCTGTTGGCAGTTCTCTCTCTCTTTGCACAGCAGTGTGCAGAATTGGAGTTTATTGCTCTGAGTGCTGTGTTGTTCGACTATAGAGATGCTTGATGGACAGAGACAAATAATGTCTTGCTTCCAAATACTCTCTGACATTTCAATTTTTGTTGGAAAACTCCCCTGGTATGAAAGCTGCCAAGTTGTGATTCTCTCTGCCTGCATTGCATGCAGACATCTAGACAACCCACTGTGTTCACCTCTGAGAGCTTCCCAGTTGATTTGGTTATAGGGTGAGAACAGATTAACAGGTAGGGATTGATATGTTGCAGAAGCAGGACGCTGTCACTTGACACTCGTCAAATGGACCTTGCCTTTAAGACTGGGTACCAAATGGTTCCCTGGTTGCTTTACCTATCAGAAAGTGACAAAACCACATAGGTCAGGGTGCAAGGAGAAAGCCCAGCTGAAGGTAGCCTTTTGTGTGTTAGGAAATGACCAGTCCATGTTAGTCAATGATGCACAGTCACTGTGCACAGTCTCTTTGCCCATAATGGTATGTGCAGAAGCATGGGTTTACTGTATCACAGCACGTTCTTCATCAATTTTAAATACATTTGTGGTCTAGATGGATGTTTTGGATTTTTTGTGAAGCTACAGGGTGTTTTCCTTAGTCAAGACTGTAAATTGGGTACTTACGTTGCTTTGAACTTCAGTCTGAACTTCAATTTAGACGGTTGACAGCAAAAGCAAGAATATTACAGATTGAAGACAGTGCAAATCAGAGCTGTAGTTGCATAGGAATGGGTTGTAGCAACTCCACATATGTTGCTGCATGTTCCCTTTACAAAATGTTTCTTCTTTTTTTCTGAGAAGCTTTAACAAATCCCTTGTTTGCAGCAGACCTTTCCAGTTGTTCAGAAGAAAAGCTGTTTTCTTTCTATGTGCATTGGGTATTCTGGATGTTGATGATTTGGGAGCTGTTGCAGATCACTGTTTCTCTCTGTCATCCTGATCATGAAAATTTTAAGGCCAGGTCTATGTGACTGTTTCTATAATAGCAAAGAACACACCACAGAGTGCTCCTGGGATGCTCCAAGTATATGCATTATGCATAGAGGTACTGATATTGTCTTTGGTTACATGGTCAAATAGATTTTTTTTTGTTTAGTACTTCTGCTTCCTTCAGGGCTTGGTGATGTTGTCACTGACTTCTGTGAAACAGGATCAAAACCTTTAAGAAGAAAGCAGGCACACAAGGGCAGCATTAAATGTGTAGGAAAAGCAGAGACTTGGCATTTGCAAACTTTTCATTGTTCAGCCAAAATGACTGCCGTTTGTTATTGCTGGGTTTTTGACATGCAGGCAGACAGGACACATGCAGTACATCTATATTTTACACCTACACTATGTATTTTGTTCTTTTTTTTCCCTTTTTTTTTCTTGGATAAGCTTTGAACAAATAATAAGTTATTCTTTATACTTGCTAACATTGGGGAGAATTCTTGAATTATTTATTTTACGCATTTTAGCTTCGTGTGTTTGGTTGCCTGTGAGCTTACTTTGTGACTGATTGTTTGAGATTTCTGAATAAATAGTGGTAGTTTGAAATATCTTTCAAGAAAAAGAGGTCACCCTCCTTCCTCCCCCACTATCTCCTCCAGAGGAAAAAACATCCCACATGCCTCCTTGTGAGTGCTGGGAAGTTGATTTGTAAACCAGATGCTGCATAGGGGTAATTGAGTTGAAGTTGCTAGAAATATGTATATGCTCTGCAACATCTGCAGATCTCAAGATGTATTCATTATCTTTCCAGAATTTAGATTGTAATTATGGGTCCTTTATTTCAGTTTCCATGGTGATACAGAAAATGTTTCCCCCTTGTCCTTTCCTAATCAGGACACTTGTATATTTGAATGGTGAACATTTTTCTCTCCCCTGGGTAAAGTTAGTTTTATTAATACAGAGATATTAAGTTGACATGGAGCTGTCTGCTGCTCAGGTGGAGGTTCAACAGCAGACATATCAAGCTGATACAGATTGTCCAGTGTCGCTGTTTAATTTTCCTGGATGCCAGTAAGAAATAGCATCCAGTGTTATAGCAAGTGATGGAGTCATGCTTTGAGTATTAGTAAAGTTAAAATCAAGGTCAAACTCTTCCCTTCCATCCCTTCACCTTTCTTATTCTGTCTTAGAAAATGAGCTGTGCTCTCTTTTGCAGGGAGTTACATGCAGGTCATCCAGGGGTTGTTCTCACAGGAGCAGCCCAGGAGTGCTCATTCACATGCCCTTTGTGAAATTTCTTGTAATAACCAGAACTGCACACTACGTTAAAGCACATCAGGTATACAGCCTCATGTCCACGTAACTGGGTTTATAGTGTTATGGTTGTTTTATAAAATGGTGGAAGATGTGGCTTAATTACTAAGGATGATATTTTACTCCTGATTTTTTGGTAAGCTGTTTGAGTAAAAAGTGGACTTCATTTTAAGTAGAATAATTTTTATTTATCCTAAATATCCAAAGGTTCTACACATATAAATAGAACTTAACAGGATTTGCTGAGCATTTAAAATAATTCTGTAGAGGTTGCATGAGCTTTAGGTGATATGGTTTAGTGTGAGGTGTCCCTGCCCATGGCAGGGGGGTTGGAACTGGATGATCTTAAGGTCCTTTCCAACCCTAACTATTCTATGATTCTATCATTCTATATGCTCATGTTGAACTGACAACACAGTTGAAGAGCTTTAGATCATAGCACATTTAGGCTATAGGGTTTATACAGTTTGAAATAAGTCCTAAAATATTTCCAATAAACTTATTTTTAACAGCTTATATAAAAATAATTGATTTTTATGACAGCTGGTCACTGATAATTTACAAACTAATGTGTAAAAGTTAGGAACTGTTAGCTTTTTCCTCCAGTTGAGAACAATTTTCTAGAAGGAACAGCAAGCTTATTGTCAAACAGTGGCCAATCAGACCAGAGGGTCAAGTCTACCAGCGTGTCAGCATGGAAGAAGCCAGCTCCTGCTGGGCTGGTGGTGGGAGCAGTTTGCTCTGGTACTGCCAGCTTCCTTGCTTTGTCCTCTCTGCCTGCGGAGCTGAGTGCTGTCTTCTGTGCAGATAAATTTATGGAGCAGTGACAGCAGTTGTCATTAAGTTTATACTACAGATTTTTAATAGACCTAACACAGTATGTAAAATCAGGATCCAGTTTCCCCACCTCTGGCTGTATGACTGTTGTGAGATTTGAGGTGAAAAAGCATGCTTTCCCTCCCAAACCAGGCAGTGTCACTGAGAAAGCTGCCCCCTACTCATTGCTCATCGGCAATGTCCTTTATTTCAGCTGCTTGGGTTTACCATAGTGATTATCAAAGTGAGTCTTGGCAACCATATCGTACATTCCATGCTCAAGTGCACCAACCATACTCGACAGCTGGCTTGTTCACACACAAACATGCATGTGCACACCAACTGCCCTTTGTCCCCACTGCTCCTTTCTCTGTGCTGTCAGTGGATCTAAATGTCCTGCTGTTGCACTTCCTTCATGCTGATGGCAGGGAGATCAGCAAAATGCCTCTGCATTTTCATCCTGATAAAGCAAGGCCAAGTATATATAGTATGTATTGAACCCTCCTTCACCCATCTGGTGGATATTCACGCACTAATGAGGGTGCAGTCATCTCATATTCAAAACACGTCTTGGTAGCAGGAGGGGAAGGGCACTCACAGGGACATGCTCAAATGCGTATCTTCACTTTTAAAGGTTATAATTTACATTGGTCTCCTGAGTTCCTCTGCTGCTGGCAGATGGAGTCAGCAGTGCCTGTTAGCCAAGTGCTGTAATTATGTGTTCCTGGTATTAACCCAGAGCAGGTTATGTCTGAGTTACTTTTTCTACACAAAAGAAGTTCCCTCTCCACCTTAGCAGGAACTGCAGAGGCCTGGAAACATGAAAAAGTTTTCAAGTACTTTGCTTACTACTTAGTCTTTGCACATGCTAATGATTTTACAAGTGGTTCTCTGTGTTGTGTCTTAGTACTCTACTCTGTCAAACACCTTAATAAAAACCCAATAGAGTCACATGCAGAGTTGGGCAAGGTCTAATAATATATAAATGTTGCTGATACAGTATAAAATTCACAGGCTTTACAGAGGTTTGAAGAAGCAGGTGATTCTCCAGTTCATTTCCTAATCCTCCCTGAACCCTGGATCCCCTTTTTCTCCCTGGAAGGTCCTTCTGAGAGCTAGGAATGTCCTGTGTCTTCTGGTTTCTTGGCTAAGGGCAGCAGACAGTCTAAAGCCTGAGTTGTGACTTTTTTTGCCAGTAAACCATTACAGGGAGGATGAATAACAGACAGCATCTCCAGGCAGCGATGCTGAGGTGATTAAGCAGTTTGATATCTCTGTCATGCTAACAAATTTTTTGATCAGAAGTATCTGAAAAAGCAACACCAGCAGGGGTGGACCATAGACCCAAATTTAGCTGTTTGCTCTCCAGACATGAGGAGTATGGTACATAGGTATCTGAATGCAAAGGTACTGTTTGCATGCAATAAGGTTTAGGAAGTTGGAGTCTAAGACTCCAAAGCCTCAACGTGGAGAGGTTCTTTTGTTGTGGAGAGCAAGTCCTGAATCTTGCTTTCTCTCTTACTTGGTTTCCTTATTGGTTACCTGCAGCTCGTTTCTAAAATGCTTAGAGGGAAAGGTCTGGATCCATGTCCTACTGAAGTCCATGAAGATCTTTCCATTAACTGTATATGGCTTTTGAATTCTGTCTCTTAATCAACTGGGATTTTCATGTATTTTATCACAAATTTTGCCAGAGTAAAGATTACAGGACTTTGTTCTAATTATTTTTATCTGTGCTACCAAAATAATTTCTTTAGCAAGCCTTTTTTAGAAGTTGAATGTCTCCTTTTGTTAGCAGCTTTGCAAACACGAGGTGAACAGTGAATTATGCTGTATCATTTGCCAGCACATACGCCAAATGTCAGGCAATGACAGAAACTAAAATTTATGGCACAGAAGGGAAGTCTTTTATGATCTTATATGGACTAATGTAATGACTCTTTTATACAAACAGAGATGAAATGCATTTAAAAACATAGCTACTTAGAAAATTGGCCTGAACACATTCTAAAATCTGGAGAAGCTTATTAGAGGGAAGAGGCGTGAAAGTGCCCTTTGTTTCTAATTCTGTAGGATGTTTTAGTTTTGAAATATAATTGCTTGATTTTATTGCACCATCTGATTAGAGCAATCTTTTTAAAAGATGGCTCTCCATTGAACTCTTCTTCTGACATAAGATGGTGCAGAGTTCCTCTTAATTTTCTTTTCAGAGGTAATATTGATATTGTTGAAATAGGTGTTCAGAAACTAGATGAAACCAGATGTTGAAGCTTACTTCCACTAAGACATTCAGTACTCTGCCTCATTCTTAAATAAGCTCAAGATTAGACCCTTTGTTATGAACAGGTGCCTAAGATCTAGCTAATCTTTGGGTATGTCAGGTCTCCTTCAAACCCAGAGAGGCTTGAGGCATGTAGAGCTGCTGTTACTGGGTGTACAGCAATAGTTGCACACACCCACGGCTGCCAATATGCTTGGGAGAAAAGCTGAATGGTTGGGGTAAATCCTAGATAACTCCACAGCCTGCTGCTCCAGTTGCTGGTCTGAGAACTCCATTTATGTGAGAGACCATTTTGGTCTCTAGTGTGATCACAAAACACAGACAGGTATGTGGATATGAAGAGATCATTGTGCCCTAAGGGTGTATCAAACACTGTTTCAGCTGAGTGTGCCCTCTGGTCCTTTCTGGGTGAGAGTGATGAAGGATCTTTTGAAAATGCCAAGGCTCCTGGCACTTTCAGACCTTCTTTGGACTCTGCCCAAGACTTCTCTTCTCCTTGTGTTCTCTTACCAGACCTTTTCCTCATGTAGCTGGTAGTTTTCTCACAAAATCAGAACTTTGTAACCAATTTAGGCATGCAGCGAAGTTGAGCATCTCAGAGAGCCCTGAATAGCTTCTCTCCCACTCAGCCTTGACATACGGCAAAGTTTTCTCACATCATGAGATTTTCTTACATGAGATTTTCCTTGACCCCCTGTTTCTGTTATCAGTGTCATGGCAGTCTGCTTTTCGGACTCATTTAGCTTTAACTTTCGCCTGTTAAAAATCTCTGTAGTAAGCTGAATAGAGCTTGGAAAGAGGAGTGCTCACTGCAGGAAGGAAGTGTTTGGAGGATGCTCTTGGGGAGCTGAATGGTTTGAATGCCAGCTCTGCCCACAGCCTCTCTGCAAATCACCCTGTTAATAAAGAGCCTATTTTAGTTCTGGAAACATGGAGTCTTCTCAGGCATTACCCAGCATGTGGTAAATTAAACAATCTTGGCCTGATTACAAAATGTCACTTGAAATTTAAGATCCTTTTTCTCTTTAACCCCTAAAATTTACAAGGCATTTTTGTTTAGATTTATTGTAATTGGATAATAATTCTTCTCCTTTGAGGCTCTTCTAGGAAGTTTTTTATCACTTTTTGATGGCTAATCTCAAAATATCTAGGGGCAGGAGCACTGCTTTGTCTCCCTGCATCTGATTTAGTTCAGTATAAGGGAGCATACCTTACAGTGTATGGTATGATGGCATACCATACAGTGATTTGGGGCTGGGACTGTACCAAAAACCAGGTCAGAGGATTAGTGCTGCATGAGGACAAATATGCCTCAGTCTCACAGACTCATCTCTCTGCTGCTGTTACTGTCTTTCAGGAAAAAAGATTTGAAAATCATTGTTAGTAGGTAGGAGGATTTCAAGTCCAGAAGTACCTAGATTCATATTGAAATCCTTCCCTCCTCTGATCCATATTTAAACAGGCTTTTAACTTTCAGCATATGTTTATGTACAGTTTCCATACACTCTAGAAGACAGGATCAAATTTCTTTCATTCTGGAAAATCACAAACAAAAGACTTACTTTTTCTTGTAAAAGCGCAGTGATTCATTGCAAGCCACAAAGCAAATATCACCTTGGTCAGCACAGGTAATAGGCATACATGGAACTCTTCATCTCAGTGTTTCTTGCTGGTCAATGAACTGTGTGGCGTTAATTTAACAAGATCTACTGAACTCCATCTTTTAACTCTGGCAGTGTGGGTTAGGGAGTGATGAGGCCTCTCGGGACTTTTCTTTGGCCCATTGTAACTCTTCATAAACTGAGAGATTGTGTACTACTGAAAAAGAAAGATACTGTAGGTTAACCAGGCCACTTATCTGCAGATGTGAGGGGGCATTTTTCAGCCTGATTTTCAGTGTTTGATGTGCTGAGCTTTCCTGTGTCTTTGGAGAGATGCTTCCATGTACCAGTGCCTTTGGGTTCTGTTTGGAGGTGATGCTCATCATTTTCTTCAGTTTCTTCATAGCCACTTCTCCAACCCTGAATGCAGACTTTCCTGTTTTATTGGTGATTTCTGTTCCTCAGTATTCCCCTTGCCTCCTTCCTGGCCTGTGGACACGTGTGACACAACAGGGAAAGTCTGGGAAGCAGGACTGGAAAAAAAATAATCAAATCACATTCTTTTAGTATAAAGTACTATCTACCCTTAATTTTAGAACTGACTGCTATTGCTCTGTGGGGACTTTTGGCTAACTAAATTTGAAATAGTTAGATAATGCTGTCTCAATGTATATTCCTGATGCTGTACTGTTTATTCATGTCAGGTATACATAAGACATTTGACATTTTATTCCTTAAAGATCTCTCAGGTAAATTACAGGCATTTTACTGCTCTGACCTTTTCCTTTACATGAAGAACTTCTGTTTTCACCATTTTTTTTGGTGAATATAATTTTAGAACAGACGTAATTGGAGAGGTGTAGTTGCTCCAGTCTGTATAGTTATTACCTGTAATGATCCTATAATACTGATATTTGTAAATGATCATCTCTTACCAAACTACTTTAAATTTAAAGACTGTTTCACTGAATGGTTTTGGTGAATCACCTTTTCTGTTCCTTTCCGTGAATACTACATTTGCTTTCCTAACACATTTTGTGCCCAAGTCTTAGGGAGATGGCTTGCTCTATTAATATGTTTCTGGAGTTCTGTTATGAATAGCCTTTTATGGCTTTAATGTAGTTTTTGTAAATTCCTCTATTATTGATCTAGATATTATCTCAGCAGGAGTCAAAACCACGAGACAATTGTGTAAGGATAATTTCTTACTACAGTAGCATTTTATTCTGAAAGCCTGCTGTGTGGTGTGTGCTTTGATGGATGACCCGCTGTTTAAAATGTGTATTAGACATTGGCTTGCTAATTAAATGCCTTAAGGAGTGCCTGTACCCATTCAGTCTCAGTAAATTTGTGAAATTTCTGTTATTTTATTTCTTGCTTACGTTCTTGTGTTTACTTCTTTCTATTTTCTGATTTTGTAGAGAAAAATGGGAGTAATATAAAAATATCAAACTGCTTTCTGTCCTTACTCAAGAGTTTCAGCTCATGGTATTGTTGAGACAATGAGGGCTTTCGGATTTAGTACTAGGTCTGCCAGGGGAGCATGAGGAGGAGAAGAGGTGGGCTTTGCATTTCGGAAGGGAGTGGGAAGAGCACAGGGAGATCTGAATTTGGATTCCTTTTTCCTCCTGAAGGATCATCTCCCATGTCTCAGAAGAGGACCATAATTACACATGCAATATGTACACATAATTACAAAGCTGTGAGGTGCCCTCCGACTTCTCTGTTGAAGTGCCCATGTATGATGCATTTTACTGGGAGGGAGGATGTGAGAACATTCATAAGTGAAAAAATAGGATAAAGTTATTCTAATCTCTGAGCTGTTAAATTGAAAGAGCAGTCAAGGAGGGCAGGGATTTCTGCACACTTCCAGGAAATATTTCCTGTGTTTAATCCCCATTCCCTTTGTTGTTTTGGGCTGGGGCCTTTGTGGTTATTGTTTGTTTGTTTGTTTGGGGTTTTTTGTTTTGTTTTTTCCCCTCTTTTTTTGTGGAGCAGGTATGAATCAGAAACATTACATTTACTGCTGAGGTTTCTGCAGGGCTGCTCTTAATCCCTTCATCCTTCAGCCTCTACTGTACTGATACTGACCCATATGTGGGATTTTATACTTGGCCTTGTTGAACTTCATGAGGTTGATATTAGCCCACTTCTAATGTCTGTCAAAGTACCTCTGGTTGGCATTCCTTCCCTCAAAAGTTTCAAATGTGCCACTCAGCTTGAAGTTATCTGCAAACTTGCTGAAGGTGCACTCAATCCCTTTATGTCATTAGTAAAGATACTGAACAGTACTGGTCTCAGTATAGACCACTGAGTTACACCACTTTCACTAATCTCTGATTGGACATTGAGGATATTGTGTGGGGCCATGTCAAAGGCCTTACAGAATTTAAGTTGCATGACATCTTTTGGTCTTCTCTTATCCACCAATGCAGTCTGTCCAGCACAGATGGCCACCAGATTACTCAGGTAGGGTTTTCCCTCTGTGATGCTATATTGGCTGTGTCTAATAACTTTTCTGTCACCTGTATTCCTGGATATCTTCCAGGAAAGACCTGTTCCATGACCCTGCTGGGCACAGAGATGAGACTGACTGGTAGTTCCCAGGGTCCCCCTTTTTACCCTTTTAAAGAATGAGTATGGAGTTCCCCTTTTTTTGGTGTCTTCACCTGACTGGCATGACTTTTCAAGTATAATGGAGAGCAACTTAGCAACTACATCAACCAGTTCCCTCAGAACCCTGGGATGCATCTCACCAGGTCGCGTGGACTTTGCCTCATGCAAAGAGTTGTGGTCAATGGCTCAGTGTTCAGCTGGAGACCAGTAACAAGTGGTGCTCCTCAGGGATCAGTGTTGGGACCGATCTTGTTCAACATCATTGTCAGTGACATGGGCAGTGGGACTGAGTGTGCCCTCAGCAAGTTTGCTGATGACACCAAGCTGTGTGGTTCAGTTGATAATGCTGGAGGGAAGGAATGCCATTCAGAGAGACCGTGACATGCTTGTGCGGTGAGCTGATTCCAAACTTATGAAGTTTAACCATGACAAATGCAAGGTTCTACACCTGGGTTGGAGCAATCCCAGGCACAGCTACAGGATGGACAGAGAAGAGATTCAGAGCAGCCCTGTGGAAAAGGACTTGGGAATGTTGGTTGATGAGAAAATGAACATGAGCCAGCTTCAGTGTGCACTCACAACCCAGAAAGCCAACCGTATTCTGGGCTGCATCAAAAGGAGTGTGACCAGCAGGTTGAAGGAGGTGATCCTGCCCCTCTACTCTGCTCTTGTGAGACCTCACTTGGAGCATTGTGTGCAGTTCTGGTGTCCTCAACATAAAAAGAACATGGTAGTGTTGGAACAAGTCCAGAGGAGGGCCACGAGGATGATCAGGGGACTGGAGCACCTCCTGTATGAAGACAGGCTGAGAAAGTTGGGGCTGTTGAGCCTGGAGAAGAGAAGGCTGCATGGAAACCTCATAGCAGCCTTCCAGTATCTGAAGGGGGCCTACAGGGATGCTGGGGATGGACTATTCATTAGGGACTGTAGTGATAGGAAAAGGGATAACAGGTTAAAACTTAAACAGGGGAAGTTTCGATTGGATATAAGGAGAAAGTTCTTTACTGTGAGGGTGGTGAGGCACTGGAATGAGTTGCCACGGAGTTTGTGAATGCTCCAGGAAATGAAGGAGCACATCTCCCTTCTGTCTCTCTTTAGACAATTTAGCCCCATTATGGGATTTGGAGATTCCTAGTTGGCTTGTGGGACTGGTCATGTGCTCCCATGTTCCCCGGGATGAGTAGTAGGGTTGTGGTGGCACCCTGTTAGGAAACTCCTTTCCTCACCAGCACCACCCACATGGGGCAACGCTAACTCCGTTTGTTTCCTCCTCCTTATCCTCCTGCGTATAAGCAAATTGCTGATACCTGTTCATCAGGCCTGTGCAGTGCCTTTCAGTTTTTTGTCTGACCTGTGTTTGCATGGAAACAGTTGCTTTGGGGTTGCAAGGCAGCCCCAAGGCACTTCAATATCCCCAAAACTCAACTGATAATTACATTTGTTAGTTAACTTCTTCAAGTAAAGGCAGACGGTTTCTCAGGTCAGGATGGGGTGAGAAGCAGCCATGTCCACTCCACTGAGTAATTTATACAGTCTATGGTGTTTTGTAAGTTCAGAAACTGTCTTGCGTGCACTGGAGATAAGTGCAAAAGAAAGGAAAAGAGAGAAAAGCACATTTTGGGAGGTGGAGAGAGAGGAATTTTTTCTAATCCCTCTGAAATTATTTTATTTTGAAAATTATTAGGTCTGGATGGACTAAGCCAACTGAGTTACCAAGACAACCTATCCTATGGTGAAGATGACCATTTATCTGTTGATTCAAGAGCAACAACTGAGAGTAGGGGCATGGGGCAGCATAAAGAGCCTAGGATGGAGTCCAGTATTGCTGATGGCATTAGGCGGCAAGCCACAGAAGGATGTTTGGAAGTGGATACCAACCAGAGATTTGAAGTAAATGATGCTACTGACAGCTCATCGCCTTGGAGCCCCAAGGTATGGTGAATTATCATGTATTACACACAGTGTAAGCTTTCAAAGAGTATTGAGGCCAAAAAATATTAGAGGAGAAATGAAGTGAAAAATTGGTCAGCACAGAATAAGATAGTGCTACTTCCCCGTGCATGTGTGCTTGAACATATGCTCCTCTCTACATGTTTTCCCTTTTTCTGGTATTTTACCTCTTGCTACTAACACTCATTCAGAGAAGCTGTTTTATAGCTTCATTTCTGACTGCAATCTCTGAATTGAAATTGGAGCCATCAGCTGCCTGACAGCATTTACTATCATTTAGCAAAGAGCACTCTGTAGCAGCCCAGGGCTTTGTTATTGGCTGTATGTGCAGGGTGAGTGTCTAGGAACCTGGTGTGTGGTCGCTGGGTGAGACCTGTGCCTCTTTTTCCAGGTAGTTTCTATGGCTTAGGCAGTGGAAGCATCTGGAAAGCTGAAGGAGCTGGTGAGGGTGGCCCATGACTTAGCCAAGTGATCAGAATTCTGGTCCTCATTGATACTAGGCATCCTTCCAGGGAAGGAGGGAGCCTGAGGTTGGAGTGCCTCTGCTTTTCCTTAGCTCTGCACCTTTAATTTGAAGACTTAAGAAAACACTGCAGATTTTAAGGCATTGTAAACACCTGATGACTTAGCATCTCCCTTTTCTCTCCTATTTTTTCAGTGTCATGGGTGGGTTTTCATTATTACTTTACCACAAGATTAAATTTCTTGAAAAAAAAAAATAAATCAGCCTGCACCAGATATATTAAAAGAACAGTACAAAGGTCACATCTTCAGCCTTAGTTATAAGGGACTGTTCTTTAGCTGTGGAATGAATACCATCATCAAATTCTGAGCAACAAGGCTTTGAGGGAAAAGGTTCTTTTCCTCAGAGTATGCTGCCTGCAGCAAGTTAAGGAGATGGAAAGCAGTTCCTGGTGCATCTGCTGCAGCCCTAAGAGGAGTTTTGAACAGATTTTGATTTGCTGTACAATCCGGTTCCCCCAGATACTACACTACACATGGGAGCTCCATGCACTGGCAGCCCTTTTCTCTCTTTGCTGTGTGCCTCTGACATGCACTGTTTGTCTGCCTTTCTGAGGATCATTTCTCCTTTTCCACATTTGATGTACATTCCCATGGTTTACATGTGCTGCGATGTCTCCAGTGTCCTCTTGCATTTCTTTGGAATACATTTCTTGTTTTCCTCCTGGTATCTACATTTTAAAAATGCAAAGAATGATTATAGAATCAGGAGGCAGGTATGACTAAGTCCCAGTTTATGTACTACAAGCAGCTTCTCACCCAAAAGTATTGTGTAGATTAATGAAAGACTTTATTGTAGGAACTAAATGTTCTGACAAGCCAGAAATGTCCAAGCACTGTTATGCTCCACTCAAAGGACCTCTCTTTAGAAACAAAAATGGTAATTTTGTGCCCCTGGGGTGCAACCACAAGTACTATTTTAAACCTTGTCTGTGAAACTCTTTCAGGTTTCTCTGGCAGATATTTACTTATTTTACCCAGTGAAGTGGATATTGGCTGTACTGGACAACTGGGTTAGACATACAGTATCAATCTGTATACTTGGCTTGAAGTCTCAACAGCTTGTGTTGAGAAAAGAGAAAGAAAGAAATTTGGATGATGTACCTAAAATCCACACTTTCCTTGTATTTCAGTTTAAATGTCTGTATAACTGGTATGTTCATGAAAGGACAACCCCAGCCCAGGTCTGGAAGCTGAGGGGAATTCTGTTAATGACTTCCACAAAAAGATGATAGAGCATCTGTAAGCTTCATGTGCTGAAAACCTGTACAGGGGTGAGTCCCAAATAGTCTGATAGGACCAGCCCATGATGTCTCTAAAGCTTGGCTGCCCACAGAAAGGTCAGTGCCACAGAATCTGTCATTTCTCTTTCCCTCTTTGCCTCCAGTTCATTCAGTTTTCTCTGCAGTGGATGTGGCCAGAGCTATAGTAGTATATACTGAAATTTCCTGAAATCTAGACTCTTTCTAGTTTTTCTGTCAAAAACCAGATGATAGCTGATCTTCAGACTACTCTACATGCTGCCAGGAGGTGAGATACTCAGCCCTGTTGGGGCAGAAAAGTGCTCTTCAATCTTTGTACCTGTGGATTTATGATGAATTTGCATTCTCTAGCTCAGGCATGTTGATGAAAGCAAAGTTATGCTGCAGGCACAGTTATCTCCTCACTTTAGCAGCAGTTCTTAAATGTGCCTTGATTCCATCTCCTCAATAGCAAATGCACAGATGAAAGTGGGGAGGAATGAACATGTGGAACATGAGTCAAGTGCAATCCCGTTACGTTTCCTTCTTAGATATTATTTCATCAGCCAGACAGAAATAACTTGACAGCTACACAGCAGCACTTAGCATTTACATAACATCATATTCCCTTCAGGCAAGCTGGCCTGCCTTGCATTTTTGTCTTTGCAGCCTGCTGTTCATGCAGAAAGGCATTTCTATGGGCAACCAAGTAATTCTGTGTGTTATCCAAGCAGTGATGGCAGCAGGTCTCCGTCACTAATATGCATGCATGGACTTTTGTATTCATATGTATGAATCTTAAGCACATATGAAAAGCTGGAGCATTGCACATCATGGCAGATGAATTTGAGTGCTCAAAAAGCAGATTGACAGCAAGTAGATAAAATTTTTGAGGTTTGTCCAAGGTCTTGTTTGAGAGACATGCCACCCTAGACACTTGTGAAGGGAATTACGTCAGAAGTCCTGTGGCCCATCAATTGTACTCTTACCAATAAGATTCCTGATCTGTACTCTAAACAATAAGATATTGAAAAGAAGTGTTACTTGAAATGTGAAAGAAGATAAATGTTTGAGGAGGAGGGTGACTCAGACTGCTAGTGACAGGCCTTAATTCACCTTCTGGCTATTAACTGAAAATCTTTCCCTAGTACAGTGTATACTCATGTTTAAATACAAGTCATTGATCTCTATAGCAACCACTTTATCATATGAAGCACATTCTAGCTCTAAGATAAAAAAGTACTTTTGAACAGAAATGCACACGCCTACTCATCAAAAGATAAGGTGAGCATCCATGCTTTTTATCTTGTTTTATCAGAGTGGTTTTGGTTTTAAAAGCAGATAAAAGATTGGTTTCAGCATGTTTTGATTGTTTATTTTGAATTTTTATTCCAAATGTATTAGTATCCAAACTGGAATAGATGCTTTTTTTTGAGGAGATTTAAAAAGAGAATAAAGAGTAAATATGTATTTAATCAGACTGTTTTTCTTCATTATCGTTGCTTTAGCTGTAGAAAAGCCATTGAATTATAAGGCAACATCTAGAAATGGAATTTCTATTCTGCAAGAAATTCTGACATCTTGATTTCCCCTCCCATCAACCCAAATGCAGTGCTTAATTTTTGTTTTAATTTCCAGCAGAACAAAATATCTAAAGAGTTAACAGGTTTGACTGAATTGTTTGATTTTAGTAATGGAAAAAAAATTTTTTGAAATAATTCCAGTGTATATTCGAAGTAATAGATGAAAATAGGGTTTTTTTAATCAAACTAAACCTCGATGTCTCAGGATTAATCATTAATATCTCAAAATTGAGGGTTTTTTGGTTTGTTTTGGGGTGGGGTTTTTTTTAGTTTTTTTCTAGATTTTTTTGCCAAATGAAGTCGCCTGCAAAACATTGATAAAACTTTTATTTGGAAATGCTTCAACAAGTGGTGTTGCTTACTAGATTGTTTGAGGAGTAGTACACAAAATGAGGCAATTAACTGTCCCTGGCCTTTCTAGAAACAGTGGGATCCTTATTTTGCAGAGCAACTGCCTACACTTGCAACTGCAAGTGAGGAGAACAATTTCTTTCAAATAGAGTTGGGATCACAGAAGCAGTTGAACTTCAATGGGACTTTTATTTCTTCCTTCTCTTTGCAGGAACATATTGAAGTGAATAGCATACCAGCTCATCATAGTGCTCATGAACCCATCTGTAAATGTGGTGATCTAGACATCCTCTTCAACTATAAAGCCTCAAGTCAAAAGTTAGTAGTTACTGTCTTAGAAGCACGGGATATCCCAGACAAAGACCGCAGTGGAGTGAACACCTGGCAAGTGCACACAGTGCTGATGCCTAGCAAGAAACAGAGGGGTAAGACAAGTGTTCAGAGGGGACCGATCCCTGTGTTCAAGGATAAAATTACCTTCAGTAAGCTGGAGCCAGAGGAGTTAAGCAGCCATGGCATTCGTTTCCGGCTCTATGCAGTGCACAAGATAATTGGAGAGAAGATGATGGGAGAGCAGTTGTTCTGCCTGAGCAACATCAGCCAGGAAGGGGAAGCAAAAGTGACACTGGTCTTGGAGCCAAGGAGTAACTTGAGTGTAAGTCTGATGGAAGAAACATGGACTCTGTAAAATTGTTCACCTGGTGAATGAGGACCAGCTGTACTGACACCTTTCATTCAGAGCTGTTAGGGTTCAACTGGTGGATCTGTCCTACTGTCACTTGAAAATTTATCAGTAAGGGCATACCTTCCCCACAGAAAGCTGTGTGTTATTAACAGTGGCTCAGCTAGCAAGCTTAAACAAAATCATGTAGAGGTACTACATATAAATACATCATCAAATGCTGTGTCATTCAGAAATAATAGGCTGGTCCTGGAACCACCAAGGGCTAATTATGTCTTAATTTCAACAAGGACAGTAGTTTTTTGTGCATTGTTACATAGGTGGATCTGTACTACTACCACTGCAGGAACTACATCATTTGGCACTAACTTTGGCTTATGGATTTCTGTGTTGTGCAGTTCCCACATTATCAGAAATGCCTAGTAATGTGCCTTTTCATGAGAGTGGAAGTGAAAAGGTGGGTCATGTGAGAAAGAACTGGTTGTGCTCCTTTACAGTCTTCCATGCACATCACAGTCGTATCTTGCTCTGGCTCTGCCAATCAATTTGTATAGATGAGCTCTGTCATGATTCATTGTCTAAAAAAAGCTGAGTGAGAGGTGGTGCACATGAAATCAATAAACTATTTTCCAGCTGAAGGTGGCAGGGGGGGTAGGGTGGGATAGAGAGAGCATCATAGTAGCAAAGAAAGAAAGTAAGAAAATACACTATACATGACCCAAAACCCCCAAACTGCAAAATGCATTCCATCCAAAAGACATTGTCAAGGAGATTTACTGTGTGTTTGAGGTAGTACAATGTATACTTACCTCAGAGGCTTTAATTTACACTAGTGATAACACATTACTCAGAGTTCCTCATCTTTAAAGAGTAAGTTCAGAGGTGTGTTTTTGTAAAAGTGATGCTCTGATTCTGCTGGAGCCCCATTGTAATTCATTCTTAGTCATTGTTGTTTCTTAAGAAAGATCTTACTAAACAAGGGTAAAAGATATAAATTAAGGGAGGGTGGTGGTGAATGTCCTGATGAGTCTTTCAGTGCTCTTTCCCTACAGAGTGCAGACTCTCAGCTTAGTCTGTCAGCAATCTCTCACAGCGATAGTGCTTCTTCAACACAGTCCCTGTCACATGGAGGTGTGCCAGAGCTGCTCGTGGGATTGTCATACAATGCCACTACAGGGCGGCTGTCAGTGGAAGTGATCAAAGGCAGTCATTTCCGAAACCTCGCCATTAATAGGCCACCTGGTAAGTACTTTCACTGCTATTAAATAACACCATTGAGTCAAAATTTGCTTTTTATTTTCTTCCTCAGGATACTCAATTATGTCATTGCTGAGGTAGGTTTCCTTGGAGAACATTTGATTGAAAATTTAAAGCATTATTTCAAATACGTGTGCTGATAAATTTTACCATGTAATTGGAAGCAATCATGAAGACACAGCTGATGGGACAGTAATACTTGAATGTCTCTTTTATTGCATATACCTTGACATGATCTGATTATGGCAGAAGTGCTATTATACCCAAAGAACAGAGCAATTCTCAGCAGATCCATAGAAAGAAAGAAGCACTTTTCAAGCAATTATATGTTACCATGTGACCTGCAGAGGCCCTGCCTAGTGCCATTAAGTGTTTCCCTGGGCTATACTTTGTTTAGTCCCCTTGCTGTGCTGCTGAGGGCTAGGTGACCTGGTGCTTGGGGCCCTTTGGGATCCTGCTGATGGGAATTCTCTGCTGCCACAAAATGAAATTTTCTGCAGAAAGAAGTTTTGAAAGTTGCTCTTCTGGGTTGCAGCAGTTGAGTTCTCTTCCTGCAATACCTAAAGGAAAAAATGAGAACTGCATTACAGGAGGTTTAGTTAGTGCCTGAGCTGTAGTTACTCCCTGACAAAGATAGTGGTGCTAATGTCCATGATACAGATGACGTCGTGCAGCCATAGTGTATGGTGTTACCTGCTTTGTTGCTGGGGTCTCTCATTCAGGGGTTGAATGGCAGTGGTGTATTCATCTTGTATTGTTCGTTTGCCTCCTGTCTGAAATCATCAGCTAATGGCTATGTGAAATAACATTTTCTTGTTTGTCCATGTGTTTGCTTTCTGTGATGTGCTTGCCTGCCTGTCACAGGTAGTAACCTTTGACAGCCACTTGCCTTCATTGGATTTGACACAGTATCTCCAACTTGCAAAAAGCTAAGGTTGCTTTTGCAAGATGCTGTGCATTTTGGGTCAGAGCTAACAGAATATTTATGTAATATTTCAGTATATGGATGTGCAGACTTAAGTTTCCACTAAACTATACTTAAGTATATTACAGAAATAATCTGTCATTAGTCCCTTGAGAATTAAGGGCAAGTCTATGCAGCAGTAAAAGACCATGACCCCAGCCTGTACAGTCTTTGCAAGTCCTGCATTAGCTGTGGCAACATAGGTGTCCATGTGAGTTAAAGATATGGTCTTGTTTGCAAGAACATGTTTTACTAGAAGGTTTCAAGTTGACACCTTTTTAGTAATTAAAAGCAAAGGCAGACTAAGGCAAATGTCTTAGTACATGCTGTAGCAAGCAAGCTCACCTGTGTTTATATATGCTGCAGTGGAGATACATCCTAAAGTTTTATTCTCAGAAATGAAATTCAAGTAGTCCAAATACAGCTCCAGGTTAATTCATTACAATTTTTTTCTGGCATGTTTTCATGTCTACCTGTGGTATTGGAGTTTTGTTCCTTAGCTGCCTGAAGATGTGCATTGTGCAGCACTTCTGTTCTTAAATCAGGCCCTGCACAAGTTGTCTTGTGTCTGGCTTGGTCAGGCATATGTAGTGCCCACTCTTTTCCCATAAATTGAATGTCTTCGCTATATAGAACTCAAATAATTGCCTTCCAGCTTCCTAATTGCAATATTATGTCTAAATTATTCACAGGTTTTGGTATTCTTCTAACAGATGTCTTTCTGGGCGCATGTTGTGTAGCTCCATGTGATACAGTAAGCTGAGCAGCCCTATAACTTGTCTATAAATGCTGGCGAGTTGTGTCTGTCCTGGGCCTCCGGTTGGATAGTGTTTGGCAGGTTAGCCATGTGTGTACATGTTAGTTTTCAGCGTGGGAAAGTTTAGCTGCCTTGATTAGACATCCCATTCAGCTTCTTAGCTGGTGGGTGTACCGAAGTGCAGTAGTTCGGTTGGCAGCAACTTTAAACCTGAGAAGCATTCTGTGTTGATGAGAGGAGAACAGGAGCAGCTTATGGGAAAATGATACATATCTTGAGGGACTTTTTGATTTAGATTCTGCCTGAATTTTCCATGTTTGTGTTTGCAGGAATTCAGATAAGCCTAGTCTAATTAGTTTAATAAACTGGACAATAACTTCTGTCAGACATCCAAACTAATAGTCCTGGCATTGCTTCATAACAGTTCTCCAGTCTTCACTGTTAAGGTTATATTGAGCTGTTTCTTTACATCCTTTCTGTATCCAGGTCAACTTCAGCATTGTCAGACCAGTATCTTGTAGCATTAAATCAGTTTATAGGTAAAACACAGAAATTCATAAATGATTACAGGTGAATTCTGAACCTATCACAACCTGCTTCTTTTATTCCAAGTCACATTGTTGCTTCTGCATTGAACATTATTCTTCTGCTCCTATGAAGTTCCCTATAGTGTGATGAGAAAAGGAAAACCCGGTGAAGCAGAAACTGAAAGAAGTTAGAAAGAAGAAAACCAGCCCTTGTCTCAGATGCTTGAGTAGCATTTCACTGATAAGTCGTGCAGGCACTGCAGAGGAGTGCTGTGAGGTCCGATCGTTACTGTCTGAAACATGCTGGTGGCTGAATGAGATGCTCAATAAGTGCTTCTCTGGGTGAAAACTAAAACTGCTATCTCCCTTTCTGGAGGGTGAGCAAATAGCCTCTGTGTTTTCTCAAATATATCCTATCTGCAGTTCTGTTGTTTGAGGCTCAGAGGGAGTGATTTATTTCTTGAAATTGTTGTGGGGATTTCAAATATAACAGTGCTTCAGGACACTGAAATATCAAGCACAGACTGCTGTTCAGGGCAGCCATTTATGGTACGACTGAAAGAAGTCAACGGGCAGAATCCATCTCCATTCCTAGCCCTGCATGTACAGAGCCTGTACAGTACCCATATGTGGTCCTCTTGCAGCCCAGTGTCTAGTATTGGCTGCTGCTGACAACTGCAGCTATGGGGAATGTCACGAGAGTCATGCACAACAGCAGATTCTCCAGGTGTGCTGTTTGCCCACCTTGACCTTCTCATCTGATACCTGCAGTCCTGCATAGGTGAGCTCAGAATCTCCTACATTGTGTGTGCTCATTGCTTGGCATCCTTGCACAGGGATTTCACTGTGTACAGAAGGATCTGGACTGGAGCATTGGTGATTCTAGGTGTTAAAGACAGCAGAGGCTAAACCAGATGGTTTTCTAGAGAAGAACAGGAAGATTGTGCACATCTCAGTTTTTCCTGGGTGTATCTTCTCCTTCACTTAAACCTTTAAACTGAGTAAGGTAAACATCAAAGTCATGGGTGATTATATGAGTAATAACTGGGTTAGAAAACAGGTGGACAACTTGGAGACTTATATCTTGTAGGCAGTGTCTTCTCTTCAGGTCACATATGTGGAATTTAAGGACAGTTTGGTCAAAGATAAGTGTCCAGGTATTGTTTTGGGAACACGCTGAGCTATAGGCCTGGGTCTACAATCTCTGATCACACAAATAGATCCATTATCACTCAGAGCACTTAAGAGCACTCAAGAGTATGGCTGCAGCATTGGACTGTAAATTATTAGTGTGTGCCAAAAAGCCTTATGCAGAAAAACATCTACGGTTTTGTCAGGTGTGGACACTCTTTGTATTTTAGTCCTAATGGCTTGTATGCTGTGCACCTCATTCTCTTTGGTTCTTGTAAATATCATTAACTTATGCTAACATTATGCAGAGGTTCATATTTTGGTCTGTGTTATTGTGTCTTCTTAGAACAAAACACAGTGTGTTAGTTTGAAGGATGTTCATTATTATAAAAGTAACAAGCGAAACCTATACCACTGGCAGACATATCTTAAAAAAATTCATAACCAGTTACATGCTATGTGCATGGTACCTTGAATCCATAGTGATAGACCAGGAATCATTTGTGCTAGTCAATGTATAAACATGCAACAGAGTGATGGTCTCTGTTCACATGATGTTCAACCTTCATCACAGAATCCCAGAATCCCAAGGGTAGGAAGGGACCTCAAAAGATCATCTGGTCCAACCCCCCTGCAAGAGCAGGGTAACCTAGAGTACATCACACAGGAACTTGTCCAGGCAGGCCTTGAATATCTCCAACGTAGGAGACTCCACAACCCCCCTGGGCAACCTGTTCCAGTGCTCTGTGACTTTCACAGTAAAGAAGTTCTTCCTGATGTTCACATGGAACCTCCTATGCTCCAGTTTACACCCATTGCCCCTTGTCCTATCACTGGATATCACTGAAAAAAACCTAGCTCCATCATTCTGACACCCACTCTTTACATATTTGTAAACATTGATGAGGTCACCCCTCAGTCTTCTCTTCATCAGCTGATTTGCTGGGTGCAGTTCTCTCTCTTCTAATCCATCCTTAATTCTTTCCCCTTCTGCGTTTCTTTTATGGTTTACATCTGTGTGTAATGCAATTTGAGAAGGACTATTGTGAAGATATTCCCTTGCCTAAGGAAAGTCTTCCAAGTTTTTCAGCAGCTGCAGAATTAATCACACATAATTATTACATCCATACATGATCATTATTATACCAGCAGCATATTAACCCCATTAAACAAATATAATAGCATTAATGCTGGAGAAGACAGGAGGGAGAGAACAAGCTATCAGGATTTCTATTTAGAACAGGATAAATTCTTGGCATAAAGCCTTGTCTGAAAACAAACATCTGAGCCACATACAACAATGCTGAGGAGTACAGAAGATGCTTCCTTAGAAAAACTAGGATCCTGATTGCTCTGGTATCAGAGTGGTTGAAACCCGTTAGTGGATTTTATTTTATGAACTTGTTTATGAGAGAAGAAAAGTTACTATATCTATTTCATTCCTGGATAACCGAGGCACAGGTTAAGTTTTTTAATTACTCCAAATCAGACCAGGAAGCTGGGAAAAAAACCCCAAAACTAAACAAAAGAAAAAAAAACCCAAACAACAAAAACAACAACAAAAAACAAGCAAACCCAAACAAACCAAACCCCTGCTTTTAACCTGCATATCTAGAGCTGAACAGGGAACTTGCATGGGCTTCTAAAGATTTCCAATTCATGCTTCCATCTTATCAGTAATAGAAGGGGGATCTGTACCAAAGCAAGCTGGGATGTATTCAGTCCTCCAAAGATCTTGGTTAACAGAGCAATAGAGGTGTTGGACAGCTACTTGCTGCCAAGTACTTGCCGGTTCCTTACAGTAAGTTTGTACAAGACCAATTGTCCTACATCTTTTTGTTGCATTCTTGAATATAGCTTGAATAAATTTATTATAAGATCAGCTAAGAAAGTTTTGCTCAGGCTATTAAAGATGAAGGCAGATACAAGGAGCTCCAGAAAGATGTCTTTGTAATGAGCAGCTGGGTAGTAAGGTGGAAGATGAAGTATGGATGAATGTACGATATTGCATGGGGGAAGGTGTGAAATACAAACTTAATCTGGATGGACTTGGAGCTACTTGGGAGTAATATATTTATTATACTTATAATAAATATGTCCAGGAAAATCAAGCATGAGCAGTAGTAATGAAAACATATCCCAAACAAATTAAAGGTTAGAAATACACACAGGACAAAATGAATAATTGGTATTTGACTGTAAATATACAGTCACCAGTGTAATAAATACTGTGTACAGTTTTGGCTCTCTTTATTAAAATAGAATACAGCAGAATTAGAAAGACCTGTATTAGAGACAATCACAGGTATGGGAGCAGCTGCAGCAAGCTGCAGCTGAACAGACTGTGCCTCCCATCATGCTATGACAAAAGGAGAAAAAGGAATATTTCACAAAGGTCTATGCAATCATAAGTGTCATTGAGAAAGTGAATTGGCAACAGTTACTTGTTGTATTTCCTGTTACAAAACCAAAGGATCACGAAATGAAGCAAGGAGGTAGCAGGTCCTGAAGAGGGGACAGCTCTTCAATGTTATTGAATTCCTCACTAAAGAACATTGTGGATGCTTAAGTCCGGTACAACACAGGACAAGGTCACAGAGAAAACTTCACTGATGACCAACATATACAAAAGCACTGCCTCTGACTTGACTCACAAATGGCTGGAGGCTGGGAGGGTATTTGGGAGAGAATCAGCATATGCTGTATTTGCCATATTTCAATGGACTTAATAAGGCATTTGGTATTGGGTACTGTTGGGTGGATGGACTGGCTTGGTACAGCTCTTCCCATCACACGTGAGACCTGGGACTGATCAGGCTCAGAAAAACAAGTCACAGAATAATGGATTTTCAAGAAGATATTGTGAGATTTTTGTGGGGGATATCCCATGATAATTGGATGTCCAATGATAGCATGTAGTTATCCAGTAATGTTTTCAATAGTTTTATATTTCTAAAAGGTCTATGAAAAGTATCATATGTGTTACACTTGCTGGGTATAAAAATGAAGATATTTCTGAATCAAAGGAGTGCATTTGAAGTAGAATGTGTGGTGATGCCTCCCCCAGGCTCACAGCTGTGGACAAGGAAAAAAAATTCTTTTTTCTTTCCCCTCCCAAAACAAGCTGCACCTCCTCAGGGTTGGAGAGTGTAGGGAGGTGGTAAGCTGGCTCTCCAGTCCAACTCGTGTGCCAGGTGAGAGCTGGCACTGTAAAAAGGAGTGGACATGGAGTTCACCAAGGAACTGAGCTCGGAGGCTCTCTGGAAGCAGCTTTCTTTCCTGAGACACCTGGGCATTGCTTCCAGACAGCCCTGGTCTGCTCCTCTTTAGCCTGTCTCTTTGCATGAAACAAGTCCATGCTGTCAATTTCCTCCCCTAGGCCTGTCCTGGGTTCATCTATAGCAGCTATTTTTCTCTTCCTAGTAGCTGGTGCAGTGCTGTGTTTTTGGATTTAGTCTGAGAACAGCGCTGTTAGCACACCATTGTTTTAGTAGTTGCTAAGTAATGTTTACTCTGATCAAGGACTTTTCAGTCTCATGCTCTGTCAGTGACGAGGGGCACAAGAAGCCAGGAGGAAGCAGAGACAGAGCACCTGACCTGAACTAGCCAAAGGGGTATTCCATACCACAGCATGTCATGTCCAGTATATAAACTGGGGGGGAGTCACCCAGACAGCCCAGGTCACTGCTTGGGTTATGCTGGGTATCGGTTAGCAGGTGGTGAGCAGTTATATTGCGCATTGCATGTGTTTATTGTTTTCCTTTTCCCCTCTTAGATTTATATTCTCTTCCCTTGTTATTTCCCTTATCATTATTACTGGTGGTAGCAGCAGTGGTTTGTGTTATACCTTAGTTACTGGACTGTTCTTATCTCAACACATGGGAATTACATGGGACTGGAGGAGAAGAGGGCAGGAGTGAGCAAATGGCTGAATGGTTCTGAGTTACCAGCTGGGCTTAAACCACAACAAGGCCTAACAGTGCTTCCAGAGAGTAGAGCACTCATTTCTGCTGCACTCTAAATTAAAGGCACTGCTGGTCAGTTCTCTAATGACTCGTGTTTTGAAGGTTGCCTGATCCCAGCTTTTTCCTTGTGTGAAAGCGGCCAGCCACAGGAGAGGGGACCTGAGCAGCAGAGACTTGGTGTACTAAGGGAAGACAAGTTGTCTCCTCAGCAACTTAACAAGCAGCTCTGAGCTCTTGTACAATTTATAGAATAGGCCATAACCTGCCTCTGGCCTCATGCAGATACTCACCATGTGGGGCTGGGAACAAAAGCTTGGGTCTAATTCTCCTCCCTGCTCTTTCTCCAATCCAGTTATAATGAGCTAGGTTCAGAGTATTTCTGCTCACTGTTGGTTTAATTGAGAGGTAAAGCCATGCCTGGTGGAGAAATGGTCTTCTGGGTCTCAGAGACCTCGTGTTGAGCTGTTCTGTACAGATAGCACAGAAGCAAGCTCTGGGGCTGCTTTGCCATGCAATACTACCATTTATCATGTAGGCTAGGAGCGTGGGCATGCCAGCTGGGTGAAATTAAGCTCTAGGCCCAAGGCTTTATTTTACTGTGGCTGCTATTAGTCTGGATTGCAGCATGCTGACATGGTTATACTGCTTTTGGAAATGAGCTAGCTTGCCTGGTGTGCGGGTGGGAAAGTCTGTACGGCACTGTTTTGTACTCTGCAATCCACAGACCTAAAGGGTCAGGAGTCTTTGGTTGTTTATTTCCTTTCTAAATATAAATTCAAGCAGGTTGTTAGATGCTTTTGTACTTGCAGTGTTCTTGTTCATGGCTTAGTTTTATTAATAATGGTGGAACTTAGGGTAAATGAAAACAGAATGAACATTACGGTCCCTGCTTGAAAAACGTGAACATATAAATTATAGTTGATTATTCCCCTGAGTTGTCATTTTCAGTTAGCTCCCTTAGAAGGATGATGACAGAAATGGGTCATTAGAAGAATCACAGATAAAGTGATTGGCTTTGCAGATGAGCTCTCAAGAGGTGTTTTATGGTTAGGGCAGTATTGATGGAGACAGAGCAGTCTGCACAAGGAGAGGTTTGGCCAAACCTCTGGAGTAAGATTATGCAGCGCCAGCCCAAAATGTGTCTGGCTTCTTGCAGCCTTCCTTGATTCAGTGCTTTTCACTCTGGTATTAAATGCAGAGGTGTTGATATTTTATGTATGCGGTAACATTGTTCAATCCACTCATACCAGAGATGAAAAATTAGTTTAAAGATGAGCTGTAGAAAGAACTTCTGTTTCAAAGCCTATATGGAAAGGAGAGCCTGATGGATGCAGTGCTAAAATAGGTCTTGGCAAAATTAGATGTTGTTCTCGCTTCTTCACAGGCTTCTGTGTAACTGTGGGCAAGCTGCAGTCTCAGGCTCACAGATATTAAGAGGTCTCACTCTCCTTCATGTCAGGGGGATAGGTGCCTAAATAGAAGGTGAGCACTTAGGCATTTTAAAGAATGTCAAGCCTTAATCTCTCTTCTTTTGTGCTTGACAGAGGTGGCCTGAGAGTAAATACACTGAAGA
Organism: Melopsittacus undulatus; assembly: GCF_012275295.1. NCBI lineage: Eukaryota > Metazoa > Chordata > Aves > Psittaciformes > Psittaculidae > Melopsittacus > Melopsittacus undulatus. The sequence goes on from NC_047530.1 coordinate 18,466,685, forward strand.
GCAAAGAGTGCTGAGATACCACAGTAATGAGGCCATTATTGAATCTGAGCATGTCATTAGGTGGAAAACGTTTGCCTTCATAATGAATGGATGCTCTTGCACATACATTCCTCAGTAAATTTTCAAGTTCATCCTTGCTGTAGTTCCACAAATTTCACTGTGTATCTGGGGATGATTTTTCTTTGACAAAGCCAAATGGAAGGGAGAACCAGACTGACCCATAAGGAGAACTATGAAGTGTTTCCTAATGAGACACCTAAAAGATGCTGCAAAGAGCACAATGGAATAAGGGCAAACCACAGTCTTAAAATGTAGTTAGTGGAGCAGAATATCAGCTCAGCCTCATATGTACCAGCTCTGCAAAGCAAATTTTAAATGCTAAATAAATTATTCACACCTACTCTTTTCTGTTCAGGCAAGCCTGATTTTTTTGGCGGGTAAATTACATCCAATGGAATAAATTTGAGAAGAGTTAGCAATCTGTTTTAGTTGTCACTTACACTGGTTTTGTGCCTGTGTTTACATGGGCATGAAAAGGGCTCATGGTATTGTCTTTGCCCTGAGCATAGTCTCCTCCCTGCCTTCATGTTCTTGCCTGATCCAGAGGATACATGCACAATCCTCATCTACCTTGATACCATATAGAAAGGGCATTGGTGCAGAATTATGTAGTGGATCTGATGTGTATTAAAGAAAAAGCCCAATTTTATGACTTTGATCTCTGTTGGATACAAGTCACCAGTCATGTGATGCTTGTTTTTCTTTGAAGCCAGCTATATTACTCCTCACTTGCAAAAGTGGAGGCATCAGTCAAAGGTTTGGCATCCTAGAGTTTCCAATTGCAAGAAACTCACCCATTCATTGCCTGGAAAATTAACTGGGACATCCTGAAACAGCATCCTATGAAGTATTTTAGCTGTGGTACTTGATTTAGTGTTAAAACTTATATCATCTGTAATGGTAGCATTGTCTACTAGATCGCTGCTGAATTGTGCCTTGTGCTTCTTCTGGTGGTATTGATTATAAATTGGTTGACTCCTCTGGGGAGCACTCAATTGAATGTGCCTGCAGTTAGGTGTGATGAATCTCACCTGAGCTGCTGCCAATACTGGCAGCAGTCAGAAGGAACTGAGAGGAAAATCTAGATTTCAGTCCTCTTCCTGTCTTCTCAGAAAAAGAGACACAAGCATGTGTGGGTGCCCTTTCCCTCAAGTAGCATGGGAAGGTAAGCTAAAACGTACTTCATCTGCTGTTGGTTATATTGCACATTGCCATAGCCAGATAGGAGAGCAGTGACAGTGTTTGTAGCAGTCCTCAGCTGGGGAAACCCTCCCAGGAGCTGCCAAGAGATCAAAAAGCAGGACCTTTCCAGTGCTGCTGCATGCCCCCAGTCTGTCCTTGTTGACCCAGTCCTACCATGATCCCACTCAAATGCCCTCACACTCAGCAAAGCACTTCTCAGAGGGTAGTGGGGAAATCAGTTTAACACCAAGTAACAATCAGTATAACACCAAGGACACATCTAGAAAAAAAATTGAGTTATTGGTCCAGGAGCAAACAGAGATAGTCTCTCACCTCCATAAATTCCTAGGTCTCAGCACCTACCTCTTTTTTGTGTCAGCAGAAACAAGCGTCTTCAGCTTTCTGCTTTCTGCCTATAAATGGGATTGGTCTGGAAAATGCACAGAAATTACATGAAAATGGAAGCTTCCAATTTGAAAGAAAGAAAAAAACCTAAAATTCAAACTGGGAATTGTACTAATTAGCTGTTTGTTTGTATTTAAGAATCAACCTGGTGGAGATTTTTCATTATTTTGAAATCCCCTCCTTACAAAAAAAGAAGAATATTAAGACATTTAAAAGACCCATAAAACCCCTACTCCCCACTTTATTTCCAGCGAGTTCCTCACAGCCTCAGACCAGCAGCCAGGACTTTCATAGGAGGAGCAGTGAGTGTTGCAGTTTGTCAGTGAAAAGCAAGTGACATCCCTACAAGCTCTGCAAGAGACTGTGTCTGGTAGTTTGCTTGCGTTGTTTCACATTGAGTCAAGCTAGAACAGACTCCTCTCTTGGGCTTTGTGTTTCTGATGTGTGCGAAGTCGTTATAGTTTTCAGCCCCTCAGCACCACCAACATTGAATATTACTGTGGGAATTAATTCACCTCTAGGTATAGCAGTTCTTTTCTTCCCAGAAACAATCAGGAAAACATTTCAGGTCAGAGCTCTGCTTTTCTGTCTAACGGGTAGGTCTTTGTTATCTACTTCATCTCCAGGGTTACGCTGGGAGACAGGTTAGCACCCCCAGCTAATGACTGGACTGAACTTTCCCCCGCAGTAACTAGATAGCTGTACAGCTGTGCAGGCTCACAATTTGCTCCTTGATTGTCAGTCTCCTGACAGCTTTTTCAGTAAAACAGTTTGAGAGGAGTGGAAAGCCCTGCTTTGGAGACACAGAAGTGTTTTCACACCTGAAGTGTAATTTCACACCTTGTGTTGCTCAGTAGATAAGTGCGTAAAATATCACATCAGAAGGGAACAGAAGACGATAGAAATGCCATAGACGGAGGCTTGTTATTTATTTCTTATCTTCAGCATACTCTGAAATAAGCTTCACTTGCAGAGAATCTCAAGCACAGATCACAAAGGGGTTAGGAGGGGACTTTTCTTGACAAGTAATCTGTTACCATCACGTGCAGAGCGAGGTGAAAACTTACACTGAGCTGGGTCTGTAGAGCATTGGAACAACAGAGCTCAGCCTGAGACCAAGGTATTAGTGATCATGTAACAGAGGTAAATTAATTAATACAGGAGCAACAAGAGTTTTAAGGGTGGATTTATAGGAACACTGACCTGAACCATCCCTCTTCTGTATCTACTAAGCCTTTTTATTCCTTGTATTGACTTTAAACAGTGAATAAAACTGACCTTGAGTCCACCAAAATAGTTTAAACAATTACATCATTATACTTTCCTTCAAAATCAGGACAAATGAAAATTTGGAAAAAGCCTAGAAACTGTCATGTGAGATCAAATAATTTCACAATGCATGCAGGTTTCCTTTCCATCTCTTTCAGGACCCTTTTTGTTTGCTGTATTAGATAAAGGTCATAGAGGCATTCTTCCAAAGGAGAGGGGTGGATAGGCAAGTGAAACCAAGGCAAGCCCTGGTAAGACAGCCCCAATGAAACTTGACTGTGAGGGAGAAGGGTGAAGGTAGAGACTCATTATTTGATGGGGAGAATCCATAGAGATTGCTGATAGTTTCTGTTAGTCTTAGACAGGTTAGCTAGTCTTGGGAGCCAGATTTCCTCCTCTTTTCAAGAAAGTAGGTCTGAAACATGCATCAGTTTCATCCTTTTTCTCCTCAGCTGAATATGAGGAAATCCAATCCTGCTGTTTCTCATCTCAAGGATTTTCTAATGACAGCAGTCCAGCCCTCATCTATTATTCACTGTAGACAAAGCTACTATACCTGGAGGTTTTGGGGGTGTTTTTTTGATTGCTTGGGGCTTTCATTTATTCTGCCGTCTGTGCCTAACATACTATTTCCTCTTTTTTGTCCTAGATACTTATGGAAAGCTCTGCCTGCGCAACTCTGTGGGTCAGGAGATGTCTCACTGCAAAACCTCCATCCGTCGAGGACAGCCCAACCCTGTCTACAAAGAAACTTTCATCTTCCAGGTTGCTCTCTTCCAGCTCTCTGATGTCACACTAATGATCTCCATATACAACAGACGCAGCATGAAGCGTAAAGAGATGATTGGATGGATTTCTATGGGTCAGAACAGCAGTGGAGAGGAAGAACAAAGTCATTGGCAAGAAATGAAGGAATCGAAGGGGACACAGGTCTGCAGGTGGCACATGCTGCTGGAGTCCTAGTGGTTACCAGGACAGCCTGTGGGTCTTGATGTGATGAGCTGTCTTTCCTTGTTCTCAGTCAGCAGCAAAAAGCTGTGCCATGGCAAGCACAGTGCTCTGACAGGTCACTTGCGCTTTAACCTGACTTCAGTATCAGCAGTCACAGGTATTAAAGATGGCAAGGCCTGGGAAGCAAGTTTAGTTCTTGTCTTTCCAGGTTGTCCTGCCTATTGTACATCCAAATAATTAATCCTGGGGAGAAGCAGTGGGAATACCTACAAAATCCTTTCCTTGGTCATTGTCTCACTCATTTTGTCACAGGTTTGATCCTCACAGGACAATTTTGATGCTATTTCCTTCTGGAGTAAACTTTCTCTTCCGTTCCTCCCTTATTTATATTAGTGAAGTTTGCAGATATTCTTGACATGCAGATAGCTCACAGAGAGGCTAACCTGCATGCAGATCACATTCTCTCCCTTTGTATTATGGTGTTTCTAAGTCCTAGAAATAAGCATTTTGTACTACTGTAAACTGAATGGTATATTTTCCAGGCAGCATGGGAAAACACACTTGAATTTTTTGTCAACTTTCAAGTGCCTAGATATTACTACTGTTTTTCTGTACTAAAAACTGTTATTAGCACTAAGGACTATCAGTATTTTTAATTAAGCATCCTGTGCACTTGTTAGCCTGCATTGCCATGGGTTTGCATGAGAGATACCTAATATAAATTTTATATTGCAGTTATGCAATGCATGTTTAGAAGTTTACTTGAAGTTCCTGGCTTCTGTCATCACAAATACCAAAAAAGACCAGAACAAGCTGCACATCCACCTTTGTGCCTGAATCACTCTCTTCTGCATCACTGTTTTACTCATATGTTACTTTGCTTTTTAAGCAAGGTTCATTCAGAAAAGCATTTCTGTGAGCATTATACAAAAAGGTTTTAGATTGTGGTTGCTTTTTGACTCTGTTAAGCACAACTCAGTGCTGAGGGCTCTTTGAATGTGCTGTCCTGTACTATCTTCTCAGCATCTGAAAGGGGACTGGTTTTGACACACAATGCAGCGGAGGATGCCAGACCATGTCACCTCATCTCTGGGGCAAGCTCTCCTGCAGGCAAGGAACGGGATCCAGGGGACCCCCCCTTGAGCAGCTGCTGGCTCTGTTGAACTAACACCAGAGAAAAGTATTATGCTTCCTGCCTTTAACTAAAAACAATGCAAGGAGCAATCTTGCTGGAGGAGGTGATGACACTTTTATGTAGTTGTGGTACAGACTATATTGTCATTTTCTATTTTAATCTTATTTCCTGTCTCTGTGACTTGAAGTTATAGAGATGATGGATAGGGGACGTGGCTTAGTCTGCTACTAAACTATTGAAAGTTCAGCAGTTGTTAGCTGTTGCAATGTTGTGTGTGACACAGCAGAGGATGTTCATCCTCCACTGTGGTAGTGGTATGTAGGCAGTAAGGTGCTGAGATCTTCAAATACTATCAACTCCCCTTTCCTGCTGATGATAGCAAGACATATGAATTATTTTGCTGAAAAGGTTTGTCTGTGCTGAATCACTTCATGTTTTGTTTTTGTCATTTACTGAGACCTGGCACCAAATTCTGCCTTCCACTGCACCACAGTGTCTCCTTCCCTTCAACGGTGCTGTGCAAATCTAACTAATGCAAATTTTGGCACTGGCTGTTTGACCAAAATTGATACTCGGTGCAGGTTTACATCATATAAATCCAGGCTAGCCAGACCCTGCGGGCAGTGGTGTGATACGTACAGGTTATCACTTGTCATACACACAGTCTTTGTCTGTCCTCGTGAGGTAGACAGAATAATCTGCATGCAGAAGGACATCTGGTATAGGTGATAAAAATTATTTGACAGGACATGGTTTTATATATTCTTATCACTTACCTGTCTGAGCATCATTTTTCTGATGGTGGGTATCCTATGTAAGAGGGTTGCTGCCTAGATAAGCTGGTGTAATATCTGCTTTGAACTACTGGGGCTTTGTATCACAAATAACCCAAATACAGCTCAGCAAGTAAATACATTTTTGACGGCACTGTTAACATTGCTGCATTACCAGTGCAAGAGAAAATGAGCATGTGAGTGTTAACCAGCAGAATATAAATGTTTTTTTATCATGTACTTTTATTCCAGAAAAAAGTAAAGAAGCATCCCAATTGAAAAGGTGCATTTGCTGATTTCAGTTGTTTTCCAGTCTCTGCATCTTTTTTTCCTGAACTGCATAAAATGTATATACAAGTGTTTATAATTAATTTTATTATCTGGGATGTGTATGTATAATAAACTTAGTGAGGTTTTCTTCATAACCTCTTGAGCCTGCAAAGTATTGCTTATGTTTCATGATTAGCTAAGGGAAAAAGTATAAGCTGATAATATGTTTCTCATTGAACTGGAGATAAGCCAGATTTATAACAGGGCGATTAAAAAGAGTGGAAAAGATACTCTTAAAAAGTAATGAAGTAAACTGGTTTTGGACTTCCATGCCATTTTCACATCAAGATCTTTTCTGAAGATACAGCATTAAGGGAATTGAATTTTAATATATAATTTCAGTGTAGAGTATCAGGAGTCAGAGCAAAGCAAGTGCAACTAACTTATTTAAAGTAAGTTAATATCTGAGCACATGTTAAAACCTTCTCTCTGATGGAAGCAGGTTGCTGTATCTTTGCAACAACACTTTGGCCTGACTTTTTACTAGAAAAGTTTAGAGGCAAGGGAAAAGGGATGATGCAAATGGAACATTGAGGTTTTGATGCTATGGCTTAAAATGTTAGTGCATTTGTGGGATTCATTATGTTCCTACAGAAGCAATGGAAGAAATTAGGAATCTTGGGATTAATACAGTGCTGGATGCTGGGGTTGCTCCTGCTTGCTACCTTGATTTTTCTTGCTTTTGTGGCTTATTTCTCTTTTTGGGATTAACTGTCTGTGAAATGAAGGCTTTGCAGCGGCTCCTCCATATTCCATATTCTTCCCATTGACAGATTGAATTAGCCATTGCTAATATTGATACAGGCTGGGCTTGTGTTCATTGTCTTATGTAAATACAACTGCCCTTTCAATCACTGCTTCAACCCCTTATTTCTTTTGGAAGTGGTTGACAAGATTGTATTCCCAGAAGGATTGCCATTCTTGGCTTGCAGTTGGCAATGGTCAGTAGACTTGACCACAGTGCTCCGCTGACTTTCGTCCACATGGGTGCTGATGCTGGTGGCTGATCTCTGCTTCTGTGGGGCTCCAGGGGGGGAGAAGAGATGTGGGAGGGACATGGGGAGTTTATCAACCAGGAAAGAAATGGCTGACCTGGTTGTGGGAATGCTTGGGACTTGCAAGTCCAGGTAATGGAGGTTTCCTAATGCACTCATGTTTTCTAACACCACTGCCTGGAATCCCCTTTTAGCTTATTTGAATTTTCTTCTCTTGAGAGAGAAAAATAAAAATCACAGCCTGAAAACCCACAAAACCATTGTGTGGGAAGGAGCTAAATGCACTGGCATAAGCCCAAAATATTGTGGGCAAGTGCTCTGGACACATCTCTCTATCTTGAGCAGCATCGTTCAGGTAGTTGCAGTCTGTTCCTTCCTTGGTTTCTCTCCAGCCAGCATGCCCCTGTCCTGCCAGGCACTCTGCTCTTGATTTATTTATTGTTTTTAATGTGTATTGACAACAGAATAGAATGATCTCACCATGTTTGTATTCCCTGTAATAATGGTGACTTTCAACTGATGCCCACAGGAAGGAGTACGTCTTTTAGCCCACTGAGCTACAGCTACAGCTTACTGAAGTGCCCATTTGTAAAGGCTTTATCTGGATGGTCTACTACATCGTTTGATCTGTTTGGGTTTCCTTTTTGCCAATGTCTTTAATTACCTGGACCCTGCTGTGGCCTGCTCTCTCCTGTTGCTCTGGCTTGTCTGTGTTTCCCTTGAGAGGTAAAGTGGGTTGTGCAGCTCCTGGGTCACACGAACAATACTTGGGTATATATTTAGCAGCTGCAGATCCCGATAAGTTATTTGGTGCTTTACATAATCGACTGATCTTCAGTCATGAATGTCTTTAGATGTTCCTGGGTGCACAGAGCCAAAGGCTGCCAGTTGCTATTGATCATTTATCCAGCACAAAGCTGAAGGTGGCAGCTTGACATAGGAGCAGGCGTTTCCTCATTTTCTCCTCCAGTTGAAGCTGGTGATGACCTTGGAGCTAGCATGCCTGCAGAGCTTTCTTTCCGCTCCCATATTTATCATCGTCTTTAATCTGTGTGATCACAGCACTTCATCTCTCGGCTTCTCAGCTGCCTTCTGCCCTTCAGCACGAAAAGTGGACAGAAAGGCTGAGCAAAGAATATGGCCTTCTCTATCACATTACCCCTGAGGCTCCAGGGGAGCTGACTCCTGTAGGGGTCGTCTTAAAGTTATGATGCTCATGACCAAGACCTTGCTGTTCTGCTTTCTAGTCCACTTGTGGAGTTTGAAGCTTGTTGGCTGGGCTGTGATACTTTAATAGTTACGAAGTAATGACACCCGTTCACTGTAGTGTGGACTGAGTAAATGACAGAGGAAACAACCTGTTCTCTGCTTGCTTTCTCCTTTCTTTTGTTCATAGCATCATGCTCTGTAAAAGTACAACAGAGCCTGAAGGAATTAGTATGCAGGAACATCCACTTTCCATTTAAAATGTACTAAGTGTGATGTTTGCGACTATGGTTTGAGGGAAAAAAAGCAGCCAGGGTTTGAGGAAGTACTCACACTTTGAATGAGGCAGTTTTTTTCCCTTCAGTGTGTGCTACCCCAGCAAATACATTCTCATGCCCCAGGTAGTGATGCTTTCTCCCAGCTGATGTGCTTCTGTGAGAAAAGCAACCAGAAGCTGACAGATCCTAAAACTTGGAAAGATGCACAGAGTAACTCAGCATAGCTGGTTTGGGTGTTTATTCAGAATCTGGTGCAGATTTAACAAGCTGTCAGGCACGAAATGAAAACCCCAAGCAGCGGCCAGGAAGGTGGTGGGGAGGGAAGGCTCTCAGTGTGCTTGTGCTGCTGTAGAGCTGGGGGTTTGCTCACTCTGTACTCCAGAAAGCAGTGCAGCCGGGCTGCACTGGCATGAAGCCTGAGCTAAAACCCAGTTTCTCTGCATGGTTCCAAGCTGAAGGCACACAGCTTTTTTTTTTGCCTCCTTTTTTCTCAGTGCTGAGTGAGCTCATGTCTTCCTGCAGCCTACGCTGTAGGCCCTAAGAAATGAATGTGTAAATATTTTGCCTCTCACAGCAGCCCAAGGTCATCTTTCTGGAACAGCAAACAGGCATAGGATCCAAAGAAGATGAGTCTGTCATATGAGTAAGGTTAGCATCTGCACTTACAAATGACAAAGGCTATTAATCTTCATGCTGTAATCCCCAAGCTGTTTGCCAGCTGGCAGCAGGAAGATGTTCCTGCTCAACCCACACAGCTATCCATGTTTTTTCACCTTTATGAAGCAGATATAGGTCAATACTGTAGCCTGGATAAAGAACTTGGTAGATACCATTCATCTCTTCTAGTGTTAACAATTCCTCTCTGCTCCACACAAGCCATCTGTACAAATGAGGGTGTAAGAGCAGAGCTGCTGGCTGGGCTCTCCCTGTGCTGCTCCCCCAGAATAGAAGGCTGAGGGTGAGATTTTCTTCCCCCTGCTCTGCTCCCGAGTTTGCCATAGGAGGATGAATTTTGACATCTCTCTGCAAAGCAGAACAGCCTGAGCTGAGCACTGCCACTAGACAGGTCTCTGTACACAGAGCAGGGAAAACCCAGTGCTTGTAGAAGGCAGGTAGAAGTCCAATGCTGAGAATTTTTTCATTCTAATTTGGGAACCTGTGTGGTATTTGGGTATTACCCATCACAGGGACATAAAACACAGCATCCTACAGGGTATCACAGATGAATCAGAAGGAAGTCTGCTGCTTGGCAGTGATGCAGGTAAGCTGTGGTAGTCTGTATGATCCTGCACCACAATAAACTATATGATCACCATGTTGCATCCAGTGAGCATTAGGCAGCTAAGGTTGAAAAAAGTTGAAAAGGAGACCCAGGAGTCTGATGGGTGTTATGAAGCTCCATTTGGACCTGTTAGTTGCTCTTCTATCTAGAAAATTAGAAAGCAAATAGTTGGGTTTTACTTAACAGAAGTGGTTTAACAGAAACCACAGCTCCTTGAGTAGCTGCAGGTGTGAGGAAGTGAGAACGTTAGCTCCTGGCGCTCGTGTTTCCTCCTGGCTGTAATAGGTGACCATCAAATAAATAACAAATACTCTGGAGGTGTCTCTATCCCCTGTAACATCATACCCAGCATGGGCTTATCTCTTTGAATAATAAGACAAAAATCTGATCTTGGCCATGAGTGAAGAATGAGAACTCAGGATTCAGACAAAAGCTAAATTCTCTCCTGAGTCCCACAGCCATTAATTAGCCTTGACCTCCAAGGAAGGTGCTTCATTGTGCCAAATACTTCACTCTCCTTTAATTTCTCAGAATTAGGATAGCACTGCAAATTTCTTTCATTAGCAGCTGGGGAAATCATACAATTTTGCTAGCTTTCCTCATCCTTGTTGTGTCTCGTTAACACTTTCCAGGTGCTTTTCCTTCACACTGTCTCCATCATTGCATCTCCCATCCTCTCATTAATATCTACAGAGATCTGCCTGGTAGCAATATTTTATCTTCATGCTGCTCAGGATAAAGCCTATCCTCCAACCTTTTCTGTCACTATGTGGCACCTCAAGCACAGGTTTTCCATTTAAGCCAGTACTCCATCTCTCCTATAGTCCTCTGCTAGCATTGCTGTGGTTTTTGTCTTTCTGGGCTCTAGTCTTAACTGTAACTTCACTGACTTTTTCCCAGAAGAGTTTTGTTTGTCAAGAAGAGTAAATGAAGTAATCATTTGGTAGATTCAACATTTAAATACTGTGTGGTATTTATATGTTGTATATATGAAAATGTTTTTTATGGTAGAATGCCCCAGGGCATTTGCATGAAACACATCTCAATGTATATTTGACTGTTGATTTAAATATACTGTACGTAATAAGTTATTTTTAGTGTTTATTGGTTTATTTCTATATTGGAGCCATATACCATTTCTGGGAGGTACAAGTTTCTGTTGTCTCACTGTTGCAGTCACAGCTGGACACTGGTGATGCTGTGCTGAGGGATGTGTGCATCTTTTCTTTCTTCTGCAGGTTTTCTTCTGTGATGTGGTAGTTTTTCCCTTCCACCAGCTTTGCCACAGGACAGCGTTGTAAATTCACTGCATCTCCTTCCTGATGTTTAGTACAATAATTACCTGTAAGGTTTTTCCTTTAATTGTTGTCATATTTTCAGCGTGGACCATGGGCAGGTAGTGAGCTGGTTGGTATTCAGAGTGATTCAGCTCTGTGGCTGAGGGTGCATCAAGAGTAAGAGAGATCTCAACACTCCTTTCCCAGCCTGAAATGTACAAGCACAAGATTTATAAAATTGATAACTTTAAATAATAGTGCAGACAAATCAATAAAAGAACAGGTTGCTAACTTCTGTCAGTTCAAAAGTAAGACTTCCAGAGCTTGAATTTATTGCTGAATTATTTTTATGGTAAATACAACTATAAAAGGAGACTTATTCATACTGAGAAGGTTGTAAGAAATAAATTCATATACCCTTTTCACTTTGTAAAGTTCAAAGATTTGCACTGAAAATTTTATATTCAATGTAGTTAATAAATGGCTGATATTGACTGGTGAGGCCACTGGAATGGCATGAGCATCATTTCACTTGCTGTGTGTGTGATAGAAAGAGCTGAAGTGCAAAACTGATAAAAAGATGAAAAAACCAATGAAAAGATGTTTGGCTATTCAACAGAAAGAGTGGTATGGGTTTATTCTTAGTTTTTATGGACTTGACAATGGAACGTTTTTATTCTATTTAAGTGCTAACGTGCATGATCATACAATATATCGTCTCTTGCTAATTATATGCTATGTTTGGAATACTAATGTCTAGATGATATCTGGCTGGAAAAAAAAGGCATTAAACCCAGCTTCCGCAGAATTCTGGGATGAAATTATCCTCTCACACGTACAACCATCCACATATTAGAAACAGTCTTATTTTGTTATGGCAAATGCTGTTGTTACAGGTTTTTATGAATAAAATAGGAGCAGATGGCTCATGTAGACATGCAAAACTGGTGTATCTTTTTTTTCATATTGTGACAGAACAGAGTGAATATGCATCTAGGAGAGGTGGATGTACTTTGTTCAGAACAAAGATGCAGGTGTCTGGTGTATAATGTATAACTGGGAGGAACACGAAATATCCCCTTGGTCCCCCTGTCTGTCTGCAAGGACAGAGGGGCCCTGTGGCAGGAGGTGAGGGCTGCTGGGGGCTTTAGGGAACTGAAGAGGCTCCTATGCTGCACGTCTGCCTCCCCCTGTATACCACCTTCCAGCCAGTTCTATGTGGGGAAGGAAAACGGCTGCCTATGCATGTGATGTCTGCTGTTTCCCCATCCCTTATCTGACCCCTGTCAGGAGTTGGGGAGCAGGCCCTCACACACCTTCAGTGATGGTCCTCCAGCCACTGGTTCTCCTATACACCAATGAATGTGTTGGTACTTGCATCAGGGCATGTAGGGGTCAATGTCACCAGCATATTTCCTGTGTGTAGATACCAGCTTTGCTGACATCCAGACCAGGTGTATATCATGCCAAGGGATGCCCCTGTAGCAGTTGGAATGGCCATGGAGTGTATGTGTCTTGCTTTGGAAACAGGTAAGAGTTCAAGCATTGGGCTGGAAAACTGAAATTGGGCTGTCATAAGGCTGTGCACATCACCACAGTGGTGAGGGGTATGTCTTTATCTTATGGCTACATTTGCTTGCGTGTACCTTTGATCACGATGTATTTTTGTGTGTGGTATATTTCTGCCAGGTCACAGTTGTAATCTGTGCCTCCATTGAGACAGAAAAAGATGTAAGCTAAAAAAAATGTCCAAATTGGTGATTTTGAGCTGGGAGTAGTTTGTTCCTCTCAGAATAGCAGTGCTATCTTTGAGGGAGACATAAGAAACCATGATTTCTGAATCCCTGCTGGCATCCACAGAGCTGGCTTTCCAGGACCAGCCCAGAAATAGTTTCTTTTCCTGGCAACAGTTGGTAGCTTCAGTCCCTGGAAGCCTCAGCAACGGCAGCCAATATGAACCATGTCTGGGTGCACAGAAAAGCCAGGCCAGAGTCCTTAATCTAAAAGATGGCAAGGAAATGGGGTACTACACTAACTTTTTTCAACCTCAGCTGCCCAGGGAGACATGGAGTTCTGAAAAACTCACCTTCCTTGATGCATACTGATGATGAAGTAGGTGTTTTACTCTGGGGTCTGGGAGCTCAGGTGGGCACTGCTGCCAAAGGAGTGGCATGGCCTGGGTTGTTAGCAGGGCAGTACTTTCCTGGCCTGATTATTCAAATGCTGTTTCACCCTATGCGTTTTTCTAAAAACCACTTAAATTCACCCTGACCGTCAGCTGACCCCTCACCAGCTCTGCGCTATTTGTCCCATGTAAACCCAACACAAAGGAGTACCAGCAATTACTTTAAAGGACTTTGGCACTGCTGGGAACGCTACACTTGCTTTGCTGCTCCTGCAGTCTCACAACATCCTTGTGGGAATGTCCCCAGCCACTGTGGGGTGAAAAGGAAGGTGAAGGTATTGTCACATTGGGTGGGTTTTCTGAGTCTGATCACTAGCATAGGGCTACCCAGAGTGGGTTTTATTCCTTTGGACAGACTTGCCTGTGTCCCCATGCAAGCTCAGCACACCCTATGGTGAAGCTGCTGGCATTGAACTCAGGGAGAGTGGGGAATGGGCCATATGTCATGGTGCCAAGACTTGAGCAGCTTGGCCTGAATGAGGCCACCCATAAAGCTGCTGGTAAAGTATGTCAGGTTCTCTATGTGCTTGGTGTACAGCATTGCTGTGCATATATGAGGTTGGGTTTAGCAATCTGCTTGTTGCTGCTCTTGCTGGGATGCCCACTGTTCAGCATGAGCACATGTGGGACTCGCCAGGCTTCTGGGTGTGTTTTGTTTTATTGTTCTGATTATCATGTTCTTCCTCCCACTGTATTGTAATTCCTTGCTTAGAATGGCTTCATTCCTTGGTGAAGTACCAAGTATTGTTTTGCTGAGACATCCCTGCTTTCATGCTAATTTTGACCAGTTGGAAAAGTCACATTTTTAATGTCGGGAAACTAAGTTTTGAATTTTAATGAAAGAGTGATATAATTTTTCGTGAGAGGGTGAAAACATTCCCACTTCTCAATCAGCTCAGTTGAGGCTAGAGAAGCTGAGCTGTCTGCCATCTGTCTCCTTGCCAGTCTCTCTTCCACCATCGTAATTTTTTAACAGGTTGGCCAATTTCAATCACATTTGAAATAAGAGTAACTGTCTCAAAGACAATTGTGCTTCTACAAATTTATACATTCTACAAATGTTATCACCTGACAGAGGATCATTTACAGAGAAACAGAAAGAACTAGGCAAGGGTAGGTCCATCAAAACAGCATGCAGCTCAGGAACAGGTACAGCTTGTGCTGCCTCTTGTGCAGTCTCTGCTAGAGCTGGAGGTGTTCAAGGGGACATGGTGGAATTTGGTTGGTTGGGAGGATGTAGGGGACAGAGAGCATAAATGCATAGGAAAAAGGGCTTTATTGGTTCTGCTGTTCTCCAGCTTGTTCTTGAAGTTTCTTGAAATGTTTTAAAATGTAAAAAGGTAAGAAAAAACAACCAAACTAAAAATTTCAAAATGCCAACAAATTTTCTTGTAAAATGAATTGGAAAATAGAGCAGAAAATAAAGTTCTAGTACGGAAAAAAAGAAAAAAATGGTCTTTTAGGATGAAATGCAGAAGCTGCATTTCAGGTGCAGGCAGTAGTAACATCCCAAATCATCTGGTCCCTCTGAGGTTGGCCAGCTGTTGGGAAGCATCAGCAGGGTCCAGAAACTGTATGCACTCCTCTGCATTTTCTGTGACAAGTCAACAGCTGGGAAGGCCTTTGAGGGTCTTTGTCTGTCAGAGTTACCTGAGCAGGCCAAGCCAGGGATCAAAATTGGTCCAGGATGTAACTCCTTTGATCTGAAACTGCTCAGTGTTTCAGGTACAAATGATAAACATTTCAGGTAAGTTTTATCTTTTGAAAATACCTCCTGCATGCTGTGTTTAGAAATACAGCAAGTGTGCAGGTATATGCTGCCTGGGAGGACTGGTGCTTTTATACACACATCTTTTGAGCATTGGGTGCTTTAAATTCAAGACAATACATTAATTCATCTTTCTTTAACAGGTGGCTTAAGGAGACATAGCTGCTTTGAAATGAAAGAACTAATTTTTGTCTATTTCTTTGAGGCAGTTACAGTAAATGGTAATGTTCTGGGGCTTTATATTTCTAATTCCTCGAAACCATTTAAAATCATATTTATTATAACACTATGCTAAGCAATCTTGCATTAAAAAGACTAAAAAAAAGTGGGAAAAAAGCTGCTTTTTTATTGTCTGCTTGTCCAGGCTTTATCTTGTGCAGTACACATTTAAAGTCTTATCTTTTCAAATAATATCACTGTCAATAGAGACTTTGGTCCCAGTTCATGGTTCTGTTTAATTTCCACTGCATTAGAACATTGTGTGCTTCAGCTGGGTGGAGATTTCTAACCAGGTGTCCCTGGCAGCAGGGAAAGCTCCTCTTCAGATGAGGATGGGAGGTGATCTCTTGTGCTCCCCTGGCAAGAGGAAGGGGATGGTATGGGGTGGGGTGCGATGGAGCATCTGTTGTTCATCTTGACAGAGGTCCCCTTCAGCCAGCAAAGCAATGGTGGTTTATATTGGCAGGGGATCTGTTTCCCCGCACACTCTGCCCCCTCAGAAAGGAGACAGAGAAGAGCAGCTAGACTTGGATTGAAGAAGAATTTGCTCTGGGTTAATCAGGGGTTAGAAATGCTTCTTGGAACCAGCTGGGGAAAGATTATCTGGCCTTTTGGCTGTAAATTATCACCAGCTAGTAAGTCCTGATTGTGTGCTGACAGGAGAGGGGAAGATGGGTCTTTGCAGCACAAATTGTGTTGAATGTTAAAAAAAATACAATCAATTTCAGGAACACTGGAGTAAGTAACCCTGTTGTTCATTCAGCTCTTAGTCACAGAGTAGGTGCTTCTGTGTCTTCCTTTTCTATATCTGCTTATAGAAGTGATGTTACTGAATTAATTATGTCATCTTTGTGAAGAGCTAAAGAATTGCTCAAGTCCTCTATTCAGCGGTAGGGAAATGTCAGATTCATCTCACAGTTAATTTAAAATTACAGCAACCTGAACTACTGCTACTGACAGCATAATAATAAGTCAGGTAATCAAAATCAATTAAATTCCAGTGCCTTCCTATTGTCCTAGAAAATTCAAATTTGAAATTAGTTTGAGTTCGATTGACTTCTCAATAAAAGAAGCAGAGTTTCAGAGATAATTTGAAACAAATATACGGCCATGACTGATCATTTCTCAAAAACTGTGAAGACAAGAGGAGCTGAGTGCATGCACATGCATGTCAGTGCATACCAAGTACCAAACACAACCAGATGCTCAAAGTCAATGGAGTGACTTGAATCATAGAATAGTTAGGATTGGAAAGGACCTCCAGATCATCTAGTTCCAACCCCCCTGCCATGGGCAGGGACACCTCACACTAAACCATATCACCCAAGGCTTCATCCAACCTGGTCTTGAACACTGCCAGGAATGGAGCATTCACTACCTCCCTGGGCAACCCATTCCAGTACCTCACCACCCTAACAGTAAAGAATTTCTTCCTTATATCAAGTCTAAACCTCTGCTGTGTAAGTTTCAACCCGTTACCCCTTGTCCTGTCACTACAGTCCCTAATGAATAGTCCCTCACCAGCATCCCTGTAGGCCCCCTTTCAGATACTGGAAGGCTGCTCTGAGGTCTCCACGCAGCCTTCTCTTCTCCAGGCTGAACAGCCCCAACTTTCTCAGCCTGTCTTTATATGGGAGGTGCTCCAGTCCCCTGATCATCCTCGTGGCCCTCCTCTGGACTTGTTCCAACAGTTCCATGTCCTTCTTATGTTGAGGACACCAGAACTGCACACAATACTCCAGGTGAGGTCTCACGAGAGCAGAGCAGAGGGGCAGGATCACCTCCTTCGACCTGCTGGTCATGCTCCTTTTGATGCAGCCCAGGATATGGTTGGCTTTCTGGGCTGTGAGCGCACACTGCAGCTGGCTCATGTTCATTTTCTCATTGACCAACACCTCCAAGTCCTTCTCTGCAGGACTACCATGAATTTCCTTTTTGCCCAACCTGTAGCTGTGCCTGGGATTGCTCTGACCCAGGTGTAGGACGTTGCACTTGTCATGGTTAAACTTCATGAGGTTGGCATCAGCCCACCTCACAAGTGTGTCAAGGTCCCTCTGAATGGCATTCCTTCCCTCTAGTGTATCAACAGAACCACACAGCTCGGTGTCATCGGCACACTTGCTGACGGCACACTCAATTCCATTGACCATGTTGAGATTGTTGTGTTGGCATATGTTAGCTGGGACTCAGGCTGCCAAGACTGTTAAAATTTGGATGAGATATTGATCAGGAGAATGCCAAATGAAGTGTGCCTCCATTCCCACCATGTAAGAGGGAGGAGTAAGCCTGATACACGCTCCTCTGCAGGACCTTCATGGAGACCATGGAGCAAGCAGAAGGAGGGGAGCTCTGTGTGTCCTACCAGCAGTGACATGCCCAGCTATGCTATGCATGAGACACCCATCTTCCAGATCACAAGAAAACAGGGTTGTCTAGGAGCTAGAGATGCTGCCAAAATGAATGTGTTTCCACAGCACCTCACCTTGGTTTTGGCACTGTCTGAGCCTTTGAGTCATCTTCAATAGTAGGACAGGGCATGGGCTGGAATAAGCAACTGCCCAGATGGTCGTGGCATGACCATGAGGCTCTCAGGAGCAATGGTGTCCATCCATGGACACAGTTACAGCTGGGAGGCACAAAAGGAATTTTTTTGTCTAAGGAAGTTTTCTGTTGGAGAAAGGTGCTGAGCAAAGCCCAGGCTGAGTGCCTGGGGCTAATCTAGGTCAGTGTTGTGGTGCTAACTTCAGTGCAGCCACTGGCACCAATCCAGCTTTCCAGAAAAGTTTGTCTTGTGCAACCACTTTTACCAAGCCACAAGTGTCACTCCTCTTCCAGGGAAGACCCCTACTGCTGGCTGGAGAAACTTTTTAAATAATAATTTAAAAAAAAATATTATTTCTAAATACTCTTCTATCTGCCAGTATCTGCCTACAGAGTTAGGATCTTTGGAAAAGGGATTTCTGCTCTGGGCATGCTGCCTTACACAGGTACTATTTTACTTACTGCTTTTAAAGTTTTTTCTGAGCTCTGCTGGCTGGACCCTTGGTTATGAGGGTAGGCTGAGTCTGATATCTCACCTATTTCCATAAGGAGAGTGTTCAGTAGTAAAATCCCCCTGATAGCTGAGATGCAGGAGCTCCCCCCTTCCCAGTTACATGTTGTTTTGTTTGGGAGAGCAGGAGGTTTGGATTGTTTTGTTGTGTGGTTTCTATTCCTGCAGTAATCCCAATTCCTGCCCATCGGATTTCAGAATGCTGTGTTGCCTCTCAGGGATCACAGGTGCATATGCCTGAGTGAGGCCCATGGCACTGTGGTGGAGCATCCCAAAGGCTCAGTGAAAAAAAACCTGTGTGCCAAGATGTGGTGGTGGACATGGAGGAAGGAGCAACTGAGTCAAAAGGGAAGAGGAGTGTGACCCAGAAAGAGCAGACAAGCTGAGCTCTCTGCTCTTGCTACCAGCAGCTTCAGGCACAGGATTATGGTTTTCCCAATCTCTCCTGAACCGGCAGATCTCTCCCGCTCTGCCCGTGCTGCAGAGGACACCTGGCACCCCTGCGGCTGCTGATACACTCCCTACGTCCTTCCGCCTGCCCGAGGGGAGGCGAGGTCGTACTGCCTAGCTGTACCCCCAGCAGCTTTGGCGTTCACACCCCATCCCCTGCCGCAGCGCCCCAGGCAGCTCCTCACCCCCTTTCCAGCTCCAAGCCGTGGCATCTGCTCCATCCTCCGGCTCACCCGGCTCGGCGCGTCCCGCTGGAGGGACCTCCCCCTCCCTTCTTTCCTCCCTCCCCGCGGCCTCGAGTCGCGCTAGTGATGGAGAGAGCGTCACGGTCTCCTAGCAACGCTCCCAGCAACTCTCCTAGCAACCGGGCAACATCTGCTCCCGCTGGACCAATCCGCGAAGGGGCACATCTGGGCACCCACCTCCGTGAGCTGCAGGGACCCGCAGGAGCTGCCACCGCCACCACTGCCGCCACCACCTCCTCCACCGCCACCACCTCCTCCAGGAGCAGCAGCGCTGCCGGCAGCGAAAGCCGGACGGGGAGCAGCCCCCCTCTGGAGCCGGGGCTCGCTGGGTGAGTGCCTTTGAGCTGCCGTAGCTGTGCCGGGGACAGCAGCCGTGGGGTTGTCCGCAGGGCTTTGCAGGTGGGATCTGCCCAAAGGCTTTAGCAGGTGGCTGTTGGTGGGGAGTAAGTTTTGTATTTGTGAGATCTTGCCTTTGCTGCATTGTGGAAGAGCAAAGAGCTGAGAGGGAGGCTCGCTGCTCGTCCTGCAGTGCTGCTGGCTGTGGGCAGAGGTGCCTACTGCTCTGCCGGACTCTGGCATGCTCTACAGAAGGTCATTTTCATCAGAGTTATCTTTTTACAGTCAAAGCTGAACTCTGAAAAGTAACCATAGCTATCTTCCTTTGCCTGTTAATGAAGTACCAACCTCTAGGATGAGGCAACTATCTAAATATAGTTGCCTTATAGTTGTGAGATGTGATCTCTTTTTCTTTCCCTCTTGCAGGATTTAAACCTGCTTATTTACATTCATGTCCATAAAAAGTGTGAGTGCCTCTGCACACACATGTAAAAGTGCAGAGTTTGGACATGCATGTGCATATCTGTGATTGTTTTTCCCCAGAGTGGGAAATATTCTTACAACAGCATGCCAAACACTCCCCCCAGAAGGGAATGCATCAGCCAGATGCTGATGCATCTACTTGCAGCTCAGAAACAGTACCGTACATAAGGCAAACACTGAAACATGCATGCTGCAATAATTCTGTTAAATGAAAACGGCAATCTGACTTTCCCCAGATCTGTATTGCTCTACAGGCAGTGTGGTGTGTATGATAGAAAATTAATGCTACTACTCAAAATAATAGTGTGGTTTTAATAGAAGCCCTTTAGCCTTCCTCCGAGGCTGAAAAGAGTTATGGAGAAAATAATGTGCCACTTTAAGAGGTAGTGTTGCAGGCAGTAATCATGTTCTAGCTCAGGAAACTTCCGGATATTTAGAGGAGCAAGCTGTATTTTTGCAGCATTTACTCTGTGAGGATTACAGTTATAGCTCTGAGAGACTGAAATGATTTTTCTTAATGGTTTATTTCACTTTTCTGATGTTTGAAATAGAGTTCAGGAAGCAAGGTCAAAGAGAATTGGATGTGACATTAGAGCTCTTATTTTCTCCCCACGGGACTTTTGAAATAGCACTTTCGTCTGTTGTGGTCCAGCTACTTGCTGTGTATGTTTTGACTTTGCCACCTGAACCATGTGTGTTTCTCCTTGACCCACCATGACAGGTAACCCCTCAGCAGAGCTGTGCCAAAAATGCTCACTGAGCCTGTGTGAGGAGTAAATCTTACCAGAACTGCTGAGATTATCCCTTTGCAGATTGACTTCTCATCCTCAGATAGCTAACAAGTTTGCAGACTTCAGATGATCAGGCTTGCCATCAGTGAGGGGTGTTACTTGGATCAGTGTGGAAAGGGGGCAAAGCTGGAAATACGATTTTATTCTATCGGTAAAAGCAGCAGGACTACAGGGAGCAAGACAGGAACAGTCAGTCGTTAAGTCTCATTTCTTTGTGCACTCATGAGAGCTATTCAGATGCTTGTGCCCTACACACATGTGTGCCCAGGGAGAATCTGCAGTTAGGGATATCTGCAAAGCAATTAGCAAACTAAAAAAAAACAGTCAGTTTTAAAGTGCAAAGCCAGCAGCTCCAGCCAGCAGACAACAGCACAGATGTGGGTCCCTAGCTTTCTGAGGCTCAATTAAAGGGGGATTTCTCTGCCTGAGTGAGGAATAAGACTCGATACTCTGAAGGACTGAAATCGATTGGCAGTCTGTGTGAAATCCTGGGGCTGGCATGTGTTTTCGATCCACATGTTCACCTGCCTGTGGTGTGGTAGCTTTGCATTATCAACTGGGAGTCTCACAGTGGGACCAGCTGCTTTTTCTGCCCCATGAGAAGGGAAATGTAGCAGCATAGCATATGAAATTAGAGAAAGGTTTCGGCTGAGCACCCCCTAATTGCAAGTGCTGCTAAGGTTAGAGATGGGGGAATTTATCACTGCAGTTTGACAGCAGTAGCAAGGACATGATGATAAGTCCTGCCATGCCAAAGTCACGTCTCCTGCTGATAACAAATGACAATTTCTGTGTGCTTAGAAGCCTAAGGTTCTCTATTTGTGTATGCAAGAGGTGTTCAGAAATGGTTTCCATCTGAGCCAGCTTTAGCTTGCATATTGATTATTCTCCTTTACACTGCGATAAGAAACCCTGCAGGGCACCAGCATATTTGACTCACCACCTTCCACACGCAGTGTTGGCAGGTCTGTGCTTACCCCCTGCAGACGTCTGCATCAACAAGCCAATAGTACCAGCTCGTACAACCCCTTTCACTGCAGCACTGAGCAGGCAGGGATGATTTTCGTCCTGAAGAGAGGCAAGTATGGGAACATTCCCAGGGTCTCATGCATGAGATCTGGGGCAGAGCTGCTGTGCAGACCTGGGGCTTCCAGATCCCTCTCTGTTGCTTGAGATGAAAAAGCAGAAGCTTTGTGTTTGTTTTTTTTCCTTGGCTGTTCAATCATTTGTTAAATTCTGTCTTGCCTCCTGTCTGAGCTATCTTACTGCCCTGTGGAAATCACCTGGCACTAATTCCTGAAAAAGAGGGGCTTCTGTCACTGGGGTGATGCAGGAGCACAGGGGCCAAATGAAGAGTACTTCTTGCAATTTGCAGTTCAACTGTGAAGTTGCTATGTTATAAATCTATTTACAGTCCAATTTAGATAACCCTCTGTCCAAACATGCCTGATAACTCTGTGGGTACCACACATACAGCACTGTAATTATTCCTTTAGAAATAAATAGGAACGGGCATATTTTACACTACTGAAAGTACAATTAAAACCCTTGTGGAGCTGCATTTGAGAGATCCAGGCTTGAGACAGAGACAACTATTCCCTTACCGCCACGCATGGGATTTATGTTTCAAACCTCAATTAGTGTTAATGGCAGCTACAGCCGCTGTCCTCTGATGTGCCGTGCATTCAGAGCGGGCTCGCACTGGAGGGGTGTAAACACTGGCCAGCATGAGCAGGCAGTGCCTGCCCTGTGGCTCCTGAGCCCTGGCAGTGCTACCTCCCTTTGCCAGTTTTACTGAGTCCTTGGTGACTGGCAGAGGGCTCACAGCAGAACGCTGGCAGGATGCTGAATGTGCTTTTGAGAGGTACATCCAGGTTGGAAGGACAAACTGCACACTCTGGACTCAGTACTATGCTGGTTAGTCCCCATGGGGATATTTGGCCCTGTGCCTTGACTTGTGGTGTAGTGCTGAAAAAATGTAATGTGATTAAGATGTATCTGTCTCTGAGCTTGACTGAGGCAGAGGCAGTGACTCATACCACCTTGCTGTAACTGTCAAAACACTTGGCTTGTGAGAATAGCCTTCTACACAAAAAGCACTGATTCAATATGTTTATATTTAAACAAAACACTAAGGGTCTGATTCACTGCGGCATTACTACAGCCTTGTATGCCTGTAACCCCAGCCGAGCAGCAATTAGGCATGCACAGAGCCAGTCTGCTCTGACTTTGAAGATAACTGTTAGAGAAAGGCTTGTTTGTTGCAAACCTTCTGCAGGGAGTGATGCCCTTGTATACTTTAACATCAGGCTGGTGCTGAGGGCACAGAGCAAGGGCACACAGCTCAAGCTATCATTTCCCTGCACATGCAGACAGATGTGTGGACATCATCATCAGCAGCAAAAGTGACAGTGAGAATGAGGTGGTAGGATGGCAGCTACACTAAGCACAAGAACAGACCTTGAGCTTCTGTGTAGCAGCCCTGTGACGGGACTTGTTTGCCTTCAGGTCACTTTCTCATCCTGTTGCTACAGACATATAGGCAGCACCCCTTCCCTACCAGAGAGAGGAAGTGGAACCACCTGTGACAACCTGTAGGAGCTGCTGGGCTGGGGAAGTGGGTGCCCCAAGCCCTGCAGATTTGGAATTGCTGGAATTTGCTGACACCAGTCCTGGTGGCGAACAGTTTGTGGCTAATTTGCTCTTAGAGTGTAGCCTTTTGCTTACAAGTGGGCACATGTTTAAAACCAACCTTCTAGCCCAGAGATGCTCTTGGTGCTCATTTGCTGGTTGTTTCCCTTCCTTGCTACTAAATCGGGTTATGTAGGCATGTTTTAACGTTGCCACTTTGTCTGGTGTAAGGTCTTTAGGATTTTAAATAGAGCCAACCACTTTGCTCCTGAGGGGTATGTCCCAGGCTGGTGCTGATGGGAAAAGGAGGTGCCAGTTGGATGCTCGATGAACCCACTGCCAGGGTGTTCATATGTGTCCCTCTGCAAAATACTGTTCTTACCATCTGCTTCCATCCACCAGCAACAGTTCCCAGCCTGTGGCATGTGCTCCAACACAGCCCTCCCTCCAAGAATCAGGGTGTCAGCACTCTAGTGGTTCCTTTTGTTGTCCTGGCTCCCTGCTCTTTGCTGGTGTCTTCAGAACCACCCTTGCTCAGGGGATGCTGAAAGTCCCACTATCACCCTCCATTTCTGTGCCAGGGAGAGGAATTCCAGTGGCCAGGAGCAGCAAAGGAAAGGTCTGCACAGAGCTGGCAGAGCTGAGGGACAGCATCACAGAGCTGTGATGCTCTGCATGCTGTGGTTGTCTGTCTTGCCCCTGCACTCGGGCTGATTTTCTGCTTGCACACACACAGTGCTGGGTCTGTACTTCCAGCCATTTCACTGAAAACCCCTAAGGAGCAAACTTTAGCATTTAGAGGCTTGGTTTGAAGGGGAAGGATGGGCCCATGGTTGGCTCATCAACCTGTACACTGGGTTTGGCTCCTTTCTTAGTCCTGACAACCTCGGTGGCTGCGGGAATGTCAATTCATCTTCTATACCTTCTTCTATGTCTTCTGCAGATTAGTGTGAGGAAAACTGTAATGTTCTCCTGTGCCATGGTGCTGGGAGGATAAATGCATTTATGATTGCTCTCAGATAACACAGCAGTCTGATTTTCACATTGGAGTACCTAATATCAGAGTAATTAAATGTCCAGGATGTCCAGGCTCTGGTGAAATTCAAGTACTAGAATAAAACTTGCAAGCAGTGAAGGTTGCTGCCTATGAATTTAAACCAGTGTTTGCAGCAATTCAGTGCTAACAGAGAGGAGAAAATGTCAGCTGTACCTGTACCCTTGAGAGCTGAGGTCTGTGCAGAGTGTGTGTGCTACTATCCAGGTCGACTGGAATGTATGTGGCATTGTCCCACTACAAGAGCAATAGTCCCTCTCCTGGAGAAATGTTGCTGTTTCAGTCAATCCATGTTGGGCTGGGTTCCAGAGCAGGGCTGGGTGTCTTGGCTTCAAATAAGGCGTTAAAACACCAGTCGAGAGTTTTCTGGCCAGATTTAAAACATCCTTTATGGGAAACTTCCATCCTCACAGACTTGAAACTCAGGGAGGAAATAGAAGAAGATTCTCCTACGAAGAGATTTCTTCCTCAGTCCCTTCTTAAGAGTTTTTGATGTACAGAAAGGAAGGGAGAGCACATTATTCCTTCCTAACAGTGAAGGAGAGATGCCACCAGTCCCTGAAATAGTTGTGTGGGTATCTTTTCACTTCCACCTGCTGGTAAGACTCAAGGAGCCCCCCATGCTCCATGGCAGGATCCTTCCAGGGACATGAGATCTGTGTTTTGGCAAGTAATATCTTTTTGCTTTTCTATTATGGCAGAGAAACAGTCCAGAAACAAGTCCTTTATTTCTTCAGAAAACCTAAGTTTCAAATGGCC
This sequence comes from Melopsittacus undulatus, assembly GCF_012275295.1. Lineage (NCBI taxonomy): Eukaryota > Metazoa > Chordata > Aves > Psittaciformes > Psittaculidae > Melopsittacus > Melopsittacus undulatus. The sequence continues at coordinate 18,491,801 of NC_047530.1, forward strand.
CATAAGAAGATTTCAATTTGGGGAAGAAAGCATACCCCATAGGACCTGATTTTGAGTTATTCTAAAAAGTGCCTTTAAACATCAGCATAGTAAATAAAAAAAAAAAAACCAACCCAAAAACAAACAAAAAAACCCCCACAAAACCAACAACAAAACAAACAATCAAAAGCCAACAAAACCATAGTGCATTTAAAAGCAAACAACAGAATTTTCTTACAAAAGAGAGTTTGGGGCGTGATGATGCTACCTGCATTGGTCACCGTCCCACAGAGGTGAGCAAGCTCAGACACTGGGCTCTCATCACAGGAAAAAAATCCCAGTAGTTCCTTCTCTTAGCCCAGGGGCTGGGCTTCTGTCCTCTGTGCCCTGAAAAACTGATGCAACCCAGAGAACAAATCAGCTCCATCACCCTCCCACCGTGATTGAGGCTCTCCTGCGTCTCTGGGACGACACTACCATCTAGTGAATACTCTCTGTATTGGTTTTCTACGGAAGCCATGGGACTCTCTGTGTGATGCGTAGAAATTAAAACCCACCCCTTGTCCCACACACACCTCAGCATGCTCTGCAGATGTGTGGCCTCATCCAGGCCCCTCCTGCCCCACATGGAAATATTCCTGGCTTGGGCATTTCTCTGCGAGGCTGTGGCTGGCCAGAGGTAGCCCACTCGTTTGTAGAACCTGGAGACCCTGCCCAGCAGTGGCAGCGTGTGCCAGCACTGTGGCTGTCACTCCAGAGCAGGGCTTGCTGTGCTGGCAAGCCTCAGGGTGGTGGCTCAGAAATGTCTTCACATTTGCCAGCCTATTTTTCCAGTGGGTTGAGGGCTGCATGTGAAAACTGAGTGTCATCCTGTCTGCAACCTACTTCTGGACCTCTCCTTCCCCTGCACACCCTAGACCATGATGTTACAGCCACCATGGCAGCAAACATTACCAAGCTCATTTCCTTCTTGTTTTTTGCAGAGCTGATCTGATCGGGGCCTACCAAAGATATTAACGACGTCGAAAGTAGCCTACTTTAAGAGAAAATATGCAGAAGAAGAACATTTACATCAAGATTACCATGAGTATTGTCCAGAAGTGAGTATCTCTCTCTCATTCCAGACCCCATCCTCCCTCTTTTTAATTTCTCAATCTTAAATACCCATTTGCTTGCTCTTTACTCCCCAGCACGTGATACTACCTGAGGACCGGACTTGTATTTTAAAACTTTCTCTCCAGAAACTCCGATTCCTGGATGACCCTGAAGCCTACCTCCGTAGGTCTGTATTAATTAACAATCTGTTGAGGAAGATTCACCTAGAGACAGAGAGGGAGAGCTATGAATACTTTAAGGAGGCTTCGTGTTGTAGGACAGCTTACTCTGACGCACGAAAACGGTTGAAGTTTATGGTACAGGAGTGCTGTTCCCAGTCGCTCTATTATGAAAAGCTGCATTCATATCGCATTGTGCCTTATTCTGCAGAGAACGCCGTTTATGGAATGGGCTACACGAACAGCCACTTGGAGCAAAATTCTCAATTGCTTATTTATAAAATGAATTAGAGCAGCTGTTAGACCCACTAATGTTTGTTTCTGAATGCTTGAACTGCTTATTGAGATGTTAAGATGAGGCACTAATTGCAGATACACATGTGATCAGAGGCAGATGTGTTCAGAGCTGAGTAGAAGGTACTTTGAATAATGCTCTGCAGTCCCCACTGTTAACCCCCTGGTTATGAAGTACCTTGACACACACAGAGAGCTGGTGCAATACGGAGGTCCTTATCCACAGAGACCGCGTGCAATGTGTTTCATAGAAACAAAGCTGCATTTAAGTTATCTGTGTGTAGATGTTCAAATTAACTTTGCAGTTGAATTATGCCATCCCCAGTGGAAGGGGAGCCCCCAAAGCAGTGGAGTAGTCTAACAGTGAGGAGCAAAATATAAGTTATTTACTACAAAGGTATAGATAGAAGGTTTCTTTGAGAAATACTTTGACCATGAAAGAGTCAGTGCCAAAGGAAACAGCCTTTTGCTTAATATTTTCAGAGACTTAACTCACTACTTACATGACACTCTGTATTGAGATTTGCAAGGTTTTGGGTTTATTTCTTTTTTTTTTAATAATTGCATTCAGCTTTTACTTATATTATCTCTTAGCTGGTATCTACTTTGCTATTTTAATACAAACCAGAATGACTCACAGGAAAGATTGTTTCTTCAGCCCATCATCAGTGTTTCCTCAACTTCATATGATTCTTTCCCTAGCTGTTTCCCTGATACTTCTTTGCATGCTAATTTGCTGTTTGGCCAGAGGTTCATATTGGTGCTAGGGAATAGGCAGTTATTTCTTTTTATGTGGAACATAAGAGGCAGAAACACAATGATAACTCTCATAGATAGAGAATGAATGTATCTGACAGATGCTAGTAAAACCTCAGAGGTTCTCCTGATGAAACTGCTCAACATTAGTAATAGTGTTTCAGGTTAAGTGAAATGTCTAATTTCAATCTGGGAATTAACCTTAGAACATGTAGATATATAATTTCACAAGCTATGACATGGGAGATGTTCAGCAAATTGATGATTACAAGTGGAAATTTTTATAGCTGCCAAAGCTATGTCATGTAAATACCAAAGAGTAATATAAAGGAAAAGATGATACTCCAGCAATGGAGTCAAAAGCAAAGATTGCACTATAACCTGGTGAAATGTGATTAACGAGCCTGTAAACTAGCTGTTACCAGTACACCTGCAGCTCACCTGAGAGTGACTTGCATCCCAGAATTGCTGAACAAATATACCAGCTGATCCAAAGCCTGTCAAAGTCCAACAGGTCTGCTGGCTTAGCCTCACTGGCTATCACCTCTTTAAAGCAAAGTAAATAATAGCGCACACTCAGCTGGAGGCAGATATGTATCTAAGAACCTAATATTTTATTTTGAAAGGCTTTGCTTGTGCAGATGTGCCTCATGCTATTTCTGAAGTGTTATACAATATGAACAAATACCATTACTTGCCAGGGATGTGTTTCATGTAGGATTCCTCCTGCAACCCTAGTCATGTGTGCTGCACCTATCATCGCATATCTCAGGCACATATTAGTGCAGGAGAAGAGACAGGCAAAAGCAAGAGGTGCAAAAAGCAAAGTTAATTCTGACCCCAGTAGTTAGAAGCCAGTACAGGTTTAGGAGAGAAAAGGAAACAGTGAAAATCCAGATATTTTTTAAAACAAACAAACAAACAAAAAAGGCAACAGTGTTAACTCAAAACAAGGACAACCTGCAAAGTGGAGAATGTAAACAGTACAGATATTGTGGGAAGGCTGGAAAAACAGGGCAGTGCTGTTTGGGAGGTGCTATTAGTCATGATGAATGTTCAGGGTTCTGTTTTTATTTTGAGACAAGTCATATTTACTTGTCTCTTACAAAAGGGTGTCTTTAAACCCTTGGTCAGTGTAACGGTGTCAGAGCTGCTTGGCTACGTGTGGTTATATTTCTGCTGTCCCTGAGCTTGCACAAGCCCGAAATCATGTGAGTGTTTAAGCTGGTATGAGGGCTGTTGTGAGAGGTGCCATTATCCCCCAGGGAGCTCTCTGGCCTCAGGTGGCCACTTGCATGCCTCATGTAGACTTAGGGGCAGGGGTAGGGACCTTAGGAGACCACAAGGTAGTAAAGGGAAATTACTCCTGTCTTCTGATTTTTTGAACTATGTAATTTTCCACTCTGAAGTGATCTGATTTATGCACATTTTTTCTTTGTGTCCATTTTTGCCTGAGTTCATAATGATCTAGCAGCTACATGAAATGTTAGAATGCTGGTTTTTTTTTTTCTCCCTCCCTGACCTACTTTATTATATTCATAGGATGGTTCTGGCCTGAATAAACAAAACTTTTTACATAAAATTAATCATGTTTCAATGGAATGAAAAAGCTCAGTAGGATTAAAGCCTTTGACCTCACCTGAAAAATCCCATTGCCCCTGTCAGATTGATCGTTGAAAAGCAACTTCGTTGCCTGCTGGAAGATGCAGATACTTTCTTGCCCATAGAAAGCTTCTAGGTAAGGTGTTAGGACATATGAGCAGATTTAACAGGTAAAAATCTGGATCAGATAACAACACTTTTGGGCTACCTGTGAAAGAGGGCAGTATTTGACTTATTTGACTCATATTTTCCTCGTGTTGTTTTCTTGAAAAAAAACACAAAATTGTCTGATTTTTTTTTTTTTTTTTTTTTTTTTTTTTACTCCTACTTGCTGTTAAAGAGCTGTTAAAATGGCTTATTTCTTTCTAGAAAACAAAATTGGGTTTTATGGTTGACTTTTTGATATGAGGTTGAATCAAAGGCCACAATTTTAAATATTATAAGGTTGCTCAAGTTTTTACTGCCTTCTGCTTTGCACAGTGATTTGTGCTGTTGAAAAGCAGGTCTGAAATATTCTACTTTAGTGCTTAAAACCCACAGTGTATGGGTGATAGAGAAGTACAAAAGTACAATAACATTGCAAGTTACTCCCAAAATATTTAATTTGACGCTTTTTGAATTATATACTGATTTTAACATTTAGTTACCAAGTTACTGGTTATCAGCCTTTAAATACAGCTACATACAGTGATTTTTCTTTTTTGGGTTTGTAAGCTACAATTCAGCTCTTCTGGCTTCTAATGTGTGAATCTGTCTGTAGGTGGTCAACTTTCAGTGATATATATATATATATTCTATTATGACTGCATTAGGAACTCCCACATATGGGCTATGTTTGCACTGTATGTAAAGGAAGTCCTTCCTTCCCTTTGACTCAGTTGCCTTGGAGATAGTATATTCATCAGAGGGAATATAGACGCAACAAGGGTGACAAGGACAGACTTGGCAATGACAGCTGCTCATTTTGAAAATGACTGGCTTAGGACAATTCATTTTTGTGTCGGAATAGCAGCACACTTGACTGTAATTAGTGTTTTAATGAGTTAAGTTTTCTTTGTGTGCTGCTTTTTCCCTAACTGGCTGTAAATGCTGAGTCTGATCCTGAATGCAGAAGGGTCTGTGGTGGCTCTGTTGGAGGCATGGTCTGGGTGCAAGTGTGGGGTCACCTTCTGGGGAAGCAGGAGTTGTGGCTGAGGGCCAGAGGGGTGCACATACTGGGAGGCAGCCAGGCTCAGCAAGGAGGCACCTCTGCCTATGTGACCTGGTTCCGTCACCACAACCTATTAGGGCCCTGATCCTGTAAACACTTCAGTTATCATCTAAGTTTCTTTGGACAGATGCTCTTGCTAAAGCCAGAGGCTCCTCATGTGCTTTATGCTCAGCATGTCTGAGTGTGTACAGGGCCAGCGCTGCTGTGCACCGCAGAAGTACTCGCTCCTCAATTGCCTAATTATCCTAATTATTGGTGAAAGTGATCATTGAGCTGCCACTTGAGTTCTTGACTACTTTTATATTGCACTGTAAATTGAACTTTTGTTTTCAATGAATGTGTTGAGTGTATGGACTATTGTGCCTTAAAGTCCCATCCTCATATGAGCCTTTGTATATGTTCTGTAAATCTGCAAACTGTCTGTAGCTGATAACTCTGTGCACTCTATACAGATCCGGTTTGGTACTCAGCAGGACCTTGGGAAACACGACCCTGACCTCAGTTTGCCATGAACATGGAGGGGACGTGGCAATTCCCTCTTCTCTTTCAGATTGCTTTCCTCTTTGCTGTTCGTGAGATTCTGTTTTTCTGGTTTCTGTTGTAGCTGGGTTCTGGGTTACCCACAACTCCAGGTAACCTCATGGAAACCCAGAAAGTTGTAAAAAAGTTGTCTCCAGCTTTCAAAGGCCATCTGTACAGCACGCTTTCAGCAGGGGATCACAATCGCATATGTCAACTGTGGCAGGTGTGGCAGGTGTTGTCAAGTATATCATCATATATTTGACAGGATTAACAAAGCAGAAAAGGGAATACCTATTTCTACTGAAATGCATGAGCCTGCATTATGTTAAATACATGGTGATTATACACCACTGGATTGGAATAATACCTACTGGTTCTATAATAAAAAAATGCTTTTTAATGTTTAAAGTTACTTGGGACCTGATTGAAGGTTTTTATGAAATTGTTTTCTAAAGTGAATAGTAGAAAAAAGTATATGTATTTTAAATATACGTATGATGTGCATGGTATTAATAAAGATCTATTTCTATTGAACCAGACAGACTCTCATTGAATGTATGCTATATTGGTTTACAAGTTACCATATAATGTTACTAAAGACAGGTTTCTAACACCATCCATCCCAAGATCCTGGATCCCAGGGGTGAACCTGAACCTAACTGCCATATCTGATGTGCAGAGCTGGGGCAACTCCTCTGGATGCTGTGCAAGCCCTGGCATTCACTTGTCCTGCCCTGATGCCATTGTTCACATCCCAGCTTGCCTGTCGACTTCCAAGACTCTTTTCCTTGTCTATTTTATTTATAAGTATGCAAGGAACCATTTTCTAATGGTGTTCTACAGAGATGCTGAAGAAGGGTCAAAGGTAAAACAGGAGCTATAGGAGTTAAGGAAAATAGTGATTTTTACTAAAAATCCTGAGGAAAATGGAAAGATCACCTTCTCCTTCACACTCAGTGCTTTTCTTTAGGATTAGTGTCCCTGAAAAAAACTGATGTGAAACCCTGAACACTTTTAAGAGATATTGAAAATTATTAATATTCACAAAAGGATGAACTTTCTTGAAGCAGCCACAGGGAAACATCTTCCAGGGCCAGGTGCTTCAGCACCCACCTCCAGCCAGGGCTTGGTTACAATCTGGGTACCAGTGCTTTTAAAGACTGAGCATTGCAACCAGCTTCTGCAGTCACAGCATTAAATCAGTCACCTCCTCCAGTGGCATTGCGTTATGAGAGAAGAGCTGCATGTTGTCAACTTGAGTACAGCTCTGAAACCACCAATCACCAGTCCTCTACACACCTCATTTGAATCTGGTGTTACTAGGATTAAGCAGCCACTACCCAAATCCTGAGATGTTATTTATCAGACAGAGGCCTTTATGTATCTCTGAAACACACCTCTCTTTAACCAAAAAGCAACACTCTAGAGCTTGGCATGGGTACATGCATAAGAAACAAGCTGCTTAAAAGAGGTAGGCTGCATGTCTGCAGGTTTTGGCCTCTTTGCTCCCCGTATTATATGTGAATGGCCAAAGACCTCTTTGGTGGCATAACCCTGGCACAGACAGATATATTCATATGACCAAAATTCCTCCTAGATGCTGGATTGGAACTGCTGCCTCTGAAGATATGTCACACTGGCAAGAGATGCTGAGCCTTGGGCTTGGTCCAGTTGTGGAAACAACTGCTTTAGTGTGGAAACAAAAAGCAGTGTAGCAGCTTCCTACCTCCCAGCACACCTGCACTATGTTGTGCAACCCATGCAAATACTTTTCCACCATGGATGTTTTCAAAGCTGTGTGAATCCTCCTGGTCACAAGGCAAATTCTGCTGCAGACTGAAGGTGGGGTGCTTTATGCCAGTTCTGCTGCTGCTAAAGGAGCTGGTGGCCAGACCACCATGGGTTTGCTCTGCTTTCAGCTGTATTTTCTTTTTTTTTTGTTCTGTATGGCCATTTGTAGCCAGTTTAATTGAAGCAGCTGCTGGGCTACCCTGCCTCAGCACTACTAGCCCAAAATCATGGAACAACTGGCACAGGACCCAGGGAATCCAACTGAAAGCTGTAATTTGCCACTGCATCCCACACCCCTTGCATTTCAGGGCTTAATTAATTCAAGCCCCAAGATAAGCAGCACTGATTGCCAAACTAGGCAATGCTTTGAGCTTCTGGCTTTAGTGTTCTGCAGAGCATTGCAACCTCCTGGCTTTCCTAGTACAGCAGGACAGTCTGCACTGCCTTGCAGCCTTCAGGCTGATGTGTTGCTGATGGTGAATTATCCCCAGCTGGGCTGAATAGTGCCAAATTGTAGCTCTTACTGGTGGAAAGCAGCTTTTCCTGAAACAAACTGCTTAGTGGAAATTGTTGTCAATTTGCAGCAAGAAGGGTGTAACATCTGCTGTCAGGGAAGAGGAAGGATGGCTGGCAAGGGAAAAGGTCTTTCTCCCTGTAAGGTGCCACAATCTCCTGTTCATAGTGGGGAGGTAATGTTGTTTTTCCATTCCTTTGAGGCTTAGGACCATGCAGACATTTCAGCTGTGCTAAGACCACCCCCTGTGATGCCCTCCAGTGTGAGTTCCCAGTGCTTGCAGCTCTCACTGGGATGCTAGAGGAAGGCATGGGAGTTTTACATCATGACCCCATATGCAGCTGTGATCATCAGTCACATACCCTGACAGCATTCCCAAAGGCACTGTGCCCTAGCCAGACAGGGTCTCTCCAAAACCTCTGCAGTGCTACTTGAGGAGGTGTCATCCAGGGAAACCTTGGGATTTGGTAGGCGCATGAAGTCACAGGGTGGGACTGTGTGATTGCTCTCACCATGACAGTGCCATAAGGATTTAAACATCCTGCATTGCAGTAGCATGTACTAATCCAAGTCCTGCATGGCCAGGTCTAGAGGGTGATATCCCCCCACATATACAGTTTTTGTATCATGGAATCAGAGTGCCATTACTGATGATCTTGATGAGTATTATCGTAAATAGCTATTTTTCTGCCAAAATTTGTGTTTAAGACTGATGGTCATCTTGGTACCCTTTGGAGGAACAAGTCCAAATGCGGATAGCTGAGGTGAAGAGATGTCTGCTCTGGAGGAGAGCTGGAGCCAGAGCCCATCTCTGGTTGCTGCTCAGACATGTAGGATGCAGAATGGAAAGGCTTTTGTGTAAGTACCTGAATTAGGACAAAAATCTGGTCTGGAAGAATCACAGAGGTGGAAGATTTCAGCTCACAGGGGTCCTGCACTTGCTACCAAGTAGTTATTCTTCACATGTGATTGCTTTACCTGGTAATCTGTGTTTCGGGACAAGAGTCTGAGTTAAGCAGTGACCAGGGGCTGATGGACCAGCTTGGAGGGTCTCTGCTCTCATTCCACTTGGGATAAAAAAAATCAATGTTGTACGTGCTGGGAGGGAGAGTTGTCACGAGGCTAAAACAACTGCCACTGAGCTGGCATTTGCAGTTCTCAAGGCTGGGGATCACCTGAAAAGTGAAGTCAAGCTGCAGCTAATGGGGACTCGAGTCTGCCCCGCCGCTTGCCTTTGCTTTCACTGCCAGGTCCCTCCCAGCGGAGTAGTGCAAGGCAGGCATTTTACCTGAAGATGGCACTGCTATATCGAAGAATTGTTGGAAAGCGGCTGTTACAGGGCTGAGTGTAAAACCAGGCAGGGAAAGCTGTCGGCTTGAGCTCGGATACGGGTGCAGTGATGTGTGCTGGTTGGATCGCGGCTTGAAGGAATCCGTTTCCCACGGACAGGCAGCCCCAAGACAAAAATTCCTCTGTGCTGTTTTGTAACATCTTTTGGAGTTTTTCCTTAGCATTTGGATGCAGAGAGTGTCTAAATCTTGCTAGTTTGGTGTAAATTTGCTGCTCTTCAGAAGCAGCACTGTGTATGCTGGTTGCTGAGCTCTGTAGAGGTCTGTTGTGAGCATAACAAAATGCAAGGAGCTGCTCAAACTGACTCACAAGAGACATCCTTCTTGTCCTAGTGGCAAGAGGTGGACAGGAGTGTGACCCAGGCTCTGCCGAGGTGCTCATGTCAAGTAAAACAGTGGTGGACAGAGCCACAAGGTGTGAATTAAGTTTTCTTTCCTGGGGTCATACCCTACCCCTCTCTTACCTTTCCTTTCTTGAAGGACCTGAAGTAGCAGCAGATAATCCCTACACTCTACAGGTAAGAATTAGTCCATGAGGTGGGGGAAATGCTCCTGGATGACCAAAATCTCCCAGGTCTGTTGTCTGAGCACCAGTATTGACTTTGTTCAATGCAAATGTGATGAGACATTGACTGCAGTTACTGTGAAATGGCAGTGATGTCTCCTAGGGGTAGGACTGTGCATGAAGTAGCCCAAAGGTGGTGTCCAACCTGAGCTTAGTGGTTTGGGCATTACCTGTATACCAAGAGATTGAGCAGGCAGTTTTGGGCTTGAGTTAAGATGGGAGGGTGCCCTGACTGCGAGGGTATGGCACACCTCACATCTGGTTTGAAGGGCTCCTTGACCGAAGGACACTCTGCCAGGTCAGACGTGGCTGCAAATGGAGAAAGCTTGCTCTGAAAGCTTCATGTGGCTCAGCTTTGTGCTTACTTCTGTCTTTCCACAAGCCATGGTCTTTGAGGGACAGTGCTTGTGTGCCCCCTTGAAGCCAGGGCTGGATTTAATGTCTTCTGTGCATTGGCACCCCCAAATATCATTAAGAGAGAAAAGAAGCAGTTGTTGTCTCTTAACGATAGTTCTTCCTCCTGTGCACACAGATTAAAAATGTATAGCTGTGTGTCTTTATTTTCACCACTGGAGGGCTACATCTACCTGCAGACTTTATTTGGGTTATATTAAACCCAGAGCACCTGTCACACTGAGAAATGTGTTATAGCAACATAATTGGGGAAGGCTGAAAAGCAGAAACTGTTTTCTTTGGGGAAAAAACCTGGCTGTACACTTCATCGATTTGCAGTGAAAGCACTTTTTTCCCTGTTGGAAGCTTTGTGATTAGTTTTAATAAAGGCAGTGGGTTGGGAGGGAAGGGAGAAAATTGCTTCAGGATAGTAGGACTGTGAAAATAGGAGCCTTAGCTTGTTTTGAGCTACGTTCCTTCTCTTATAAATTAAGTAGTGGGGCCACGTGCCATTGGAGACAAAGAGGTTTTTTGTCTCCTGAACATTCTGCCAGCCATTTATTTATGTGTTGTGCCTGAGCTGTACCCTGTGGCTTAGTCCCTCTGGCCTCCAAACCCCAGCACTTCTTGGCCTCCAGGACCTTGACTGAGCAGAGTCCAGTGGACTGAGCTCCCTTTTCCTGGTTAACTTATTGGAGAGAAAAGGCAGGCAAGCAGCTGGAGCTTGACAAAGGAAATGCCTTATCTGCAGATGTGTTAAAGTATGCCAAAGAACTGTGCCTCTCCAGGGTTCTCTGCTCAGGCTGTCATGTTTTTCTTCAGCTTCACACAGACTTTGCAGATTTCTGTCCCAGCTTCGAATTCCTGTAGCTTACAGGAGCATAAGAAACATGAGCAGCAAGAAAGGCATTGCCCCAAGCCTTGTTTGTCCCTCTTTTTAACTACAGCGTGGTTCCTGTGAAGGTTTATGATTGACCCTCCGAGACTGGATCCTTAGCAATGGAAAACCCTTGGGATGACTCCCCCAGTGACCACACACACCTGGCAGGCTGACTGTTGCTTGCCCAGCTGGACCTGTCATCTCATGGCATCTCGATGTTTTTCTTGGGCCCACACTTCTAAGGGTTGGTGGAGGGGTTCAGTAAAAAGCAGTAATGTTCCTGCCATGGATTGAACAAAGCTTTGCTTGGACTACAGATGGCAGCAAATTGCTCAGAATACAGTAGACTTTATCCCACGCTAATTTTAGCAGCTGCAGCTATATTGAAGTTCAGTGCTGCTGACAAGAGTGCGGCTTCAGTGCAAGGACCACATGCCAGTCAGCATGGGCAGAGCAGGCAGGTCCACCCTGCCTGCTGCTGGTGGCTGGTGTAGAATGTTGCTCTTCTCCACCAGCTCCTGGGTAAACGTGTTCGCAGCTCATGTACCAGTTAGAAAATACCTTGGATGGAAAACTGTGCTTTGTCTTTTCCAGGCTACAGTGTGATATTTGAAGTATTTTTTCCCCACTTAGGTATAAGCTCTCTCCTGAAAAGACAGAGGAGCAAGCAAAAAAGGGCTGCCAGGTTAAAACCATGGATAAAGTCTTCTGCATTGCCCGTAGGGGGTTGCATGTGCATGCAAAGCCTTCTGCGCCTGTGTGTTTGGTGCTCGAAACACAGAGAAGTGTGTAACTGTTTCAATAAGAACTTTGGGGGACTTCTTAAAGAAATCCTTAATGGAAATTCAAATTTTTAAAAAGGTGTTCTAGATGAGAGCTTTTTGTGCTGCACCTCTCTCGGTCTCTCTCCCTCCCCTTTCAGATGACCACGTTTCCTTTAAACTCCTTTGAAAACATCAGCTTTAATAAATAAATCACACAGCATTGTGTTCCAGAATTGCTAATAGGATCTGATGCTAGTCAGTGAGCAAACTGTTTTCTTTGAAACCCCTGCAGAAGGGGAACTAGTTGTATCAAATATATGTTGTGACACTTCATTTTGGGGGGAACTCATGGCATTATTCTCTTTTCAGTATGCAGAAACTTGGTACAAATGTGCCAGGAGAAACAGCCATGCAGCCCTGTTGGTTCCTATTGAACCACTTCTAGATCATCTAGAGTTTTTATAGACCTGTAACTGAGGGTAGCATCTCACCATATATTGAGAAATGATGGATGCTGGCATGGTGAAGGCCAGCAGTGTTCACTATTTCAAGCTGTGGGAATGAATGTGTATAAATGGAGTGAAATATACTCTGTCCATTGTGAGTGCTTCTTGTCTAACCACTTTTGCTTTTCCTGCCTGTGGGGTGATGGGCACAGGAGAGTGTTACAGAAGGCTGTGCAGATTCCTGTAAATGTATTGCTTTTCTATGCAAGGCAGCTTCTGTTCCAGATCAAAAGTACACATAAAAGGATGACAGCAGACAAGAAGCAGCTGTGATAAGGTACTAGCACAGTAAAACAGCTAGTGGACTGATGGTTTTGGGTGGTCCCTTCATTTCAAGCATAATTTTGATAGTGGTTCAAGGCACAAACTATTAAAGCCCAGGTAGATGTGGACCAAAATAACACTGTAGTGTCATTGCTAGGAGGGGATATTTCATCTTTGTAATGGAAATGCTCTGGGGCTTGGCTAAGCTCAGAAGCAGCTGGTAGGTGAGATTTTGGTAAATTCCAGCTGGGTTTCTCTCTTGGGCCTCTATAAGTGGTGACTGCATGACACCTTCCAGAAAGCATCCAGTCTTGGTATAGATACTCTATCCTTTTCAAAGAGACTGTCCCAGTGGTCACAACCATTTAAATAAGTGGCTTTAAAAAAAACAAAAAGAAACTGGATTTATTTTTTTTTAAGTGCCTCATTTCTTATTGGAACTGGTCTGGACTCAGCTTCTAGCCACAAGCATTTTGTTAAGCCTCTCTCCTAGATTACGAACGCCTTTTAAGTGCCCGTTATCTTACCCATGTGAAGACAGTGTAATCAAGTTGCCTCCTACTCTGTCACTTTTGAGACTGAACAGATTGATCTCCCTGTCTGTGGCTAAAAGGCCCTTTCTAAACCTTCCATCAGAACTTCACTTGGGTATCTGGGGCTGAAATGGTGTTGTAATCACTAAATGAGTCTTAGGCTAAAGTGATTTTCTAAAGCATGACAAGAAGCATTAAAGATTTCTTGACCAATACAGGGTGAAGTTTTTTTTATCCAGTTACTTGACTCTTGCTTTTTTATGCTTGTTTCAGTGGTTTGGACACTAAGATGGAAGATTGATTCTGGATATATCACTACAATGTTAGGAGACAGGTGTGTTGGCTAGGGGCGAGGATACCTTCATCGGAACCAGAATATTAACCATTCTCATTAATTTCAGGTCACACTGGAGAAAGAAGATGAAGATGGGACCAGGGAGACAGCAAGATCAGCTCTGAACTCAGGAAAGCCTGATGCTCAGTCTATGTTGCAAGTGCCCATGTGATAGCTATAGCGCAGAAGGTATTAGATAAAGGTGATAGTGGTTTCCTACTGGGGATAGTAACAGTTTCTCATTGCCTTACCTGTCTTAGGAAAATGGTATATTGAAGTCTAACATGAAATTCTCCACAGGTAAGGGACATGTTTTTCCTCCAACCTCAAGGGTATAAAAAATACAATTTATTAAAAGAAAAAAAAAGAAAAAGGGTGGACATCTCGGGAAAGAAAACAGGCAGGAGAAATCACCCTCATTGTCCCCTTGAGTGTTGCTAAGGCTGCTGTCTGCAATCCACCTGCCTGTCTTAGACAGTGCTGGAGCTCAGTGGATCATGCAAGTCCTGAATGCTTTGGTTCTCAAATCCAGCACAGGGCTCTCTGAGACAGCCAAGGTGTAAGGGATCAGTGTGAATCAGGAAATCTCAAGCCTGGGAAATCCTGCTCTGTCCCTGTAATATGAACTTCAGAAACCTTTAGTGATTTTGTCATCAATGGTAGAAGCTGCTACTGCAGAGCAAGAACAGGACAAATGGTTGTTAAATTAACATAAGATTAATATTTATAGTGCTATGACAGATGAAGAGACAATCTGCCTTCGTACCAGTACTTAAAATCTATCCTTATCTTTTTTTGTAGGAGCTGCATCTTCTCCCTCTGGAATGCTGTCCAGAGCATGCCTGCATTAGAAAATCCCCATGTTGAAAACCTCCTGTGTGTAAAACTCAGATGAGTTCAAAGGGTCATAGAGGCATACTGGCTCCTTTTTTAGAAGCAAACTTTCACTGATGCAGTGCAGACTTAAAGTGCATGTGGTGGGATGAAGATTGGGGCTGGTGGTGGGGAATGAAGGGGCAAGTGGAGAAACCGGATTAATGGTAATTTATCGCACACGTGAGTTTGTGCAGACAGCTTTGCTACTGGCTGATTCGTTCCTGAGGATGAAGGAGAAAAGCAGGGAGAAGCAGAAAACAATTTATTAACCTGTTTAGTGAGAATTATGATGGCACATAAGATACACACACATATGGTATATGTTTAGTTCTGCTCTTGACAGTATCTATGAATGCAATGGAGCATATCATATACCCACTTATCACTAATAGTTTCTATTTCATCCAAGTTGGTCACTGTTTTTTACTCCTGTTTATCTTTTCTCTGTCATATATTCCATTCTTTATTCCTGTATATAATAAAAAGCTCCATGATTTTTAATAACTATACCAAAAATGTAAATGGCTTTTTTCCTAGTAGCTTCCCTGCCTTGCACTGAAAAAAAAGAAGATAAACTTTCAAACTGCTTGTGTAGGAGTAAAAAAACATCAAACATTCTGTGGCTGCCAACTTAATTTTCAAGGTCCAAATTAAGGAGAGGTCAAGGACTGAGTAAGAAAAACACAGATATGAAGACTACAAATTAAGCCAAGGGTAGAGCTGTGGGTCTGGGCACTGGCTTTTTGAGGGGAAAGGAAGCACGTATGGTTGCAGATTTAGTGGTAGGAAGTCAGGCACGCTTCACCTCTCTGAAAGGATCAATAAAATAAAGAGGTTTTGTTTTTTTTTCTGGTGAGAATAAAAATAATACAAATTATGAAATAAAAGAGGGCACTTCAGAAATGTATAAATGTCACTGTACACTATTGGCTCATTGTCTCTTTTGGTGAGTTACATTAATTAGCAAGCTTTTGGGTTTTTTGACAGTCCTAATGAGAGTACCTTGCTCTTCCTTGTGAGCAACTGAGGTCAAACATTCATAACAAGCAAACGTGTTGGTTGTGACATGTCATGGTTAGCATGTGGCCAGGAATGTTTTGCAAAACAGAATGTCCCTTGACAACTCATTATTTTTTTTTCTGTCTCATACATTCTCATTAATTTGTCAGCTCAAGGCTTTTTTTCTTTATTTTTTAATTTTATATTCTTGCTCTCTCTGAGAAAATACCTGTCCGATCTCAGCCTATAGAACAAAAACCTTGTGAGGAAGTTGTGCCATGAAATCTTTCTGCAATAGCAAAAGGATGACCCGATAACCTTGTTGCTCAGAACCCAGCTGAAACCATCACTGAAGGTAAATTTCCAGGTGTGAATGTTTGTTTTATCTTGATAATGCTGAATACTCCTGGTACTTCCTGCTCTGATTTCAGACTGACACAACTGTGGCAGTGCTGTGGAGCTGCTAGGTGGGACTGTCCTGGTGCCAATATCCAGGAACAAAGTAAAAGGTACTTATCTATAAAGTGAAACTTTCATCCTCTTGGGAGCAGACAAGAGAAAACAAAGATGGACTACATTTGAGACAGATCAGCTCCTCTCATTCGTGGGAGTAAATTCTTCTCCAACATGACTGGTGTGTGACAGTGAATAGGGTGATCCTCATCTTAATATGCAACACTACAAGCTTGATCTTTTTTTATTTCATTGATTTAATACTTGCCTGTTTTTGGGCAAAGGAACTAGATGCACAAACTGCATCTTGATAAGAGAAACAACCACCATGGGTTAAATTGAAGGCTGTTGGCAAGGTTTGGCTGCAGAATAAAGAGATTATATAGCCATATATGTTTAAATAAGAATGGCAGAAGTTAAATTAATTACTTTTCCTTATTATTTTTCCTTTTGATCCCCTCTCACCTGGCAACAATGTACAGGTGGGTTTGTACTTTCAAGCTGTGGTCTGATTTGCGTGGTCTGGGTTCAGCGCTCTGTGCTGCTCTTCATCCTCACACCAGGCTGGTGCAGTCCCATCCCTCTGATTGACTCTTGGCCCCTCAGGCAGGGGACTGAGCTGTCCTGCAGATTGTGAAAGTGACATTTCTGCAAGTGGCAGCACTATGAGCCATCAATCTGAAACAACAACCCACAGACACACATGCAAAATGTGATGCTTTCTGCCATGGGAGAGAAACGACTTCTGCAAGGTGATTGTGGGCACAGCATTAAACTCGAGTAAAGAGCTGAGTTAATCCCAGGCTCCATCAGCACACTGGGGAAGGTGGCACAGATGAAGGAAAATGAACCACCGCTGAGAGCTGAGCCAGCACCCAGATGATGAGGTGCTCTCCTCCCTTCCAAGAGACTTGCAGAAGGATTTTTCTCCCCCTTGGAAGTGAGCTGGCTGTTCAAATGTGGGGAGGAAGATGACAGTAAACATATGTTCTGCTTCCCGTTAGCTGCTGTCTGAGATTTTGCTCCTCCTGCGTTCAACTGATTCTTGATTTGTTTCCACACTTCTCTTGCTGTGCCCAAAAGCAGGAACAAAAGGGCAGAGGAACAGCAGAAATGCAAAGACAAAGAACAGCATTCACCACCCACAGGCCTTACTTTTATTTTTTTGATAGTATTTTTATGCTAAGAGGGGCTGCATGCAATGAGAGGATTTATTGATCTAATTCTTTGTTCCTACTTTGTCACCATATCCTTTGGTCTCCTGCTTCTCTAAAACATTTCTGTTTTCAGCTGATTTCAGCTGGAACTTTGCAGTTTCTGTGAAGCATTTTACCAGCACTCTCTGATAACTCCCATTTATTCGTAAACCAAGATACTTCTGGACCAGCCACCATGTTGCTTTCAGAGATTTGGTGTAACAGAGTCCCTCCTTCCTCTGGGTACACCTGGCCCACAGAAGAGCTATGTAGTGGTTTACCTAATTTCTGTGTAGTCAGAGAGGTATTTAAACCCTAATGAAGAATTTCATCTTGAATTGCAAGCAGGTACAGTGTAGTCCACAGATGGGCTGATGCACTACTGGACTACTATGGACTGGTATCAGTTACAATGAAGTCTTAGAGGTTTGCAAAGCCTTGAGAGTCATGGATTCTTCATGGCCAGACCTGGACACAGGGCCCTGGTTTGAAATACTGCCTCTGGGAGACACAAGGGAAGAGAAAGCAGAGACCTTGCTTTATAATTCTCTCTTTACAGGCCTCAGTCACAGTGTTTAGGCTTTAGGACAAATTAGAGGTGGGACCAGTCCCAAATGCATGTAAAAGTACTTATGCAGGATAGTAGATGCTGCTGACCTGTGGCTCTGGGCTCCAAAGTTCTGCAGTTGGAGTTACGAACAGCCTCTTATCTCTGTGCTGGACACGGAGATTAACCTGTTTAACACATTTAGACACTCTGCCAGCTCCTCCACCATGTTCATAGGCCAGAATATTTTCCTTGGTGGATGCCAAGGCTGTGCCTACCCCAATATGCACCTATTATGTAGCTCATGCCTTCAATTTTGTCTTGGCCTAGACAGTGCTGGATCAGTGCTGATGTTGTATTTCATGAGTCTCCTGGGTTTCTCTCTCTTGCAGATCCCTCCGTTTTGAGTTAAACATGTCACTGTGTGTCAATTCTGTGAGCAGCTGCAGGACCCAAATCCTCTTTGGCAGAAACGCCATCTTACTTTCTTTCAGCTTATTCTTGCAAAACCATCCAGTTTGCCTCCTTGTGTAGTGATTTTAACTTTTTTGGACTGCTTCTCCAAGTCATCATGTGCTGCTCTGTGGTGTCTGTGTACCAGAGCTCCAGGGCTGCCATATATAGAAGAACTGGTGTGCTGGAGCAAGGCTAAACATGAGAGCAATCAGATTTATTTACTTTCTCTGACTGTAACATTTGCCTTCTGGGCAAGCACTGGGGACCTGCCATGTAAGCAGTTACCAGTTGAGCTCAAAAGCCAAAGTTCTGCAGTTGGAGTTATAAACAGCCTCTTATCTCTGTGCTGGACACAGAGAGTGACTTATTTAACACATTTATCACCCTGTTTTAAAATAGTTTTAAAAATTGCAAATGTGTGTTGTGAAGATGTGCAGAAATAGTTAAAACAAATTTTGCTTCTACAGCTGTTGCTAAAATCAGTCTTTCCTCCCCCTCCCAAAAAAAAGGCTGTCTTGGCTTGTTACTTGCCTGCAGGGTTAGTGCCAGATGGAGTTTAATAGCAGGTACATAATATCCTGCTGCTTAGGGTTTTCTTTGGTTTTTTTTTTAAACAAAAAATGCCTCTGTTCCCGTTTCTCACTTTTTTGAAGGGTCACAACTATGAATAGGCAAAAAACTGACTTTTGTTATATTCTGCTGATTTGTGGTGTTTAAAATTGGCTTTACCTTTTTCTGGGATGCTGTATTTTTTTGCTTGAGCTTCTTTTTATTTTCAAATAACTGAAGCAAAGCCCCAAATCTTCCTGAGAATTTTAGTTATTTTTCTACCATTGCAGCTAAGTCAGTGGAGTTGTCAGTAGAGACAATGACCAAAAATAATTCCTGTACTGAGGGAGAAGAGCTGTTCACCCCACCCAGCAGGAATACAACTGCAGTATACACTAAAAATTAGTCTGGGAGAAAAAGATGTCATTAAAATCCTAACAAATTTCTCTAATTCTAAGCACCTTTTTCATATGTGACTTTATGTTAATTTGGCATTTGAAGAGTGTGACTTTTTGTTAAGGGAATGAGACAAGGAGAAAATGGAAAGATTTAGGATACCAAGGAAGAAAGGCCCAGTTTCCCATCCCTGATGCAGTTGAAGGTTCATCAGTGGCTGAGGCAGGCTATAGATCTTTGCATATTTTTTTTCTTAACTAAGATTTCAGGAAAGCTTGTTTATGCTACCTATGGGACCAGAAGGAAAACCAGGGCATGACTCATTCCTTTAGGTGAGGAGTCACTCTTAGGTGTGATAGAAGTACACAAAACTCAGCACCTTACAGATAAAGCCAGTTTTGTGCTCAGGTCACCCCTGCTGCCACTCCAAATCAGAGAATAATTGCATTAAGGACAGCTGAATTACCAATGTTCTTCATCTAAATGCCTTTGCCTTTAAAGCTTTCTTTGCAGAGACACACAGGCCAGTTTATTTTGGAGATGCAATGATCAAAGGCACAATACAAAGATCCAGTGTTGCTGCATGCTGTAGAGGAAGGCTGGAAGTAATTTGGGTCAACTGAAGGAAACCTTCCCCCACCTCACGAGACAGATGTGAGCTTTGAAGTCAGGGAGATTTTCAGCAAGACAATCCAGTAGAGCCGGTTTCCCCCCAATCCAACATCTAATTTGCTGACTTGGTGCCCATGCAGGATCCTGCTGTTGAGTGAAGACAATCTGTCCAGTGCCTGTGACCTGCCCCTGACAGAGGTCAAAAAACAACATCAGGAAATGTAAAATGCTTGAGCAAATGATGCTGCAGTGTACTTCTGGAAAACAGTCCTTCCTGACCAAAGGAGTTTGTGAACAAGTTAGGCTGAAGATCCAGGGACTTTAGGGTCCTTATGTTTGCCTTCTGTACCTGATGTGGTCAACAGGAATAACCACAGCTCTAACATCTTCTATTTATTAATGTCAGTGCTTTGGCTTGTGCTTTCTGGGACTGGTGCCAGGATGTAGACTCAATATGACTATCCTGTACTGCTGAAGAAAATCTGTTTGCAGACTAAATGTTCTTCTGTAGGAAGACCTCTATCTCTGCCTTTGCACTGTAGATGAATGATGACTTGTTTAGGTGTAAAACACTGGATGCCTACCTCCTTTAACTCTTCAGAGGTGGAAGCTGTGGTTAAAGAGTGCAGGCAGAGGACTGATGATATCCAGATGCCCCAGAAACTCGAAAAAGCAACTTTGATGAAGCCGCAACTTTTCACCTATGCATGCTCACTATTTTTCTAACACTTTTTCTTTTTTCCTGATGGGAAGAAGTTATTCAGGTTGGTTCCTTTGTGCTGTTTTGATGGGTAACTCTATTTCTGGGGAAATCCCTTACATAGATATCTGCCTTTTTCAGACTGTTCCCTACTGCAGACTCATAACATCTAAGTGGTAGATGACTGCAACACAGTCTGTAATCCATGTTATCAGTGAAACAGGCTCTGTTCTGGAGATGCAAATTTACCTTTCCAAATAGTCTCATAGCAAGATTTTTTTACCAGGTTCAGCCTAATGGATCGCTGTGAGAGCTCAGACTGTTCTCTCTCTGCAAGTATTTTGATCCACCAGGCTCTGGGGCTAAGCCAAGCACAGCCTGAAACACAAAACCACTAGATCATGGGCCCATTCTGCCATGCCCAAATATCTGTTAAAAATCAGTAAATGCCTTGGCCCTACTCCTAATGTATTGATCCAGTAAAGGCTAGTTAGGAAGCTAAACACCCTCTCCAAAAATGCTCCCTGAAACAGCTGTACAAACACTTCAGTGCAACACTCAATGTTAAACTGAATAATAGAAAGAGTTGGGAAGCTTAATACCAAATGGTGTTGTAAATCGGGGCTACAATCTGAAAAGATCTGGCACATAATTAATCTTCAGGGAGTCTCTGGATAACAACTTGTAGGTCGTTAGTTAGTAAACTCCCATAGGTCTCTGTGGGTTTGGGATTAAGCTCTGCATGTGAACAATCATCTAATTAATCACCTCAGGCAGGGGTTTTAGAGACCTTCAGTCCATACTTTGGGAACACATCTAAGGTTTAAGTGCAGTGCTGCCACAGCAAGCTAACAGGAGCCAAGGGAAGTTCAGAGAGGAGGTAGCTTTCATCTCATGTGGTGCAGGAGGGTTTGAAGTTCTCATTTATTGCAGATGCAGACTCTTCTCAACCATGAAATGAACCCAGACACATTTGCCTTGAGATGATTCTTGAAAATGATTAAACATTAGTCTTTTTCAAGGTTAACTCACACAAAACTATGACAAAGGCTACAGCAGGCCACCTGCAGTCTTACAGATCTCTATAACTCTTTCTAATTTAAATTACTTGAATTTGAGTACTCTTTTGCCAGCATTAATATTGCATTCTTTGGACGAAGTACAGCTGTGAGCTGAACCTGAGCTTCAGCCCCATTTTTGAGCAATTTCGCATCTTGCTAAGGAGAAGCAGCCTGCGGGTTAAGGATGGAAAGGCCACAAGTGATATCTCTTCTGTGTTGTCTGCTGAACACAGGCTGTGAAGTGCCACCCAGAGTTGTGGCTCTTCAACTTGAAATACATCTCATCTTTTCAATGGGTGCTCCACCCTCACCCAGAGTGAACTGCTCATCACACCCTGACAAGGACAGTGCTCAGCAGCATAACAAAGCTCTGCAACTGCTGGCCACAGCAAGGCCAGCCATTAATGTCACTTGGGAGGGTCAGTTTCTCCTCCTATGTTACAGAAAGCTCTCCAATAATAATCTTCACTTGGAATCTAGTTTAGCCTCTAGATGTGGCTGCTGAGTACTCAGAGAAACCCTATTTTCTTGGTAAACAACAAAGAGAGAGCTGGAGTTAAAGCTTTGGAGACCTGTTCTATCTTTAGTAATTTTGATTATAGTCTTAAGAAACTGAAAAAAAATTGTGATGTAATTCTTTCAATATAAGTTTTCCAGGCAAAGGATCTGAAAACATGCTTTTGAAACTCTTCAGACAAATAAACCTTAGAAAAATGTCTTCTAAAATTGTTGCCTGGAAGGAAACGATCACCCACTTTTTGCTCTTTCACCCTGCTGCAGCTTGCTAAACGTTTTTAATGTTCTTATAATGATTTAAGTAAGAAGAAAACTAGCATTAATATTCATAATAGAAACAAATATCTGTTTTAAAGGTCCTGTTCTCCAAAACAAGGCTATGGGTTTAATAGGCTTTTACTGTATAATTGCTAACACAATGCTGTGGCATTGAACCACAGCTATGGGGAACAATCCAATTATTGTTCAATCAAGTCAAAGCAATTAGTTGGCTTGGGCCAGGAGGTAATGCAATCAGCTGAAAATGTTCAACATCAGATTTGTAGAGAGCTGAAACTCACATTTTCTTTCTTTCTTTCTTAGCTGTCTCAGAGATCTCAATTTACCTAAGGAACATAGGCAAAGCAACAATTTAAAATATGGTGAAAACCCCAAAAGTCCCTTTGAATTCTGTGACCAAGGTAATGATGTCTTGTAAACAGGTGGGTTATTTTTCAGATGCACAAACTGATGGTACTCTCTATACTTCATCCTCTTTCAGCATGTACTGAACTACTAAAATGCTTCCAGACCAGTCCTCAGATTTTGGTGCTTATTTTCTCTGTTCAGTTCTTCAAAAAAGGAAAAGCAATCATGAAAGCTTATTGTCAGGTCTCAAGTATAAGGACCTAAGTGGTTGTTTAAGTGAATGTGGATGTAAACTAGGGATCTTTTAGGACTGGCTAAGCAAAAAATATACTGAATTGAAGCTTTTCCTAAAATGGTATATACTTGTGCTGGGGTCACTAATATTTTCTGGAAAGGGTTTTTCTAAAAACTTTTTCTATTTTTTGGTGTGTCATTGAATTGTGGTGATTATGTTACCTGTGTTGAGTAAGATGACAAGATTCAAGCTAATAGGAGCCAAGGGAAATTCAGAGAGGAGGTAGCTTTCATCTCAGGCCATAATGGCCATACAGCATTGTGGCCAAGTATCCTGTGTTCTTCCTTACAGCTTAATGATCTTTTAAAGGCAGAATTAGCATAACCAAAGCATTTATGACCCAAGTGCTTCAGTCTCATACTGAATGAGTAGTTTATATGTTACAGGTCTGACTTTAATTTCACAAGTATTATATTCCCTTTGACTTCTTCTGGGATTGTTGCTGCTCAGAATAATGGCATACAGCATCCAGATGATCTTTCTAGTTGAAAGACTGGAAGGGGTTGTTTCATAACTCTACAGAGTGTTGCTTTTGCCAACAAAAACTAAATACAGTGCAGCTGTTCCTATCTGTGGATTATCTGCTTACACATACTTTCTGGCAACCTGCTTTATTATCCTGAAATAATTGACTGAATTGTGTTTTTGTGTTTTGTGATGGAGAAGACGTGACATGTTGCTACTGTGTAAGAACTGACAAACCATTATTTGAATAGTTTAACTCTGGAGATCCTAATCTGACACAGGTGTTCTTCAGGTCTGCTGAAAATATCTGGGGCTTGATTCCATTATATCGAGAAAAGTTAGAAAATGACTTGATTTTTCCAAAGGCTGAATGTAAGCTGGGTTTGAGTAGCACAGGCTCAGCAGATTTTGCAGTTTTATAGACATGATCCTTCTGCACTTGGCCAAACAAAAGACCGTCCTAAAGCCAATGTCTCTTGAGCTTAGTTCATCATTTGATAGGGAGATTATATTGCAGTATCCTCAAGGGTAGTACTGTAATAGAAAACTGCTTTGGCCTCTAAAGCCAAAAGGAAGTGTTGGATTTCTACAAATTAAGTCAATACATAGAAATAATGCACAAATTGGGATTTCTTGAAGGTTAAGTAAAACCGGGTTATGACAGCTCTTTTGGAATTCAGCCGTTTGCCCTCATCTTTGTCTAAGATGTTGCTTGGATCACGTACTGGGGACTGCTGTTCAGATAGATAGGAAACCTCACTTGGAACAGTTGTCTTTATGACTCTTTAAAGTTAGCCCAGAAATCTGTGGAAGTGAGAGTTTGTCTGGGTAAAGGAAGGTAGTTAGGGTTTTTCCGGTTTAATTAACCTATTGAAGACATTGATGTGGAATGGAAGAGCTTGGACAAACTTCCAAGATAATGTACTGCTGTATGTGAAAATACATCCACAGTAATAACAAAATGATGGGATTTACAGACTCTGTCTTGTCTCTGGTGTTGGTAAAAAGCTTAATAAGTCCTTATCTTGTGTCTTCACCCCAGAATGAGTATACAGGATGGGTATGGGTGAGTGGAAAAGAGACCTCAAAGTGTCTCCCCCAGAACACCCCACTGCAAGGTCAGCTGTTTTGGTTTACACCATCTCTGCAGATGGATCTGGCCCTTGTGTTCTGTTGAAGGGGGAAAAACATCATTATCCTTGGAAACTGTGAGGGCATGCTAAGTCTTTCAGTGTGGAAAAGGTTTTATCTTGCTGCTTAGGTTATCTTGAGGCTGTTTCTGAGTAGTTCATGCATTCCAAATAATTTGTATTTGTAAGCAACTATTGTAATGCTAAGTTAGAAATATTTGGAGAAGACATTAAAATAGTATTCTAGAGGGTTTATGATATGCAGTGCTGTTATGTACTGCTGTATAAAAGTTGAATAAGAATCAGCTGAATGAACTGCACTATTCATGTAAAGCTTGCTAACCTATGAATAATGTGATCACCCCAGACATAGCATTGGAAAGGTTTTATAAGTAGCATTATAGTATCTTTATCTGTATTTGCATGTCTTAAAAGGAGGGCGAAAAAGCTACTGAGGTTGTAGAGTCAAACTTTCTGTGCTAAAGAACATGACTCTGGATTCTGCATTTTTTTTTTCGGGGGGAGGTTATTGTTGTTGGTTTTTTTGGAGTGTTTGTTTGCATGTTGCTTGTGGTATGAAATGCTGAGGGTCCCTTTAAAAAGAGAGCAAAGATTTGGGTAGTGTTACACTGACTCTGTATCTCTTCTGTGGATTAATCTTTCTATGTTGCTTGGAGCCATTGGACATTTGTAGTATATGAGTGATGTGAAAGGAACTCAAGGCAGTGCCCACCTGCCCAGACACCTCTCTCCTTTCCAGTTATGCTGTGTGATCCTTAAGGTCTTTCTGCTCTTCACAAAGAGAGAAAGAGGATGATTTAATGGCTTAACACAGCTGGAGGGTGCCTTGGTGGCACAGACTTTCCATCTGCCTGGTAAATTCCTATCTGATGCTGTGCAAACTCAGCTCTTCCCAAGTAGCTGCCAGC
Source organism: Melopsittacus undulatus (assembly GCF_012275295.1). Classification (NCBI taxonomy): domain Eukaryota; kingdom Metazoa; phylum Chordata; class Aves; order Psittaciformes; family Psittaculidae; genus Melopsittacus; species Melopsittacus undulatus. The sequence continues at coordinate 18,517,138 of NC_047530.1, forward strand.
TGTCCTCAGCTTTCAGGACCACTGAGAAAACTACAGTGTGGGAGGGTGTGTGACAGCTTTCTCTTCTGAAGTGTGATATCTCTGCTACCTTCCCTGCTCACCCTGTTTATGCTGTTCTGAAGTTCATGTTGCTGCTCAGCTCTTGAGTTACAGTAAGTGGTAGCAGGAGCAGGTTGTCACTCATGATGGGCAAAGACTGGCAGGAGATGAGCCTTAAATTCTTAGCTGCCCCTTTGTACTTTCTAGTGCCTCTGGATGGGAGAGACGGGGACTCATGGCTGTTATCCAAGGGAGAGAAAAAGGCCCAAGCCTTCTTGTGCATCCTCTGTAAACCTGTCTCCTTTTGACATTCTCCCTGTAATGTGTAGGCATCCTGTTGTACCCATGCTTGCCCTCTTGGTAGAGTTCCCGTCCACACTCTCCCAGTATTAGCTCAAAGCGATCCTTTTTCTTTGCCCTCTGTGCAAATCTATTAACTGCAATTTGCAGTGAAAGTGAGAGAAAGGCACTTGACCCTCACTCATACTCTGTGAGCAGCTGTTAGGAAAGGCAGGCTGATGTGTCGAGTCCACATATGTCCCTTGCACATCTGCATGTCAAGTTCATCAGGCTACTGGGTGTTAGAAACAACTTCACTGTTTAAAAACTTCAGGGCTTATTCTTTACCTGAAAGAAGTTTCTGTTGCCTTCCAGACTTGACATTGGGAGATCAGCTGGCCAATGTGGAAGGTCAGACTCCTTAATGACATGTGAATGGGGAAGGAACATGAGGCTGATGATGAAACAGACCTTCTGCTCTTGTGCCCTGCCTCTGCCTGCTGCTGCTTACCTGTGGAGACTGGGAAGACTGGTGGGAGGCTGTCTGCAGGGCAGGCACAGGAGCATGTTTGTGTAGATCCAAACAATGGGTTCCTTTGGAGGGTGTCCACTGGTGCTGACTTCTAGACTATGTTTCACCTGCTGTGCTTGCTTATAACCACAATTTCCTGGTTTGATTTATTGCAATTTCAATTTTGACTGCATCTTTCCCATCCACTTTGAAACAGATGAAAGTAGAATCCCTTCCCAGCAGAGTACATTGATTTTCTATGGTGACAATATTGACTTGTTGCTGCTGTTGGTCACACAGTTACCTCGCTAGCAGCTGGCATGGGGAGGGAAGGAAGCTGGGCTCTAACTGGAACTCTAAACTGAAAAAGTCACTGTACAGTGAACATTTCAGCCACATTTCAAAACAGTTAAAGTAATGATAAACTTCAGGATAAGGATAGAATTGATCATCCAGGTGTAGGAGAAAGGACAGGCTTTATGTATAGAAAATATGGTAGAAATTAGTACCTTGGATTAAAATTTAATTTTGTAGGCTTTCCCAGTAGATCCAAGTCTCTATTCAGGTAGAATTGTACAATTCCTTTTCTGTGATATATCTGAAGTCAGACAACTATTGCAGAAGGGGTTTAGCAATAGTCAAGTTATGTGGAGTGTCTGAAAACCTCGCCTTTTGATTCTACCCTTTAGATAAGACACTGCATGATACAGTCAGATTACCTCAGTAGCACTCATTTAACTAAGTGAAAAGAGGCAGGACCATGGACCATATTGACATGTAACTACACATGCTATTCAGCCTCTGAACAAAACTGCTGCTGCTTACACACCTTTGATTGCTGATGTATTATGTTCTTTCATGTTGTGAGTCACCAGATAGGACAGCCTTCTCTCTCCACTAAACATTGCACAAAGGTTGTTAATTGAGTGACTCACTGCAGTGTATCACTTTTAATGTCAGCACTTTCTTTGTCATTTATCCAGGTTTCACTTTGGATGAGGTTATTGGTACTGTGGGATGCTTAAACACTTGATTACAGTGAAAGCCTCCTAAAAGGCATGACTCACCAAGCTGGTCTGGTAACCAAGCCACGGGCATTTCTAACATGAGAAAGTACTCATTTTGATTCTGAGAGCTACATTTTTTTATTAGCTTGTCTCAGGCTTTGCTACATCTAAGTAGATATGCTAGGTAATAACCTGATGTGTGCTTGTCCTGTGCACATTGCTAAAATGGGCAGTGCTATGAAGGCCTTGAAGGAACTGGAGCTAGCACAGCTCTACTATTGAGCAGGTGGCTTGCACATCTTATGTCCTGGGGCTTTTTGTGTCCAAGTGCATGGAGGATGAGAGGCTGGCTTTGAGAAAAGGGGCAGCAAACAATTATTAAATGTAGCCAGGTTGCTTGAAGCAGTCCAGCTGCTGTTTGCTGGGCCCAGAAAACTTTTTTTTCCTATGGCTGTGATCCTGCTTTATGGTCTTGTACCAGATTTACTTTATGACCATTACTGGAGGTGTCTCAGCCCTTGGTGCAGTACAGTGTGCAGAGCCCAGGGGAATTCAGAGATAGCTGATACACCTATGTTGCAGAGGTCAGGGCTGAGCAGGGAAACAACTGAAGCCTGGAGGCAGCACAAGTCTTCCAGAGCATTTATTTGGTGCTGCTAATATAATTGTACTGGTGCATCTACATGCTGGTCTAGAGTTAGCATCTCACATCCCCCATGTTAGGGATAGGCCTTTGGTGTCTCTGTGAGATTAGGAAGGACTATTTCTCCCTTGTTCATCCCTGCTGCAGATAAGTGTGATTCATTAAAGATGCTCAAGACTCAGATACTATGTGGAGGAAAGTCTAGGGTTGTATGGAGATGGTTGTAAGGACACAGAAATAATATCTACTCTGCAGTGTTTCTGCTGTCACTGTATCTCTTGGAGATTCTCTTTCTCATTCACGGTTCACTAAGTTTATGCCATCTGCTAGGAGATGTTCTTGGGAAGCTTTTAGTGCTGAAAGCTCTGCTGTGCTCCCATAGTGTGGTGGGAGTATCTTTAGTTGCATTTCTTGGTTGGGAAGTATCTGCACCAATTACAAGCAATATATGCTGAAAAGGTTGGGGAAGATGTCAGATTGTTTAAATCTATTCCAGTACTGCTTGGTTGGACATGCATTTCTTGAGATCTCCAAATTCCTTGTCAGCACCTTTGGGATGATTTTCTCTTCTTTGCTACTCCAGCTTTAGCATGAGATCAGACAGTGAAACAGAGCTCTTCTACACCTTTCTTTATGGCCTCACACTTTAGCTCCTAGAAACTTTGATCTCCAAGTGGACTTTGGTGCTCAGAGACGAGGTCTGAGTGAAGAAACCACTCTGATCTTCAAGTTGAAGAAACATTTACCTTGAAGATCGAGACACATGCTTGAACTGGGAAACATGCAAAGCTCAGATGAATATCAGAATTGTTTTCAGTGGATTCCAGTGAGGGACTTTTAGACCTGAACTATAAGGTATGAGCTCTTGATGTTTAGAATAAAATACTTTCTCACTTTTCTTCCCAGGTGAGTTCAGCTTGTGGTCCTTTGTTACGATGAGTTTGGCAAAACAATATGCTCATGTTACTGCTGGTTCAGTTGACATGGGAACTCCCATACAAAGTTTTGAGAGATTCTGGCAAACTTGGTTTAAGCAGTCAAAGCCCTTAGGTTTGCAGTTGAATTACCTGCAGTTTAGATAGATACATACAGGAAGCTGTATTACCTACAAATATTTGTAAATGCTACTTATATCTCCTGTTTTTTCATGATTATCAAATAACCCTGCCTGATTTATTTAGTCTCCCTGATGTGTGATTAAAGTCAGCAATATCAAGGGGTCCTCACCAAAGCTGAAATCCTCTAGAACATGGTCAGTAGCTGTCTGGAGGAATAAACAAATGAGCTGAAAATCAAAATGTAATTGAACCACAACACAGGTGCATTCATATCAGCCAGGAATTCTTCATTTTCCTTCATTATGTTTTGTTGTGAACTTTATTCGTATGTGAGTCACATCTAGGAGAAGTATCAGATCTTTCATGTCAGACTATGAAGAATGTAAAAGCAATAACTTCAACCAAATATTTTGTTCTAACCTTCAGATGGACTGCCTTCTATTATCCTGCTAATGAGAAATAGTGATTATCCTCAATATATTTACATGATGCGTCCTTTGAACTCACAGTGATCTGCAAGTATTTTAACTCCTCATAGAGTCACTCACCAACCTCCTTGTAAAGAAATTGAAAAATAAATTGTAAACTGAGAGAAAAGAGTTGTTTTTTTTCCCCTTTCTTTTTCAATCAACACTGTGGAAACATTTTGGATGGAGGAAGGCATAAGACATCCAACAGAAATGTCTCCTCACCTCAGTATCTGTCTCAAGAATATGTCTCCATTTTTAATTAATCATGAGTGTTTTCAAGTCCAGATTTGCCAGTCTTCCATATTGCAAACTTGTGTATCAGAATTTGGCTTTATGTGTATGTTTTCAAACACTGGCCCAAACTCTTCTTTATGTAGTTTCTGACTACCAGGCTTAGATGGAGCCAAGTGAGATCCAGTCCAGTTAAAGCTGCAGAAAGATTGAATTTTTCTGAGCACAGGAAATCCAAAGATGAAATGAGACCTTCATGTGGAATTTCCACAGCACACAGAGGAATGAAGGGAGAAGGTTGTCTTCTAGCACAGTCCAGACACATTGCTAGTCTCAAAATAGTCCCATTTTCTGAAATTTCCAGCCTGATTTGGAGTCTGATATCTCCCAGATGTAATGGTAGTGACAGTCACAAGCAGCTGTATGCTTGAATGTCCACTCACATCAAATGCAACAGCTAGACTGCATTTTGGCAGAAAGTCTTTAGAAAGACTAAGATAGACAACAATGAGAATACTTTGCCAGACTTTCAGAACTGCTGCCTTATTCACAACTGCCAGATATAATTAGAGTAAGTCAAGTATTTCCTCTAGTAAGATACAGTTTTCTTACCCCTATTATAGAATTCTTTACAAACCTATGGCCTGTGTACACTATGTTGCAGGACTGATTTTTATTTGAGGAGACTGAAGGGTTTCAGCCAGCTGTGTTCCATATCACAGGGCCTTCAAGACATCTTGATAAACCAGGTAATATTTTTGTAAAGCTGTAGCCAGAGGACAGTGCTTTGTGTCTGTTCAGGTTAACACACCAAGGACATGTAGGCTGTACACCAAGGGCATTTCTTATTCTGTGGAGGTAATGTGCCTGCACATTATAGGTAACTGTTCTTTACAGGCTCTAAATGATCCAAGAGACTTGTGTCTATCTCAGATGTTTTCCAGAAGGCTATTTACCTGAATTCCTGATGTCAGGAAAGGAGAGAAAAGTATTAAGCCTTTAAACAAGAATAAAGCAAATTTATGATTCTTCTGAAACCCTGTTAGGAGGAAGAGATGAGGGGACAGAACGGTGATTAGGGTAAATTTGCAGTCTCATTTAACAACTTATGACTGGTCTGGGGAAAAGCTGGCAGAACATTTCAGAAACCTTTAAAACCAAAATAATCTTAGCTTGATGGGAAAATCTTTGAGCCTTCCAGGAATAGTTTGTTAACAAGGCTGCTATGTTTTGTTTCCTTCCAGTAACACCTATGAGTGAATCAAAAACAGGGCTTACTGTGCTGTGTGTTGTATAGACATGTTAGGTTGTTGATATGGTACTAGAGTGCTTAGGGCCAGAGAACTGGGTCATGGGTGGCACAAGACAGTGGGAGAAAGGCTGTAGAAGACAAGGAGAAAAAGGAGTAGCCTTGGTAACTGTAGAAAGAAAGTGAAAATCAACTGAAGTTAAGGGAGTTTCTGGAGTTCCCAGCATCTGTCGTATCTATATATCCTGCATTTACAAAGGTTCTTGTTAAAAATGTTCCATTTCAAATGGTATGAATCTCCTTATTTTCTGAAAGCTTTGAATGTTACTCAGCTTCATATGGTTGAAGACATTTGGACAAGAGGATTTTCATCTTAGAATAATTACATACTATAGATAAAACACATATCTAGTTTCTTTAGTAGGTCTCTTCATCAGCATCCTCTTCCCAAATCCTGAATCAGCAACCTGACATTCAGAGAAGTAAGGCAATGTGGGGAAGCTAGTTTAATTGTGAGATGAGTTGGATTCTTTCCATTGCCTAGTTCCTAAAGGGTACACATTTAGAGAAAGAATTGTGGTGGGATGGGTTGTGATGGCTACCAGAGAAATCCCCTTTCCATTTGGTGGTGGAGAACCTGTCCCAGCATATTACTGGCATTTCTTGCCAAAGAAGCCTATAACACAAAACTACCTGTGAATTGAAAAAGTAGGAGTATTCTTGCAATGTGGTCTTTCTGTTTGAAGGAACTTTGCAGCAAATATGTAAAAATGGTTTCTGTGACACAGAATTTAAACAACTTTTAAAGAAATCCACCTTAATTAAAGCTATGAGATAATCTAGTATTGTGTAGGCTTGAAAAAGTTGGACAGATCTGAATTTAGAACAGTGGCTGCCTTGACAGGCTCTGCTCTAGCTGGGAATAGGCCAATAGGAAATATGTAGTTCAGAAGAGACTGTCAAAGTTTTCATGAGATGCTGGTGCAGGGGAAGATTCCTTTGCAGGGCCAGCTCCTGGCTGTACACCAGACTACTTTCCCCTTGGCAGAAATTTGTATAGCACAGCCTGGGTGGGACCCTCTGCAGTGGAGTTAGTTGCTAGGCTTCTTCACTGGGGCTCCCTAGACTGAAAAGTTCCAGAGTCCGCATTTCCTACAAAAATGCAGGAGGACTTGCTATTTTGGGGGAGATACCAGGTGTGGTACACTTGTGTGGCTCTCACCTGTCTTAAAATACAAACTGTTCTATGACTGATGAATTCTCTTAAATTCCTGTAAATAAAAGATGGAAACAGATTTACTGGTGGAAAGCGTCCCAGCTCAGCAGCTTTTCTCAGCCCTAGGCAACTGCCATTTGGTTGCACTACTTCCATTGATTTGTAAATATTGCAAAACATGATGAGTTTAAATTTTCATGCTTTAATGTGAGGCTGTGGCTGCACTAGAGCAGAGAATTAGGCTGGGAGCTTGAACATCAACCTTGATGAATTGATGAAAACATACAGGAGGGGTATGTGGGAGGTGGCTTCCTGGGGTGTAATTTGAGCTCATCAGCGGCATGGCTGGAAATGTCCATTCTAGCTAATAAGGTAAAAGCAGAAATTTCTGGCTAAAATGTTGGAGTGAAACTTCCATTTTGAGCAGGACAGTGAGAGATGATGTAATGTTCTGAGCCCCTTTTCTCATTTATTGGTTGTATTTGTTTTTCCTTTCCCTTTTATGTGTTATCTTATTGATAGGAAACACTTTTGTTACAGATCTCAGACACAGCAGAGAAATAACCTTTCTTTGTTCTTGCTAAGCCACTCTTGGGAATGGAGTTCTAAACCCCCAAGTAATTCTGGTGGCCTCTTGCCTTATTAAATGAGTCTAAAGCTGCTGGTTGCTAGTTGTTCTGGGGTGGTCAGGCTGAAGCCCATTCACATTCAGTCATTTAAGCAACTTAGACAAATTCATTTATTTATAAGAGAAATGCCCATGTAGTTCCTAGCTTTGCTGGGTTGGTATAAACCCTTATAATTTCAAGTAAGGATGCTTGCTTGATGCAGAACATTTGCTGTGGTCAGATTATGTTAGCAGTTATGAGCACCTGGCTCTTTCAGTGTGTTGTGTTTGATCATATGATTAGCCTTTTGTAAGCCAAAGAATAATTTCCACATTGACTGTGTTTTTATGCAATTTTTCTAACCTAAATTGCTTGCATAGTATGTAGAAATCACACAGCCACACTGCATATAGAGCAGACTTGCTTTTGAATTTGTGAAGATATGAAATATGTAGCCTCCAATTTACATTCATAGCAGTCCAAAAGGAAGAGTGTGTGCTTTTGGAAAGCATCCTGAAGGTATCTTCAGCATCTTAATTTTTAGGTGTATGTCTTGAGAACTTTTAGAAGAATTTCTGCTCTGACATATTTATTTGAATAAGTAACAGGTTATGGGTAAATTCAGGCAACTTCAGTCAGTATTGACATCAGCAGTTCTGAGGCTAGAGGCAAGGAGAGCTACAAGACCTGATGAATGGACAGGCACACTGGAAGCAGTAGTAGGCAGAACCTGCTACGTCAATTCCTCCACCATCATTTGGGATCTCAAAGGTGCAAGACTATCCTGCTCTTTTTAAGACAGGTTTATCACCCTAACCCGGTCATCAAGATCTGTCTTTACTCTGTTTGACAAACATGGCTGAGTCAGATGTGAGTCTCCCCTGGTTGCAGGGGTTGCTTGCTACCCTCAGGAGTGACTAGGCAGGGGCACCTCTACCTACTGCATGGTCAAAAATACTGTTTTTCCCCTGTGTATCCAGTAGTAGAAGGTGAACAGCTCTAACAATTTTATTTACTTCAGTGATGATAGGTGGAAGTCTTACACAGAAGAGGTCTTAATTGGTCTTAACTGGGAGCAAACCTGCATCATGATGGCAGAGAATGATGTAAAGTCACCCATCAATGTGCATACCACTCTTCCAAGCCCTTTAAATTGTCATGAACAAGGGGATACACATTGGTTTGCTGCAGTTGCCCCAATGAACTGTCAAAAACCTGTGGGATCAGTGCTGGCTCTCTATGTCCATCTGTGCATATTTTGGCATTGTACTTGCTCAAGGAAATCTCCAGGCCAAATCTCCAGGATTTGGTACCTTATTAGCAGTTCTAAAGCCATGAGTACTCACAAATACTTCTTAATAGATACAGAGACTTGTGTGTGTTTAATCTAATATCTGATTACTTGGGTTTTAGGCAGCAGGGATGAAGTTCGCCCAAAATGGTTTGGGATGCAAAAAATGATGCTCTCTGATTGGTTTCTAGTATTATTACATTGGAAATGCATAGAGCTTGACTGTCTGAGAGGTATCTATAATACATACTGGTGCTCTTGGGGGCTAAGATTGCTTTACTCTGACCATTATACCTCATTGCATACCTAAGTAAGCCAAAAATCCCCTGAAAGTGTACTGCTTGTCACATCTTATTGCTTAATGATGTAGCCAGAGGCAGACCTCACATTAAGGCCATTCTTTCCTCCCAGTCGGAATGCATCTTTAATCCCATCAGAGCAGATGCATTTAGAAACTGTAAAGGGAGCTTTCTCAAAGCTGTCACTTTGTTACCTTAATGAGCCCGTTCTTCAATCAAGGTAGTTTATTTTCTGGGAGCTCAACGATGGTGTTTGAATACTGGATATTTATCGTGTGAATCCCATGCTCCTAACAGCCTAATGGTTGAAAGCTTGCCTCTCTGCTTTCTTATGCTGGGTCAGCTGGGCAAAGGGAGAGGAAGGTGGGAAGGAGGGCATCAGCTGAGCTTTGTGATTTAGACTGTTTCAAAAAAAGACTTATGAAAACCTGATACCTCACTAATTCCCCTTTCTTTTGGGCAGGACACTCCTTGACAAATCATGCCAGGCAAGGAGTGGGAAGGAAAATAGAGTATAAAAATTAGTGCAAGCTTAGCGCTTGCTCCTGAAGTGAATACTGCAGCTTAGTATTGTGCTGACAGTGCTGGGTTTCACCTGCCTCTGTCAGCAGCACTGCCAGCTCCATTTGCTTTGCTTAGCTTGGCTTTGTTTATTTTGTTTTGCCTGGACTCCTCCTTTGCAATAATGGGACTTGACTGTGGCAGAAGTATGAGACTGGTGGCACGTAGTATTTGAAGAAAAAGCTCTTCTTCTATAACAGTGTCTTATTTTTCCCCCAGTCCCCTTAATTACCTGAAGTCCTCAGTCTTCAGGAATCAGCCAGGACTAGACAAGCTAGTGAAGTGTGCGTGTTCTTATCTTGCATATTGAACCCAAACTGGAGCCATGTGTCAAGTCTTCATGTTTTGCATCAAGACTTTCAGGACCTGAAACAAGGCAATTAACCTGGCCATACATTTTTCATAGCCTCCTTCTGAGGTTGCTTAGGCTGCTTGCACTTGCTAGGGAAGTAGGAGGTAATTGCCAGCCAGCTCTCTCCAATACTTGGCGCTTAGCCCATCTTGCACACACAACTGATACTTTGCAAACTGTCAAATGCCTGTTTGCATGCTAAAAAAAGAGACAACTTTATGTCTTTTAGATAAAATATTAGTGAGTGGTTGAATATTGTCAATAAAAGCACCCAACAATACCTATGCGAGGTTAGAGCTTTACCAACACCCAGCCTTTCTCACCAAGGGAAGCCTCTGCCAATTGTCCTTCCTACCGCCACCAGCACTTTGAAATCAGCAAGTCTCTGTTAGCATGTCCACAAGTTGGAGAGAAGGCAGCAAGGTGGAAAAATGCCAGCAGTGCTTACTAGTTGATCTTGTGGATATTATTAATCTCTTGTAGCTGGGGAACAGACTTGTGTTTTTCTCCCTTGGGATGTGAATACAGTGCTGGATGTAAGATACTTCTTGCCCAAATTTGTTTGTCACTGAATTTGGCTAAAGCTACTTCACATTATTCTGAATGGGAAAATTCTCCATCTGGGGTCTTTACTGTTCAGAAAATAAGGGCATACAGTGATGTTCCAGGCATGTAGGCAGTGCTTCCTTCTACTTGTTCTGGAGAAAGGCTCAGGGCTCAGAAGTTTGTTTCTCCTCCCCCAGCTATTGCAGCTGATGTATGAAATGGGGTTTGAGTGTTTAACCTTGCATAACAGGTAATTTTGAGCAGCTTGTCCTCATCTCAGTTTTAAGCATCACACTGTCATAATGCAAATAAATTCTGATGTTTTTGGAGGAAGGTCACTGGATCAGCAACAGTTTCCCCCGGGAGATCTGACATACTTGCGAGGAGTGCGTGAGAAATATGTCTGTGCATGTTTTATCTTAGTGCACTTATTGCAGCTGTCATGAAAGTGCTTCAGTATTATTTTTAAAAAACTGCATTTCCTTAGGCCTTGTTTTCTTAAAAGAAGAGGTAACGCTCCATAATTGTGTTCAACAAAGCATCATATCAAAATTGTCTCCAGTCCACAGCCTTGTGCTTCAATTGCTTTCCTCCTCCTGCTGTAAGAAACCTTTGCCGTTGCTCATGGTGCAACTACATGACTCACAGGAAAATAGGAAACCAAATCAAGCCATTATTGTTTCATGAATGAAACAAGGTTGTGTGGAAGCTTGGCATTGCCACTGATACTGAAGACAAATCTTGTTTGTGATAATCAAATAATCTGTTAATCTTTCTTTGCCAATAGAGAAAGCTCTCAAGAAGGCAATGCACAGCAAGCACCACTCATGTCTGTTCCTACCTGAGATGGGCTATTCTGGAGTCCAAAATGGTGTCTTGCACACTGTGGCTGGAGCTCTGACTTTTATTCCTCAAAGTGTTTATACAAAGGTGTCCTGTGGGTGATGTTCTTCATGCTGTGGATATCCAGATAGGGTTTGGACAGGGATTGTATGCAATTTACTTCAAGGCTGCTGTCCTCCTTCAATGGAGGGATTCAAGCTGATGCTACTAAGGAAGGACTGGACAAAGGTGAGAACTCATTCCTCAGTGCACTCCTCTGTTGCTGCTACTGTCTATGGGAAAAAAAATTGCAATGATCCCCACTTCTGCTTGCCAGGGTTGTCTGATTTATGCTAAACTGTTCTCCAGGGTGGTGACACTGCAGCACTAGTGAGCACAAAACGTCTCTTATGGGCTTCTACTGATTTACTGTTCTGCAGGACAAGAATGAAAACAAGCTTTGCTGAGGCTTTATCGTCTCCAGCCATTGGGTTTATGCACAAAGCACAGCAATTTTGCTTCCCAGGAGAGGTGAGGTAGGAGGAAAGTGGGAGCCAGAGCAAATATTTGCTTCCTTCATTGTCCTAGTCCCAGAGTAAATCTCCAGGAATTATACAGAAATATACTTTCTTTTCTTGAATATTTGGGACAAAGTCATGACTTGGATTGCAGAGAGCAATATACTAAGATTGGTGCTTTCCCTCATACCTTTCTGTCAGGGGTGAAAGAAGTGTGTGAATACTGGAGGAATTAAAATGAGTCTGTCTTTGCCAGAGGCCTGAGCTGTCTTTGCTTTCTGTATGAACGCATTTCATGATTCCCAATAAATGCAGCACAGAGTGGTACCTTCTTCCCATCCCACAGGTAGACATAACGTACACCCTACATATACATACACATATGCATAGCACAACGGGCTTCCACCAAAGGCTTCATGTAGGAGGTTGTATGGTGCATCCAAGAGACTGATTTTTCCTTCCATGAATTTGTATAAATGACTGCCCAGAGACTTTCTGTTTCTAGGCAGAAGAAACCTGGTACCTGCTTTCATGTTAGAAAATATGGAAAGCAATTACTCACTGGTCGGCACAGAGGAGGTAGTCTTGATATTTTCATAGATCCAATATAAATTTTCCTTCCTCTTCCACCTTAAGATCTTTCAGGCTTAAATCACTTGGTCTGTTTAATCATTCATCCTTCTGACTGGCCTTGTCATCCTTCCATGGAACCTATGTTTTTTTTAGACAAATGATCATAATCCAACGATGTGGGATTTGTGTGCAGGTTGTTGATGGAGTTTGGGTTGTTTTAAATAGGAGCCCAGGAACTGTGGGCTCCCACCACAGCTCTCCCTTGTTTGAACAAACTTGAAATCCCTCAAATTCATGCCCTTGTTAGGGGCCCTCATGGTCTATGAGCAGTAATGCTCCCTACCACCTTTGTGTTTTGGGTTTTCTAGTGCCAGATGTATTAAGCAGAAGGTCAGATGGGATAATCAACCTAGTCCCAGATGCCCTGTAAATCAGTGAGTATCAAGGCAGGCAAAAAGCTGAGTGGGGGCTCCCTTTATGTCTCTGAAAAGTTAATGGTTGCGTCATGTAAAAGACTATTTCAAGGCCCGGCATGTGAGCTGCCCCTTTTTAGTTAGAGTCAAGGGAGGAGAAGACATTTCATCAAAAGTTAAGGTTCATGTCTCTATGCATTTATTTACTATTCTTTCACTGACTTTAGCTATTTGCTAGTACTCATTCCAAATTCATGAAGTACTATAAATACTCACAGATTAAAAAAACTTCATTATTTTTTTCATAAAACACAAAAAATAGAGTTTGGAAATTCAGTCTAGTAATCATGCTTCTAAGCAACTCAGGGCTTGCTGGGCTCCTGTTAAAAGCTTGTCAGATGATGCATATGCTCTGAGCCCTGGGTGGGCTATTCTGACTGTAAGATGAAAAAGTTAAACATTTCTGGTTAGATATATTCCCATTTGTGAGAGAGACAATCACCCTTTGATGGTATGCTTCATACATTCTCTAAAGACTGGGAAATGCTTGCTACCTATCACCACCTGCCAGGCTGCATGTTTGTTTTTTTAATCCCAGGTCCTCTTTCAGGTACCTTCATGTTGCCAAATGAAATGGTTTTGGTATAAGCAGGAACTGAATCCTGCCCTTTTGCTAATCATAGGAAATGGCTGCTCAAATTCCTTATCTCATGTGATCAATAAAGGATTATCTAAGGCATCCTTCTCCCTCAAGACATAATAAAATCTACTTTTGCCATTCTTGATGTACCAGTTGCTTGACACTATACTTAAACTCTTTCTTCAAGGGGACCCCAATACCTTCTCCCCACCCCATCAGGTGCTTGGCTGAGTTTTAGAAAGATTAAAGCTACGTCATCCTGAATTTTCATCTATTGTAATTTAAACTTAATACTCCTTGTCCTCCCCATCCTAGATGCGGGGAAGGATTTGTCTACACCGTCTTTTTAGGTGACTTTATATACATGAACATGAGACTGTGTCCTCTTAGGTTTCTCTTTTCTAGGCTAAACTTTCTCTGTATTTCTTCAGAGGTCATATTTTCTAGATATCTGCAGGTCATGGTCTCCTCCACCTCTTTTCAGCTAGCTGACATGCTGACTGTACTGTAGTTGCTGCACATGGGAAAATCCCAGCTTGGCCTCATCACTGGTGGATGGAGTATTTTTGATCCTATAGGCAGTGCTCCTATTTGTACATCCTAGTATAGTGTTTGCTACAGTGAGATGCACTTGAGCCAAATTTCTTTTATAGTTAAACATGAAGTTCTCTAGTATAAGAAATAATTTGTAACTCAAGATTTCAAACTCAGTGTTAATGCATCCTTAAAATTTTTGGATGGTGGCAATCTCCCATTCAGATCACAATGAACCCAGGATCATAAAATCATAGAATCATGGAATAGTTAGGGTTGGAAAGGACCTTAAGATCATCCAGTTCAAACCCCACTGCCATGGGCAGGGACACCTCACACTAAACCGTATCACCCAAGGCTTCATCCAACCTGGTCTTGAACACTGCCAGGGATGGAGCATTCACAATCTCTCTGGGCAACCCATTCCAGTGCATCAACAGCCTAACAGTAAAGAATTTCTTCCTTAGATCCAATCTAAACCTCTGCTGTGTAAGTTTCAACCCGTTACCCCTTGTCCTTGCAATGACTTGATACAAGGCCTGTTCAGGTGATGGTACTGCTGTACTCTTAGTAGACTTTGACCTCAGATATAATCTGACTCAATTTTTCATGAACAGCTTTTTTTGTTTTATGGTTTTTTTTAATTGTTACTGTACTCATTATACCTCCTTAAATATTATTTTAAAATTTATGCCGAGTCATCAAGTAGATTTTCTCTCCTCCCACACATTTGTAATATTTCTAAATATTCACTCAGGTTAATGCTCATTAATTTAGGTTCCAAACTTAATAATCTCCTGAGAAGATACTCCAGTATAAATTACTCCTTAGGTTTAAGGCAGATGCCATGTATGAGTCATAATGTATTCCCACCACTTTTAGGGGAATATTATTCTTAATGTCACATCCAGAAACATCAAATTATCTGCTGAATATTTAGACATGAGTGTATATTTGGTGACTAGAAAGAACAGATATAAATGAATGTTCCAAAATGTTATTACTGTAGTAATACTTGTTAGGTGTTTCTATTTGTTGGCTGCAATGTAATTGTTTAAAAGTACCTGAATTATTTTCAAAAGTCAAACGGATAAGACACTCTTGAAGGAATAGTTGTAAACATTTTCTAAACTAATTTTCTTGCAGGCTGGAAGAACATTGATGTATCCCTTAGCCATCCCTTTTACAGCTTGGTCTGTACTAAGCTTGGCTTCAGTCTGGGAAAGAAGAGGTAGATGTGTTGCTTGTCACTGTCCGGTTACCATTTTTCAGGATAGGTATCAATGTCTTGGTTTTTCTAGGATGCTTTTATTCCAAACTCTTGTATGTACTTCTCTTCTGTATCAGGTTTAATGTCTAGTCTCTGCAGTGCTGCATACTAGGTCTGGGTTATGGAGCAGATTCCATATATCACATGTTTTTGTGCGTTTGTGGTTTTAGCATTGAAGATACCCTTACACTGTTACCTGATTGCCCCGAATAAAGCACAATCTGTGTGCAGCACCTGATGTAGTCACTCTTGATGTAAGCATAGTGAAGCACTTGGTATAGAAGGCATTAAGGCCAAACTTGCGTAATTACAAAAAACACCACCAACATAAATACAAACCTACTGAATCTGGTTTTATTAGCTAGCATAGTGAAGCAACAGTTTGTAATGAGTCTCAAGACTAGGGTGTGATCTTGGTATCTGTTTGTCTATAGTACCAATAAATGGATGCCAATAAATACCCCAATGTTCTTAGCTTTCCTGCAAATAGCCTGTTATGCTTCCTCTCTTGGAGAAGATGGAACAGGGGATTGCTGGGGTGTGCCCCCATCCCCAAAGAAGGTAGCTTTAGCTGCCTGTTCTCTCAACCCATTTCCCACTGAGAGAAGGAACACTGCTGCTGGACAATGGCCAGCAGATCCTGCAGTCAAGCTTCTGACATGTCAGCTTCTGCTTGTGGAAAACTCCATCTGCAGGTTTACAGGCTCCGATGTCTAAAGACAGATTGGGACCGAAAGCCAAGCGATGCCTCTGCCAAAGTGCTGACAGTTGAAGAGCATTAGCAGTATCCCCTAAGCATGCCAACATTTTGAAATTAAAACCAGTTTTACCTAAAGCAGAAATCCAGAGTCTGAAACTCACATTTCCTTCACTGGGGATGGCACCTGTCTGAGCTGGCACAGGGACAGAAGGGATCATGTAACTTCGCTTGCCACTCTCTCAGTTAACACGTAAAGGAGTCACAGCAGCACTGGAGGTGCCTGGGTGTGGGTCATTAAAGAACATAACGGATCTGTCAGGACTAGTGAAGTGTGTTGGCATGGTGGGAAACACAGGTGTTACAAACAGGGTGCCCATGCCCTGTGGGCATTAGCAGAGCAGGCGCAGCAGGAAGGGCAGGCTCAAGTTAAAGGCTCAGAGCAGATTACTCCTGCTACATGAATGCAAAGGAGGGAAGGCAGGTAGGAAACAGGGAAATCTTACAAATCCAGGAGCACTGCTATTCAATAAGGTTGTGATCAGTGAGACATGGTCTAGGTGCAAAGTGTGGTGCTGCTGCTGGACCTAGAAAGTGTACTTTATACATGTGAAGATGGAAAGAATGGGGTCTCCTGTGTTAAGTGTAAGTGGCTTCAAAGAGTGAGAGAATAGGAGAATAATCTGTTCAAGGATGTAGTGGGTAGAATCAGTAATAATGAATTTAAATTAAAACAAGGGAGGTTTAAATTAGCATAAGAATTTTGGCTCTAAGAATAGCAAAAAGCTGGAATAGGAGATGGTGTCTCTGTTATTCAACCTGTCCTTAAATTCTTCAAACAAAATCAGTCAAGGATGGCTTTGGCAGAGTTAGATTTTATTTTTTATTTTTTTTTCCTAACCCTGTTTTTCACTAGGGGCTGGTTTTCCTTTTCTCTTTAAGAGTGGGATTCAGCTTTGCTATCTTGTACTTCCTCAAACCCTTTCTATTTAGGTGATGTTTTGCTCTGAAATGACAGCCTTCAGTGGAGCAAAGAGATTATTTATTTAGGATGAAATGGTAAATTTGTGAGTTTTCCTTTGATTTTTTGGCAACCAGTGTCTAAATCTTCGTCTATAAGAAGTGAAAAAAAAATGCTGAATGAAAACTTGAATCTTGTTCTTGATTCTGCTACAGTATTTCTGTGTTACCCTGGGTAACTCTCTAATACACATTAGTACACTCAGGTGAGGACCGTAATCTTTCTTTCAGAGAAAATGGCAGATGGGAGCCTGTGTGATTGTGCTTTCTTAACGACAAGCACTGTTTCTTCTCTTAATTTCCCCTAGTATGTGGAGACACAGTCATGCTTGAAACTTCTGTGCAGCTGCAATAAGCAGTAAACTTCCTTTGTCATCAATGTTACACAAATACAAAAAAGCTCACAGACATTTCCTAGATGAAATCCAGTAACAACATGTTTAAAAAAAAGAGAAGAGAGCTCACTCTGGAACTAATGCAGATGGACATGCTTACGTGAGCCCAAGGCTGTGTCCCCAAGACCGGTGTTTGCTGGTGAGATCTTCTCAGGCATCTCACTGCCACACTGTACAGCCTGCTGGTCTTGCAGTGCAGTGGGTTTGAGTCATTATCAGCTGTGTGGCTTCATTTTGGGAAGCAGTGTCCCCTGAATGAGACATGACACCACTGAAGTGAGATTTGTGTGGTGGCAGGTCTGCAGTTTTGCAAAAGAGGTTTGGGGTTGTTGCAGGGGAGAAAACAGTTCTTCAGGCTTGGAAAATGAGGCAGTCTTTCTCTTGTTGTTGTCCTAAAATTTTTGTCTTCAATCCCCTTGAAAATTTTTTCAGTCTATCTGTGAGGATCCTGTAGCCCTTCCTGACTCTTGCTCCTCATCAGCATTGCTCTTGGGAAGTATAGAAATATCACTGGCCATGTCTGTGCTGCTAAATGGCACTGTTTGCTCTGCAGGAAGGATATCCCCAGCATGCTAGAGATATGCAGGTACCCCATGAGCCTTTACTGGCCAGACTGTGTAGCAGTCGGGTGATGATGGTGTCCTGATGGGGAATCAGCAGCAAATCCCTGATCTTGCTCAGTTTCCATCTTCTGGTGTGGTCTTCAGGATTTTATGGCTTCTTATGTTGTGTTTTTGTGGGTTTTTTTGTGCTTGAGTTACAGCTACCACCTCAGCAACTTAATTTTTGTGTCTCCCTCCTCTTATTTCCTTGCATGGTATTAGCATACAGACTATTGGAGCTTACCGACAGCTTTCCAGGAAAGAGGAACCAATTTTGTACAGCTGTAAATGAGCACAGGCAGGCAGGTAAATCTGGGACTGGAGCTACAGAGTTGTAACCTGATGTAGTTTATAGATAAGCCAGTACAGTCAGTCCTGCTAACCTGTGTTGAAGATGCCCATGGTAATTTTCACTGGTGAAGTGCTGGATCACATTCCCTTCCCTTCTACGTCATAGTAGATTCCTTCGCTAAAAATAAATAAATAACATCATCCCTTACAGCTTCAATTCCCTTAAAAAGTACCAAAACCAGTCCCAGGGACACACAGGGTCAGGGACTTTCAGATACTTTCAGAAGTATACTTTTGGAAGTATAAGGTACCTTTTAAAAAACACGTTCATTAGGCTTGATTCAAAATTTTCTGTATCTTGGAAACTGGCAATGGAAGCAGCTTTTTAGCCTGGAGAAGTGTTGGTCCTATCCTGACTTTATAGTGTCAGTCTGTGCGTGGTGTTAACATCTGTTTTCCCAGGTGCTGAAGCCTGAGTGATGATGAATCTGAGATGGGGAGAATGCAAAAAGTGCAAAAAGAGCTGAACCCCTACAGTCAAGAGCTGAAGTATTTCTGTTCTTAGTTCATCTGTTGCTGTGCAAATCCATTAATTTCAGTAACATTTCTGTAAGCTTATGAACAACTTTTTTCCTTTCAGAATTTAAAAACTTGCAACTCTTTTGCTCTGATCTCTTCCCCATCACCAAGCAAACCCCAGGACTTTTCTATGGGCACTTTAGAAGGTGGCACTTCTGTCTTTACTTGTTTAAAGCAGAAACCTAAAAAGAAAACTCTACTGCTGCAGGCTAAAAAACTCACCTGGCACTGACAATAACAAAGAGGCAAGATTGATAGTGGAGGGCAGGCACATTCGAAGTGAGACCTCTTTGGGGAATGATTTCAGTGGGACTCTCCAAAAACAATGGTGCTTTCTGAGACAGAATTCAAATAGGAGTGATGAACTGAAGCATTCCTGGCTTTGCTTATGGAACCAGCTTCAAGAAGACAGCAGATGAGGCAGTGACATAATAATCACAAGAGAAACTGCAAAACTTTGAATTAAAGCCATTCTGCTTAAATGGCATTGCTATCAAACACCTTTTTTAGGCACTGAGAGCTTTGACAGGGATAAAATAAAAACAGACAAGGGATGCATACAAATTGTACAGCAGTTTCATAGAATCATAGAGTGAGGTTGGAAGGGACCTCTTGAGATCTAGTTCATCTCCCAGCTAAAGAAGGTTCACCCAGAACAGGTTGACCAGGACCACATCCAAGTATGTTTTGAATACCTAGAGAAGGAGACTTCCCAACTGCTGTAAGTCCCAGTGGTCTGTCACCCTCAAAGTAAAGAATTTTTTTCTCATACTCAGATAGAACTTCCTATGTTTCAGTTTGTGCCCATTGCCCCTTATGACATCCAGGATGAGCTGTTCCATCACCTTTCAAGAGATGTAGATGAGGCTGGCCAGCCTGGAGTTTCCTGGGTCCTCCTTCTTGCCCTTGAAAACTGGGGTAACATTAGCTTTCAAGTCCTCAGGCACCTCTCCTGTTCTCCATGACCTTTCAAAGATGATGGAGAGTGGCTTAGCAATAACATCTGCTAGCTCCTTCAGGACTCGTGAGTACATCCCATTGGGGCCCATGGATTTGTAGGTGTTAGGTTTGCCTCAGTGGTCTCTAACCAGATTCTTTTCAAAGCCAGGAAAGTCTTCCTTTCTTTTTTGCCTCTGGAGTGTGGGATTCCTGAGGGCTGGCCTCAGCAGTAGAGACTGAATCAAAGAAAGCATTCAGTAACTCTGTTTTCTCTGTATCCTTTGTCACGAGTGCACCCATCCCATTCATCAGTGGGCCTACATTTTCCTTACTCTGCCCTTTGCTAATCATAGAATCACAGAATCCCAAGGGTTGGAAGGGACCTCAAAAGGTCATCTAATCCAACCCCCCTGCAAGAGCAGGGTAACTTAGAGTACATCATACAGCAACTTGTCCAGGTGGGCCTTGAATATCTCCAATGTAGGAGACTCCTAATGATGTACTTGAAGAAGCCCTTCTTGTTGTCCTTGGCATCCCTTGCCAGACGTAACTCTAAATTAACTTTAGCCTTCCACAAAGATGATTAAGGGAATGGAACACCTCCCTTATGAGGAGAGGCTGAGGGAGCTGGGTCTCTTTAGCTTGAAGAAGAGGAGACTGAGGGGTGACCTCATCAGTGTTTACAAATATGTAAGGGATGGGTGTCAGGATGATGGAGCTAGGTTTTTTTCAGTGATATCCAGTGATAGGACAAGGGGCAATGGGAGTAAACTGGAGCATAGGAGGTTCCATGTGAACATCAGGAAGAACTTGTTTACTGTAAGAGTCACAGAGCACTGGAACAGGCTGCCCAGGGGGGTTGTGGAGTCTCCTGCGTTGGAGATATTCAAGGCCCACCTGGACAAGTTCCTGTCTGATGTACCCTAGGTTACCCTGCTTTTGCAGGGGGGTTGGACTAGATGATCTTTTGAGGTCCCTTCCAACCCTCGGGATTCTGTGATTCTGTGGATAATCTGATAATTTTCTTATATTTCTCCCAAGGGGTCTGTCCCTTTATCCACATATTGTAAACTTCCTTCTGTTGTGAGTTTGGCCAGAATCTCTCTGCTCAACCATGCAGGTTTCTTGCCCCCTTTGCTTGACTTCTTACTCATAGGGATGCACCAATCTTGAGCTTGGAGGAAGTGATACTTGAATATTAAACAGCTCTCTTGGGCACCCCTACTTTTTAGAACCCTAGCCCATGGGATTCCTACAAGTAGGTCCTTGAAGAGGCCAAAGTTAGCTTCCATGAAGTCCAGGGTTTGTAATCCTCCTTATTGCCCTGTCTCCTCCACACAGGGTCTTGAACTTTACCATTCTATGGTCACTAGAGCCAAAGCTGTCCCCAGCCTTCACATGCCCAAGCAGTCCTTTTTTGTTTGTTAGTAGAAGGTCCAGTAGCCCATCTTTCCTCATTGGATCCTCCACTCTTTGTGTCAAAAAGTGATAATTAATGTTCTGCACGAATCTCCCGGACTGTGTGTACCTAGCTGTGTTGTCTTTCCAGCAGATAACAGGGTGGTTAAGTTCCCATGAGAACCAGGGCCTGTGACTATGAGGCTACTTTCAGCTCTCTGTAGAAGGCATCATTGACTTCCTGATCAGGTGGCCTGTAGTAAACATCCACAAGTGTCACCCATGTTAACCTGCCCCTTAATTCTTAACCATAAGCTCTTGAGGTTTTTTTCATCCACAGGCTGTCTAGTTCTTAGCACATGGAAAATTATTGGATGCCATAGTATTGGCAGCAGCAAGAAACATGAAGTTGGATAACTCAGTGTCTTCTTCTGATCCAGGTTTTTATATACTGAGCAAGGCTCTAAGAGCATTTGTGGTTTCTCTTGGTATCTTAAACCCCAGATTTCACTCAACATCTCCTTTCGGTCTGGGAGTCCCCTCTGTGAAGAGTCCTCTATTTCAGGTCCTGCTCTGCACATGAAAGAGGTGTCTGGCTGTCTGAAGACGTAATATCCTGTCTTGTAACACTTGTAAAAATGCTTATCAAGCTGTGGGACAAAGCACAAGGAACTGAAGTGAGAAGTGACAATCTGCTTTACACAGCAGGGAAGCACTTGGCAAAGATGCAGTTTATAAATGAAAGTGTTGCCAAGTTTTTGCTATAATTTGTTCTGCTGACTTTTGCAGAAACGTAACCTGGGAGATTGCAGGATGGCTCCTCTGTAACAAATCTCCATAGAAAATAAGACATAGAAGAGCAAGATATGGTGTGACAAATCCCCAGCTTCTCAAAGGTCACTTTACTTTTGTTGTCAAAGTAAAGAAGGTCTGAGATGAACATAATTGTGACTGATTGAGCTTCAGTAATTCACAAATGATTTAAAAATCTTGGTGGGCAGAGGGAGCTTGAGGCAAGACTGTATAGTGTGACTCTTATAAACACAGATTTAAAAAATATCCAAACTGGTATAAAAGATTATGTGAAAACATTGTTTAGCTCTCATTTAGGAGAACTCAGCTGGATTATAAGAAAGCTGGTCAGCAGATTGTCTCTGAGGCTTTTTTTTCTTCAAAGAAAAATTAAGTTGCCATGAAACAGCAGAAAGGTGCTTATGAGATTACAGGTTTATTTCTGTTTGTTTTGGTGAGGAATATAAACAAAATGCTTAGTTTGTGTGACATGGTTTAGTGTGAGGTGTCCCTGCCCATAGCAGGGGGGTTGGAAGTTGATGATCTTAAGGTCCTGTCCAGCCCTAACTATTCTATGATTCTATGGTTCAGCTTTGATTTGACTGTGACTAAAACACTTCAGGTTGTTTAAACTGACTTACAGCTTAATGTTGCTATCAGGGCACCACAAGGGCTGGGAGCAACCTAGGATGGCAGGACAGGGTATCCCAGCCAGGATTCATCCAGCCACACCAGCTGGGGACCAGGCAGCGGCAGCATGGGCACTGATCATCTTGGTGGGGATGGGATTGACGGGGCAAGGACAGGACACAGCCCATGAGGAATTGTGAGTACAAGATCAACAGGGCTGTGTCAGGCACAGACGTGGCATGACTGTGCTGGAACTGGACCTCTGCTTTTCTAATGTATTAGAATCTGATTGCATCTTCCATGTTTAGTTTAATACCAGACAGATTGTCTTGTACCACTGTATACATTTCATTAACCAAGGGGGGGGTGATCACACAAAGAAAGTTTCACACTGAAGGTTTTACAGGCAAACTTGACTATGAGAAGTTGTCACATCATCAAACAGTGTGGATGGCATGAAGAAGTGATTTCTCTGACAAAGACACACTGAAGAATGTTCCTTGTTTTGCACTGGGAACAAGATTCAGATATACCTTTATTTTTATTTTAAATTTATATTTTAGTTGATTTCAGAGTCTATCTTTCCATTTAGTTATTCTGTCCATGCTCGTCTTCCTGGTTTATGGAATATTTGGGGTTCCAGTCTTGCTAAAAAAGGTTATTAATTGTTCCTGGATAGGTAGTTGCCTTTTTTGCAGATTAGTAAAATTCTATTTGATAATTAGTCCCATACCAGATAAATAAATGAGATAATCTTCTGACCAATTGGAAGTCCCTTGCAATGGCAAAGTAGCTAAGCATTTTCTAGTACTCTGTTCAATCTGCTTTACTTACTTAGTACACATTCCTTAGCTTTGCTGATTTGCTGTCTGACTGCAAATCTCATTAGGACCAATGATGCACTTTTTTCTTAATTTGAGACCTCAAGTTTAGGCAAGTCACTATTAACTGCAATCCTGAACTTCCATAGAAATCTGAATCCTCAAAGCCTGTGGCAAAGAAGCATGAATTTGCTCACTGTAAGTAATGGAATAGAGTGCAGGATTAGATGTTAGGATAGGTAAAAGCCAGCATTTGAGATGAATCTCTGCATTTATAGAAGAAAAAAATCCTTAATGTACTTGATTCTTTGTGGCACAGCATGCTACCAGTAAAAACATCTCAAGCAGATTGCATACCCTCAGAAGCAAAGGAAGATTGACAAATGAAATTCAGAGCAGAACTTGTTAAAAGGAAATAAGAGGAGAAACCAGATCCTTCATGAACAAATCACTGGGTGTTTTTCTCAGTCAAGCTTGTAATACTTGGTTTTAACCAGCTTTCCCAGTCAAACGTGGGAATCGTCTTGGACTCTCTCCAAAGCCACCACCATTCAGAACATCAGATATTGGAAAAAAGCCCACATTTTAGTATTTAGTATTTCTCCTGGTGCTTGGGTTAGTCAGAAAAAAATGGCTGTGCTCAAGAAGGTGCTTGAGCATAAAACCAAACTATCTGCATATCTATCTTCAAAAGGCAATTCATTGAGAAGCAAATTCTATTAAAGTCCATTGAAACTCCAAGTTCTCAGCTCTTTGAAAAGTAGGGCTATTTTCTGGTTTGTATGCTTGGAGGAAATGCTGACAGAAATTACAGACTCCTTTCACATTCCCTTTTCTGATGGTTCTAATGTGAGAGTGAAAAATAAATGCCACCGTGATTGTCAGGAGCTGAGTAGTGATTGATACTTTTGTTTTCTCATTTCCATTCCTAGAGTTATGTTCAACAAATACTGCTCAGAATTAATTACTCTCAGCAGTTTCTTTTTAATGTATGTTAGTTTTATATACTAGAGCATTAGTTGTCACTGCATCATTATGAGCACACAGACTGCAAAATTCCTTCAGTGCTTGTCACAGGCTGTGCACTCGGAGTTATCATACTTTATTCTTAATAGTTGACAACTGTATGAAATAATCTCTTGTTAAACTTGACCTCTGTTATTTTCTCTGCATCTCTCCTTTATGCAATGTAGATGTTATGATAAAGCTGTACTTTGATGTGTTTATCTACTTTACCTGGCAGATTTACCAGGTGCAACAGTGTTAAAGGACTTATTTTTCAGTTAGCAGCTCCTGAGGTAGGGCTTAAACTTCATCATTTGCCTTTTAATTTTTTAATATCAATTGAAAATGATATTCAGTTATTATTATTGTTTGCCTTATAGTTACTCATTCTTCCTCACTAATAAGACAAATCATGATAGGTGCCTAGTGTATGTTTTGCATTTTCAGGGAAGACCTGGTCTAGAGATGTGTCAGCCTTGCCCAAATGCCTAAGCACAAGTCCTCAAACTAGCTGTCGGCTCAAAGCTATTAATTTCTGCAAGACCAGACCAATACTGGACAAACAGGACTATTGTTTCTTATTATAGCTAAGAAAAGTTCAGTAGCAAACACCAAAAGCCTACTAAAGCAAAGGAACAATTTATAGCCTTGATATAATTAACAAAAAATAGTGAGAGAAGTGTGTAATTTTTCCCACAGGTTTATTACAATTCAGATTTCTTTCTGTTAAGAGAAACCAGTTGCTGAAATGAAGTTAGATAATTACCAGTCAATACATTCTCTCTGACTGCGAATGACCTATGTTTGACCTGCATCCTTGCTGTTTTTAAAAGGCTATCCTGATGGGAAGTAAGCCTTCAGGTCTCACTGTATAAAGTGGTGGTGTGCCTAAATTGCTTGGAGTTTTTTGATTGCCTAGTCTTACTGGCAGGAATATTTCAAAGGTGTCTGTCTCCTTATCATTCTAACTGTCCTTTGATTAAAGCACCTGGTTTAAAAAGTTTTATCTGTCTTGCAGCATCTAGGATAGCTGCAGTATTCTAGACTCAAAGGATGTGCCCCACTGGATGGTGACATGAATCAACCACACAAACTAGACAGAACCATTCAAGTCCTGAGAACAAAGCACCCTACACTTGCATTGCTACAGATCTAGACAGCTACACTGTCACCAAAGTTATACCAGAGTAAAATGAGAGAAACAGCAGAAGAACAACCTAAGAATCCTCACAGGTAATTCTTTCTTCTTTCTTTTCCTGTTGCAAAATTAGTGCCAGTCACCAGGGATCAGTGCTGTAATTAGCCTTGAAGTACTGCACTGAAAAGTAAACCCTTTAATAGTCCAAGCAGTGTTCTGAAACCTTAACAAAAGACTTGAAAGAAATTGAAACCAGCATTCCAACCCATGCAAAACACCACCCTGAAACTGAAATGAGCATTAAAAAACAAAGATGAGGAATCAGCATCAAGTCTATTGTACCAGAATAGTTTATTGTGCCAGCTATAACAACACAGATATCTAAGCACAATTTAGAAACACCTGATAAGAAATAGACCAGCTAAACAAGAGTCACAGGTCTCATCAAAATCCTCAAAATAGAAATTCAAATGAACAATAGACAAAAGAGAAGGAGAAGGTGGAATTCTCATAGATGCAATGGATCACACAACACAGAGGTACATACAAGCAGAAGATCTGGAAATGACACTGCCAAAGCAAAATTACATAAAACACCTGATACAGTGGAAATGAGTGGAAAAAAGCAGCAGAAAACACACACATGCTAATAGTTCAGAAAACCAGATTTAGAATATTTTGGCTGGGGACAGCATATGCAGAAATATGAAAACTTAGAAAGGAATCTTTGGTGGAAGTTCCAGAAGATGTGAAAACTGCTTACATATCAGGTAATGGCTCTGTTAAGCAAACTGAAAATACTGGACAGTTTAGATTGCCCAAACATCATTTCATGGCTCCTTCCAAAATGGCCAAGAGTAGGTAAAAGGCAATTTTTCAGTCTGAATATCTTTGTTATGCAGAAAGAAAGGAAACTTCTGGTATATCTTAAAGGATGCTGGATCTAAAATTCTTTCTGTCTGCAAAGGAGATAGAGCCTCTACAAATACTGTCTTTCTACAAATACTATATTTAGAATTTCTAGTTTGGGTTTGTTTGAAGTTGGTATCAATTCTTCTAAAATTGAACAATGTTCTGCATTATCAAAAGGGGACACAACTCTTGTTGGTAAGAATCTTTCTGCAACAGATTTGGAAATTTTAAAGAAAGGTGGATCTTCAAAGCAAAAAAGTCTGAAGCCAGGAGGGAAAACACCAACTCCTGAAATATCTGTGGGTGATACAGAGTGTACAACTAAATTACATAAAACCTGAAACCCAACATTTAGAATTTCTTGCTGTAACAGAAAACTTACAAAAAGTGACGTTTATTCTAAAATAGAATATGAAACTTTCTAGGGAAAAAAATAATCAAGTTCTGATGAAGATATCATTCAAAAATCAGGTATTAAATTACCCAAAGGAGAAAATTCAGTTAACTGTTTAAATAAGAATCAAAGGATCATCTTTTGTGAATTGGAGAAAGAAGAAACTGGAAGGTCTTCAAAGGAAAATAAAAAGTCCAAATTCCAGGACCCCTAAGAAAATGGAATGGGACAGAGCCTGAGATCAGCTCTCCAAAACCAGAAGTGGAACTAGGCCAGGTAAAATTAACAGCAGAAATATTGCTGACATTCCTGTGGGAGTTCCAACATCAGAACTTAAATTTGATATGTCAGATCCTGGAGGAGACAGAGCTGTTGAGAGCCCTGCGGAGAACGGCATCATGTTAAAAGGAGAACATGATATAAAAGCTGAAGAATTTGGGACAAAGGAAAGCCAGAGCTGGTTTTGCATGCCAAAATGTAGAATACCTGCATTAGGCTGAGCATCCTTAAAGGGAAAGGGAAAGAACAAAAAGGTGAGGATGATCAGGGGGCTGGAGCACCTCCCATATGAAAACAGGCTGAGAAAGTTGGGGCTGTTTAACATGGAAAAGAGAAGGTTGCGTGGAGACCTCATAGCAGCCTTCCAGTATCTGAAGGGGACCTACAGGGATGCTGATGAGGGACTCTTCATTAGGGACTGTAGTGATAGGACAAGGGGTAATGGGTTAAAAGTTAAACAGGAGAGGTTTAGATTGGATATAAGGAGGAAGTTCTTTACTGTTAGGGTGGTGAGGTACTGGAATGGGTTGCCCAGGGAGGCTGTGAATGCTCCATCCCTGGCATTGTTCAAGACCAGGTTGGATGAAGCCTTGGGTGATATGGTTTAGTGTGAGGTGTCCCTGCCTATGGCAGGGGGGTTGGAACAAAATGATCTTAGGGTCCTTTCCAACCCTGACTATTCTATGATTCTATGCTGAAGGAAGTCTGAAAAAGCCCCAGGTAGGCATTCCCTCTGCTACAACACAAATTGAAACAAATGTTCCTGAAAATACCTTTCCTATGCTGCCACCAAAATTATGATTGGAAAAGGAGTTGATGAAAAAGGCCTAGGGGTGAATGGTCTATAAGGAGATGATGTTTATGTTGCAGCTACACTGGGACACATAATGGTAGAAGTTTCAGGACTGAAAATGGATGGGAAAAGTGCTAGGGCAGATCCTGAAATAGAATTTGAAGTGGAAATTTTGTTGAAAAGGATATGTCTGCAGGAGTGGAAAACCATGTAGCAGAGACCAATCACCTAAAGAAAGAAAGCTTATCACCTAAAGAGACAACAGCAGGCAGTGAAAAATTAG
Source organism: Melopsittacus undulatus (assembly GCF_012275295.1). Taxonomy (NCBI): domain Eukaryota; kingdom Metazoa; phylum Chordata; class Aves; order Psittaciformes; family Psittaculidae; genus Melopsittacus; species Melopsittacus undulatus. Next base: position 18,545,236 of record NC_047530.1, read on the forward strand.
AAGTTCATGAGACACCAGTTTCTCAAACTATCATCACACTTTTAGCAAGAATTGAAGTGATCTTGTTGGAGGAATAACAGCGTAGTCAGTCAAATGTTCCTGGAGGTACTATCAAGTAAAGATTGTCTTTTTTCAATTTCCAGTGAAAATAAAATAATTATCCATGCAAAAAAAAAAAATTAAAAAAATGAATACTTTGCTATTACAGCACTTGCTACTACTAAGTTCTGAAGTGTATGAATGTGCTCTACTATGCACTAATAGGTATATTGATTTGTTCATATCTGCCCAAAAGGGAGCAAACACCACTGCTGAAATGCAAACAAACTTATCTGCTGAAATGCCCACTTCAAGATAGCATGGTTTCTAGATGCAGTGGGAATCATTACAACCATCTGAGACTTTTCACCCATTGCAATCCTGAGTTTTACAGTTGTGTGTGTGCAGACATGCCTCTTTTTGCATCATAAAATCATTGAATGGTTAGAGTTAGAAGTGACCTTAAATGGTATCTAGCTTTTTCCACAGTCTTTTATTTAATGCAGGGAAAGCAGACACAGCAAAACATCAAGAAATTGACTTGTAAAGGAAATGTATTTGGTTGTCCGAGCATCTCTAACTTCGTGCATTCTTCATTTCTACATCTTTAAGGTAGGACCTAATATTTTAATGAGAGCTGCTGTCAGTCTGTGTTCCTCATATTCTCTCTAAAGAAGCTGTTTGTCTAGTATTAGGCATGTATCAGTCATTTGGATCATGCAACATTTCTCTGAAGCTTTTTCCTCTTTACATGTTCAATAGATGCAAAATCACCAGAGCAGATAGCAGTAGCATACATCAGAACTGAGGAAGATTATCATGATCAGACCAGAGAGAGGCCAAGCAAATATAAGTTATACAGCAAGGGACATCTCATTCTAGCACCTGTTCATGCCTGCTTGCAAGGCAGCCTCCCTATAAAGCTTGCCCAGAACCCCTGCCCCACCAGACAACTTACTGAGCACTTGCAAATTTGAGAAGCTTTCTTCTTATCCTTATTCCATCAAAATTTACACCCCCAATTTTTTTGCTGATTATGGTGAAAATGTAGCTTTGAGTGCCATCCAGAGGAGCACATACAAGGAAGATACTTCTGTAGGTCAGCTTCTCAAATTCACTATTCACATGTATTTAATGCTGACGACCAGGAATAATCTGTCCAGGGGTTTTTCCTGCATGTGAGGATTAAGATGGGATGTATGGTCAGTTGTATTTGTTGGTATGGAATAATAAACCTCTGAAATGGAGCTAATGAAAACAGATGGAGGGATGTTTATGCTTCGCAAGTATAAACTTTATAATATATATATTCATACATATTTATATATGTATATAAAAATATATAGATTTATAATTTATATATATATAAATTAGTGAATGGAAGTCTCAAAATACTAAGCAGAATCTAGAGAGGAAATGAGGGAGGAGAGCACTAAAAGCGACTTCATCTCAGTGTGCTCCCATATACGTGAATACTCACGAAATTTCAGTGTTGTCTGCAGTAATAACATGCATTGTTTTGTAAAGATTAATGTATCTGCACTGGCTCAGGGATGGAGACTGCCAGGACTGACTGCAGTGAGGAAAGGGACACCAGGACATATGGTGGACAATCTCCCAGTGGGGAGATGCTCTCAGGGCCCTGAAAGAAATCAGGTTATCCAGTGATGAGAAATTGATCCCTGGAAGTCACTAGATGAGAAAAAATGTGAGTCCTACATTTCGATACTATAATGCAATGTAGTGCAGTGCTACACAGTGAAGAGTCATTGAGGATTTGCATACTGTAGGGATGGATGTAGTCTGTTCAGCTGAGCCTGCTGTGAAATAGTACTGGGTGATCTGAACATCAGCCTCTAACAGGCTACTAAGTACATACCAGTGGTTGAAAATGGAGGTTCAGCTGTACATGTGAGCTGTGGTTTGCCCATGGAAAGTGCCTCACCTGTTGTCAACTCAAAGTTCAAGAATGCATTGAGATTCCTGAATGGAAAAAATAAAAAAAATAGTTTGATTTTGAGGTCAGGTTTGTAGGTAAAGCAAGTCAGTTCCTCAGGTAATATTAAGTGGCATCATCCCCAGTGGATTTAAGGATCATTTGCTAACCTCAGGTTGATATTAATCTGTCTTCAAGTGTAGGGTTCCTTTTCTCTTTGGGTGAATTTTACCTGGGAAGTGAACTTTTGTTTTGAAACCTCTAAGAAAGTCAAGTTGGACTGGTCATAGCTTTGTTGAAGCATGTCTAAAATTCTTACTGGAGATGATTTATGGCCTTGGAAAATAAAGATATATCTATATATGTAAGGTACGAAAAAAAAGGATTGCTGGAGTGGTTCCTTCACTGTTGAGGAACAATAGGAAAAGAAAGATGATCTGATCAGGAAAGAGCAAAACATTAACCAGTGGAGTAAAAATGTGTTGGTGGTGCACCTGTGTTTTGATGCACCAATGAAAACACACTAAATAAATCAAATATTCTGAACCTGGGCTGCTGAGCATTGTAGACTTGCTCTCTTAAAGGCTGCTGAATGCTGCTTGAAATCAAGAAGTAATGAGCTTGACATTGACACTTGTCCCTTTCTGGATGGCTTCCTCCATTAGGCTACACCAGAAGCCCTACCACAAACTCTCCCATGACATGCATGAAGCGCTGGGTGGAGAATGAAGAAGCAGGTATTGCTTTTGGCTTAAGGATTAAAAATTGTGATTTAAATGTCACATCCCCAGCTAGTTTTTGTTATTGTCAGCCTTGGAGGTGGGAGGGCTGGAAAGATTCACGAAACGTGACCTGCTCACTAGGAAAAGATAGGAAAGATACTTTGTGTTGAAAGGGGAGAGTGGTTTATATTCCCTGCTGCCTCACATGGCTCTGCAGCTCAAGCCATTTTTTGCCTCTCTTTTAAAGTTCAGTTTTAAGGGATTAATGTTAGAGTACTTAATGTGAATATGACTAGGGACTTGTCTAGGTCTTGTGCTAATTTCCACTCCCTATTGGCCACAGCATAACTGATAAAAGCCTCCCCTGAAAATAGTGGGAAGATCTGTGTTGGTCCTATCTCTGTGTGGGGAAGAAAGCCCAATTCCCATTGACGTCAGTAGAAATTGTTCGAGGTCACAGTATTCACTATCACTGTATTAAATATGAGCATTGCTACTGCTCTAGCAGTAATAAATATTAATTTTTGTAATGCCACAGGTTGTGTGGTTTGTGAATTTTAATGTGCCCAGCAGAGCTCCCTAAAGGTAAATTACTCCACAGAATCCATAACAATCTAAAGCCTTTTCTTCTCTGGTAATTTAGAAAAACAATCTTGCTCTGCTGCTGTAGCTGTTGGTTTTCAAGGCTTTCATTACCTACAGAGAAATAATGTTTGACACAATACTGTAGTTATTGAGAACATTGGTTATATTACACAATGCACCTAATATATCAAACTCCACATACTCCTGGATGCAGACAAGATAATTTCTTAATCTTTTTCTGAGTCATGCTAGGCAGCTATATCTTTGGTAGAGACCACCTGAATCACAGGGGACAGGGCAAAAATATAATAGAATTTGTTTGTATATGAAATAGGTTTGGGGTTTTTTTCTGTAAGTAAGTTATAGAATAACTTCAACACCATTTTATTACCTGTTGAACCAGCTGTTACCTGCTCCTGGTAGCAAAAGGATGCAGAAAAAAAGAATCCTCTTGTTTTGATCCAATTTTCACTCATTCCTAAAAGCACTCCGTACTCAGAAATAAAAATTTGTTCAATTTTGGCTATTATTTTCATGTGTGAATTTTCTGAGCAGTAGCTCTATTCTTTAGGGGAGAAGCACACTTCAGGTTACATGAAAATGTGTAAGAAGACAAATATGACAGGTGTTATTGATAGCAACTTAATTCATGCTGACATCTCCATACTTCTTATTGCTCTGACTTTCCTTCTCTACCTCTTATGAGATAAGAGAAGAGTATGTAATTTAGTAATCCTCGTCCATGAGGCAATCACTTTCGGTGATAGATTTTACTACTTGGAGAGTGGCTGCTGCTAGAATGTAGGAAATTGCTACCTGTATCACAGACTGTAATTCATGTGTGAATTAGTTTGGATGAAGATGGGCACAGGTGGAGGTGGTTCATTATCTTAGTGAAGCTTAAAGGAGAGTAGGACCACCATTTTTCCTAGAGAAACTGAGTTCCTCATCAAGAAATGCAGCATGTTCCTAATAAATTACAGATTTATTAGGAATCACCCTAAGAATATTAAGAATAAGATGAAAATTAATTCACTTTTAATCAGTAAAACTGCTTAGATTTGGAAAGTTGTGGTTTAGATTAATGTGCAAAGTTATCAAAATAGCACATTAGGTTAAGCAGTCTGCTAAATTGCTTCAGTAAGGAAAAATCATCACCCGTCTGTGTGCAGTTTTCTGCAGCTCTCTGGAGCCAATTGCATCCCAGCTGCTTTGAGTTCTGATATCTTATGTTTTAAATGGTCTGTAAGGTAGTTTTCTTCAAAGTCTCCTTTCTGCTTTACCAGTTGTGCTCATACAAAGCAAACACATCTGATACTGGGTAATATTTAAGAGCCATGGGCTTTGTTTTGTGTGGACTTTGTAAGTGAGCAAAACAACTCCTCCTTGCTGAGACATTTTTGCTACATAAGGCACCTCCCATGGTGCTAGAAGCATCTGTTGTCTGGTTTTAATGATGTTCTTCATAACATCCCTGCGTGCATCCTTTTGCCTAAGGCCCTTCTCTCTGGTCCCCAATTTCACTACAGCCTATCTCTTGCTCAAGTGGTATTGTCAAGTTGTCAAGGCTACAGTGGTCTGAGTGTGCTGAGATAAGCTTTGTTTTGAAGTTCCCTTGCAAGAACTTAGATGATCACCACTTGCTGATTTTTGCCTGTTAATAGATTCAGGGTCTTCTCCCTTCCCTTTTTTTTGAGTGAAAAGTTTCTTGTGCATCTCTATCTTTCTTTGTTTTCTTAATTTGCCACTGCTGGAGGTTTGCTATTTCTATAGCAAATATCACCAAGTCCCATTTCCGCCTTCTAGCAAAACAGCTTATCTTTTCCTTTCTTTTTTTTTACTTCCCTAAAAAATAGCAGGAGAAAAAAGTTTCAGTTTTCCAGAAACCTTTCAATTCCTTCCCCTGTTCATTGTTATTTTCCAGAGGAGAGCAATTATTGGACTACTTCAGCCCAACAATCACTCATTTGATTCTCTGACCCCTGCATTTCTATGAATTCAGCATTGCCTCTAGGCAGTTATTCTGGTCTTTTCTGGTCTCCTGACTTTTCTTCAGGGTTTAAAAAAACTTACAGCTTAATATTTTCTCAACTTCTTGGATGCTCTTAACAATCACTTTAAAGCATAAGCATGTAATAATAATTTTCAATTCTATTTTGTTCCTTTTATATCCTTCCAGCACTAAATGGATATGGTCTTGTAAGAATGTTTATATAGAGTTTATTATATATGTTTATATAAGTTTATTGAAACCTATTTTGACTCGAAAATAGGATATCCTTTGCTGGATGTGCCTACCCCAAGCTATGTGAGCACTTGCTGTCTCCTAGGCCTAAATTCTGTAAGCATTTATGCATGTGTTTAATTTTACAAATTAATTTCACTGGGACTGTCCCTGCATACACTTTTGAGGAATCAAAACCTTAAATAGCTTTGTGGTGCTGTGCCCCTCCTCATGTGCAAATCCTCTCTGCTATGAGGTGATCTAATACTGTCTTTAAGGAGAGACCCTGTTTGAAGTGTGGTACAGGACAGACATCTGAAGATATTCTCTCTGGTGTTCCCTGAGGAGCAAAGGTTGGACTCCTGGCTCCCTAAGTGACTACCTAGGAACACGAGGTTTCCTGTTGTGTTCCTGCTGTCCAGAGTTACCGGTCAATAAATTACAAGAGTAGGAGGAATGTGTGAGGAGGCTGCTGCAGGAAACTCTGGCTGAGTGCATGATACTTGAGGGATGTGATGTGCAACAGAGGTGTTCCCATTCCTTGAGGGAGTGTGACATTGATTCTTGGCATGAAGATAGGAATTTGGACCTGGAGGAGGTAAAGTCTTCCTGGAGCAGCAGAAGCCATGTATGAATGAGGTTAGGGCTCTCAGTCAGGATCTAGGGGAGCATCTTACAGGAAGGAGGATTCCAAAAATAGAAAAGTATCAGTTGCAAAAGATGAACAGGGAGAGGTGTAAGGGTTGTGATGAGGAATGACTTATGATACCTGTACTTGAATACTTGTATAGGATGACCCATGGAGCATGCACAAGGTTTCCTCACCCTCCACTGAAAACCTGAATTCAAGAGGAGATTGACTAGAGCAGTCTCTGGATAGATGGCCCTGTTCTTTTTAGCCCAAAGTCAAACTGGTGCAATGCTCATGCGTGAAACAGCTGAAAGGTAATTATTTCAGTATTTTACACATGGAAAGAGGTCCCAGTTGTTTTGTGGTTCTCTATAGGAGTGACAACCAGGTTCCTTGACCTCTTGGTAAGAGTTAGTTAAACTCTCCATCCAATGAGTGAAGTTTGGGGGAGTTTTTTAGGAGGGGAGTGCATGATAATAGAGAGGAGACAGACAACGTGGATGCTTTCCAAACACAGACCACCAAACACAGTTTGGAACAATATAAGTGCTGTCTATACAGTAAAAATACTGTCTGGATCTCTCCTTCTCATTCTTTTGTAAGCTGTGGCTGTATTAACATGCACAGCAGTAGCAACTTCAGTATTACAGTGAATCACTGCCATGATTAAAATATTCTTTTCCAAATTAAACTGATCATAAAAATATGGTATGTCCTGGGGTTGCATTCAGCCATCCCTCAACATTAGAAGCTTGAATTCAGCAAGTGTACAAGTAATTCTGTTCCTTCTTTGGATGCTATTTAAAGTGGGTGCTTGACTTCTGCAACATGGGAGTGTCTTGTGTCATTAATTTTTAGCTCACTTCCACTTCACATGCACAATAAAAAAAAAGGGTCATAGAAAGCTGATGAATAGCTTGCTTTCTGAGAATACATCCCTTGAGTTTCTGGAGCTGTTAATTTGTGTACCAGTGATAGATCTTGAGCTCTAGCTTTCTATGTAAGAAGCAGGATTATTATTATGGGGAAATGACAGTAACTGATGAATGGGTAACTTTATCAAGATAGTTTTCATCATGTTGCTGTGATGAAGAATAATCTGTAATTAGAAAGCTGTGTTGAAGTTTTTAGTCTGGAATCATTCCACATCTTCTTTGACAGGTAGGCTTATTAATGTCTCAATTTCAGTTTTCTGATTGCCCCTTGCTAAATCCATGCTTTGCTGTGCAGTACTTACTCTGATCAGTTATTATGTTCTCCTTTTCCATTAGGAGATGACCAAAGATAAAATTGTGAATTCAGTAAACTTCAGAACTCTGAAAAGGCTAAAATCCTTTATCTCCATTTAGATACATTTTGGAATCCTTGTGGAACTTAGGCAATAGGACTTTTTTTTTTTTCAATTTTAGAAATGTCTGAAACTTGATGAGTATTGTAAAAAAATTGCTAAAATTAATTTGCTGTTGCAGGTTCTGTGTTATCAGCAGCAGTAAAAAATTTAAATATATTTTAGCATCTAAACTCTTCCCATCAGCTATCTTCCTTAGAGACTTCAAATTTCCTTGGGTAACTATTTGAGGTTGTTTGTAAAATTAGACAGATAATTCTTCTTCTTGGCTTATATGCAAGTTAGTTCTCTAAAATTCTGCTTTTTAAAAACTATAACATCTAGAAATTTATTATTAGATACTGTAGTAAAGCTCTGGTGAAAGCCACAGCAGAGCTGGGCAGCTAAGTTTTATTTATAAGTTGAGCTTGCTCTTCCACTTCTTTGACCTGGGCTTCTGGCAGTTCTTCTGGGTGTCAGTTTCCTCTTCTGCAGCTTTCTTCCTTGTGGAGAATGTGCTGCTCCCTTTCTACCCTCCAATAGTACATGGGGATGCTCCATTGACAGAACAGATTCTCTCTGTTGTCTCAAAATGTGGTGGTGAATTAATTGTACAGTTAATTGTACAGACTTCAGACAACAATGAAAGCACTCATCCTAGAGAATTTGAAGCTTATCAAGTATCATCTCAGCTTATCTGAGCTCTGCTGTGTAGTTGTGGGAAGTAGTGTCAGTAATTCAGAACTTTGAGGCAGATTCATGATGATTTAGAAATTACAGCTTGGAAAAACCCTTCCTTGTTTTGACTATCATTATTCTGATTGAAGTAACTGTGTGGTGAGTGGTGGTTGTTGTATCTGGCTAGAGGACTCAGGAAGCTGTACTTCTTCCAGGGAATGTGACCATACATTTTTCAACACCACTCTTCACATTTGTTGCAGTGATTGCTGGCTTGCTGCTGGGTATTCTGGAGGATGGTATAAATGGCATCACAGCCTAAGGAATTTTCCCACAGTGGCTTTAAGCTGAAAGAGTGGATAGTTAGATTGGATATTAGGAAACAGTTCTTCGCTGTGAGGGTGGTGAGACACTGAAGCAGGTCACTCAGGTAAATTGTGGATGCTCCATACCTGGCAGTGTTCAAGGCCAGGTTAGATAGGGTTTGAGCAACCTGGTCTAGTGGAAGGTGCCCCTGCCTATGACAAAGGGATTGGAAAGAGATGATCTTGAAGGTCCCTTCCAACTCAAACCATTCTTTGATTCTATGATTAGACATAATGAACTCATATTGGGGGTGACAGGCAGTGCTAGGATTATGAGTACAGGGAGAGACAGAGCTTAAACGATCAAAAGTGCTAGGAAATGAGGATGTGTACATGACTATCAAAGGTAGTACCCTGCATAACTGATGTTTGCAGATTACACTAAAAGGCTTCTTGGAGATGTTTATACTGAAGTTGGTGCTAACACTGACTGGAACATCTGATGCTGACAGCAGCATGGCTCTGAGACCATCTATGGCTCTGAGAAACAGATTAGGCTTGCAAAAGCCAACCTGTTCATCAAGCATAACTGGGTCTTGATAGACTAGAGACTGTCTTCTGTGTTTTGGTTTGCCCCAGTCCCCCCAGCCCTGTGTTGCTCACTTGCTTTTCACATACACAGAAACTTGAGCCTCTGTGCCAGAACAGCAGCCTTTGGTCCTTGGTGATACAGAAAGTAATTTATCTTCTTGTGACTTGTTGTGTAGAGCAATAAAGGTTTTAAGCAGACAGGGCTTCTGGTTTCTAGAAAATGAGCTAACAAACTCCACTTTGCAGGATTACCATTTCCGCTTACTATTTTTGGAAGTGTTTATTTTAGAGCCCTGAAATTAATCTCAGGAATGCCAAACAACAATTTAAAGGAGGAGGGATGGTGGAGTCTGGGGAGAAGGGAATTAGAGAGGGGCTTATGTCATTGGGTTTTCTTCATGTAATTGGGTTTGTTCTTTAATCACAAGAAAACCAGTCATCTGTTTCTGAAATAACTGTTGTTGCAATGCACCCTCTTCTGCTCTGATTTCTGCCATTTTTGGCAAATATTATATAGAGTACAAAGGCCCTTGCAAAGTTATTAATCATGTTTGACAGCCAGACTGCACTAATCTGCTGTCTGGTAGCACAGAAAAGTACTAACGTGTGTGTTTTGAGATGTACTGATTAAAACTCTTGATACCTTTCTTGCTGCAGTAAGAACTGCAGGAAAAAAACTCATGACCATGGAAAAAGCAGAACTCTTCAGCTTTTCTTTCCTTCCCACGTCCCTAGCCTGTACTGTGCTAGGACCATAGTTGAAGCCAAATTTACACTGGTTAGCAGAATACAGTTAATAGCAAAGCACTGGGGAAGCAGTAGCTGCGATGGTGTAATGCAGGTTTTGTATAGCAGAGGAAGGGTAAGTCTTCATATAACTTGCCTAAGGGACTTCATGATTGAGGAATGGAAAGAATTCAGAACTTTCCTTGCTTGATTCCCATCAGGAGTTTTGAATCAAGGTTCCCAGTAGAAGGAGGATAACTTGATGGTAGGGGATCAAAACCTCTTTCTTCCTCTCTAGTCCAGTGGCAATACCCTTCATGCTACATCTGTAAAGCACTGAGCAAGGGGAAGTAGTGTCAGTAATTCAGAACTTGAAGTCAGCAGAAAGTTACTGCATGTGTGTACTTTACTGCATCAACCAGATCTTCACAAATGCTAGGCTAACAGTTCATCTACAAATAAAGTCATTGGCCTTGGCCAAGAACACCTTCAAGCCTCAAGTGTACTTGAAGTTCAAACACTGACACACCTTAACTCTTCTGTATTTGAAATACGTCTCCTATCTGTACAGAAAGGAGAAGCTGTCTGCCAGCTCTGAAAAGCCCTGCAGTGCCTTAAGTCTGGGTGAAGATTTTTGGTCTAATTCTATGACCTGGCATGCTAGGAATAGAAGTCAGATCTATGATTGCAAAAGGTAGGATTGCTTGTGGTGGACAGACCTGTAGTGATTTTTCACTTCACTGATGGCCAGCAGATGAATTCTGTGTTGGTTACATGGAGCAGTACAGGATACTCTTGGGCAGAACTGGTCTGGTCCATCCACACTTGTGAGGTGGGCTGATGCCAACCTTCTGAAGTTTAACCATGCCAAGTGCAAGGTCCTACACCTGGGTCGGAGCAATCCCAGGCACAGCTACAGGTTGAGCAAAAAGGAAATACATGGTAGTCCTGCGGAGAAGGACTTGGGGGTGTTAGTCAATGAGAAAATGAACATGAGCCAGCAGTGTGCAGTCACAGCCCAGAAAGCCAACCGTATCCTGGGCTGCATCAAAAGGAGTGTGACCAGCAGGTCGAAGGAGGTGATCCTGCCCCTCTACTCTGCTCTCGTGAGACCTCACTTGGAGTATTGTGTGCAGTTCTGGTGTCCTCAACATAAAAGGGACATGGTACTGTTAGAACAAGTCCAGAGGAGGGCCACGAGGATGATCAAGGCACTGGAGCACCTCCCATATGAAGACAGGCTGAGAAAGTTGGGGCTGTTCATCCTGGAGAAGAGAAGGCTGCATGGAGACCTCATAGCAGCCTTCCAGTATCTGAAAGGGGGCCTACAGGGATGCTGGGGAGGGACTATTCATTAGGGACTGTAGTGATAGGACAAGGGGTAGTGGGTTGAAACTTAAACAGCAGAGGTTTAGACTGGATTTAAGGAAGAAATCCTTTACTGTTAGGGTGGTGAGGTACTGGAATGGGTTGCCCAGGGAGGTAGTGAATGCTCCATCCCTGGCATTGTTCAAGACCAGGTTGGATGAAGCCTTGGGTGATATGGTTTAGTGTGAGGTGTCCCTGCCTATGGCAGGGGGGTTGGAACAAAATGATCTTGAAGTCCTTTCCAATCCTAACTATTCTATGATTCTATGATCCTTCAGCTCTATTATTTTCAGTCACTTCTTTTTATTCATATACAGTGTCATAGTTCCATTAGGAACTTCCTGACCAAGTGGATTTTAAAGGAAGTTTTCAGTTTGTCAAATAATTTAAATGAATGCTAATGGTGTGTATTGCTTTCTGCTTAGTGGAAAAAAATTGGTCTAGGTAAAGGTACTTCTGACAGAGGATGTTTGGCTTCTTAACCAATGGTAGAGATTCTTAAAGAGTGCTAGCAATTTGTTCAAGGTCTGCTTAATCCATTTCTAAGATAGTCAATGTACTTGTTTTGGTTGTTTGGTGGTTTTTTTGTTTGTTTGTTTTGTTTTTTTATTTTGAAGCTACTATTAAAGTAATAAGTCAATGTAAGCCTCACCTCACAAAGAGAAACTGAGGTTTTGGAAAACTAGCAATATACGAGCACAATTTGTCCAAGAAGAAATACACTTTTTTTCTCCTGGCTGAGGATTTATGAACACTAAAGCTCATCTTCCTATGGTTAAGGAAGGCCAGCACCACAGGTGCTCCAATATCACATTTCTTTCATGTGGTATGCAGTGACAAGGGCACCTGCCATTGTAGAGATAGCCTGGTTCTGCAGCCCTCCTGGACACCAGGCTCAGAAGAGAACTTGTGAAAGAGAAGTCAACATAGCAAGTTAGTGATCAGTGATGAAACCACACATGGCTGAACCTTAAGTGAAAATAGTGAGAGGTAAGAGTCCTGTGCAAAGATCTTTTAATTATTAGGGCACATTTTTTATTGTATTGGTTTAAGATGGGTTTAGGGAATTGCTTAAATTACAAAGAGTACTTGAACAAGGTGGCCTGCTAGAGCTGACCCTGCCTGAGCCACAACACTGAATGAGATGGTCTCCAGAGGTGCCTTCCAGATTCATCCTTCTGTGATCCTGTGGTTCTGTAACAGCAGATCTGAGCTACACAGTGCATTACACCACCTGTTCCATCATAAATATGGAAAAGCCACTGAAAATGCAGAAATAGGGTTAAGTTTGACGATTCAATAAATTTGTCTATTTTATCTGTTTTCAGTCTGAGCTGGTCTTTTAGTTGGTTACCTTTTTTTGAGATTTTCAACACAGCAAGAAATGACACAGGCAGCACACTTGTTTTCATGGGCTTTATATATAGTGGATTAAAAATATATGAATTTACTGCTCTGAAAACAGAACAGTAATGACTTGGTGATATGCACTGGAAATTAAATGAGATCAAATTCCCTTTTTTGCTGTTCAGGACAGTATTGCTTGTTGCACCACATGACACAGAAGTAGGTCTGAGGTACCTCTTGATTTTGGTGTTGTGCACAGTGAAAATATTTATGAGGCACAGAGAGGCCCAGTCTTAGTAGCTGAAAAAGCAGCTCTAGAACAGCCATTTTTTTGATAACAAAGCCTTTTCAAGGAAGAAATGATGTAAAGAAAACCAGACTAATTCATGAAATCACATTAATATAATTTTCCTCCTCAGGATTCTTCAGAACTTTAGCATTTATTTTGTTTGTGTTTCAGATACTTTTCTAGGATTGATTTATTATTCCTTTTAGTTTCCATCTTATGCTTTTGTTCTTGAAGTATTTTCCCTTTTTTTTTTATTCCTGTCCCATTAAACCTGATGGAAAGGCTCTGTTTCAAGCAAAAACTCTATTTACAATTTCCATCTATTCCCCCTCTTTCTTTAGAAGTGGTCTATGAGCTATACATCAGGATGGAAAGAAGTTTCATAATAATTATTTTTTTTTAGCAGCATTCAATTAATTTTTCATCTGTGCTTGCCTGTTATACAGAGTATCATGAGGTGTCACTGGGGATTTGCATGCCAGTCATTGGATTTAAATTTCAATTGCTGAGCATTGACCATGGATTCACTGGTATTATTGGCCAGACTGGATGTTACCCCTGATAAAATAATGTAGTCCACTACTTATAAGGTGCTTAAAACAGCAGCAAAGTGCCTCATTGTTTGGAGCACAAAGGGGAGCTGTACAATTGGTTTTCTTGTGGATGCTATTCTATTCTGTTCCCTTGCAGCCCTGCCCTATTTAGATGCAAAAGCAGGTCCACAGCAATGCTAAAACTTGCTCCTCTTTATGGACACTGCCGATTCCAGGATTTGCATTTATGGGATAGGTTCATTTCCTAAGTTCCTGCGCGATGTCTGAGGTGAGCCATCTCCGGACAGCCTTGCCAGATTGCTCTGAATTTTAAGATGAAATTGTGGAATCGTGTCTAAATGTTGAAGTGTGTGTTGCTGTGTATTTTGACAAAGATGTGAGTGCTTACCAACTCAATTATCATGTAATGCAGAGGAAAGTGAGAGAGAATAAAATATCTTTCCCGTGCCTTATGTTTCACCCCTTCTGCTGGTGATTAGCACACCTTTCCATAAAGTTTAGGAAGAAAATTGTGGTTTGTTTCACCAAGAATCTGCATTTACCCAATGAGGTAAATGCTTGTGTCTGAGGAAGAAGGGAAGCAAATTGTTCTCAGATTTCTCAGTTAAAGCTCAACCAGCTGAACCTGCTACATTTCAAGAAGGTGTGAGTACCAACTTAACAACAGCACAATTAAATTTTGTTTCTGCCCCTTAATCAGACAAACCAGAGGAATTCCAGTGGATGGACAGAAAGCATAGCTGGATTCAATAACTAAGTTGGTTTAGAAGGACTTTAACAAACAAGAGAAAATTCATCACTAACTGAATAAAATACCCCCAGATCCCCTACCCTTCCTCTGGCAAGGTGCATATGGGATGGTGTATTGTCAGACTTTTGAGTATCATTTCATGCTAAATCCTTTTTTTTACTGTCCTAAAGTTGTGCTACTAAATCGATACTTTGCACTGCTTCTGCAGTTTTGTAAGAGCATGTCTTAAACTGCAGTCACTAGCAGTTAAATTCTTTTAGCCAATATATATTTTTTCATTTTATAGAGTATTTTTATTCAGCTTCTGCTTTTCAACTTTACTGTTGAAGCAGCAGTAGCTTCACCTGTCTGAAACTTCCGAGCTCAAAAAGATGAAACTCGTAGTTGGGATTCCCTGATAAGTTTGCTTTGAATAAAAGTGAAATGAGACTGGAAGGATTCTTCTCAGCCTGGATATATCCAAGCCAGGTACAAGATACTGAACAGTTAGCTGTTCAGTAGGGAGTTCTACATAAACAAAGTTGTCTGGCTAAAATAATACTACGGCAACTCCTCTCCATCTGGCTTCTTCCACTGGTAAAAGAGCCATATATTTAAGAAAGCAGTAACTGCTACAAAAGGTGCCTCTGCCTAAGTTTTCTCCCTGAACACCTGAGCCATGGAGATGAGTTTGGTATGGAGCACACAGGTTTTCAAACTGCTGACTGTATATACTAAGGGTTTGTGGTGATGAATAGCAAGACCATTGCTAGGAATTGTCTTGCTGCATCGATAAACTCAGAACGTAGTCTGGCTGGGGTATGGATACTTTGGTACTGGAGTGCTTTGATTCATCAGAAATATTTTATTCATAAAGAAAGCTGCCACTGTGCCCTTACTGTTGCTCCCCAGATGTGAAGCAGATGTACTGAAGCTAAGACTCCAGTGGAGAGGGAAGCTGCAGGGGGGGAACAGCAGTTATAGCTGCAGGATGTATAACCAAGTATCAGAAGATCACATCTGAAAATACAGTGGGATCTCAAAGCCAGTCTTTTCTGCTTGACTGTGCCCAGCTGTGCAGAGAATAAAATACAAACAAGAGAAGTAGTGTTGATGCTTCTGAGCCCCAAAGTGACAAACCCAATAAAAACATCGCAGTAAACTGAAAAACATCTAATAAGAATTTGTAGGTATGATTTCCCTTTGATGGTTCACTGGAGAGAAAGGAGGCTGGTGCAGAAACATTGTGGAGCATCATCTCCTCTCTCCAAAAGACGTAAAGGCTTGTGATACCCTGGGCCATACTGCTGCAGCCTTCTGACAGCACACCAACCCCTCCACTTCCACATGCACCTTCCCAGAGGAAGGGTAGTGACCTGGGGGTGTTATATTCAGTTAGTGATGAATTTTAATTTTTTTTCTTAATGTCCCTCTCAACCAACTTAGTTGTTGAAATAATAGAAACATTTACAATTGTTTTTCCTTATTTGAAGCCTTCAAATATCTTTGGTCTTATGCTTTTATCTACAAGCATTAGCTTTCACACACAAATCAGAACATTGGCTGAGTGAATAACGACTGAGATTCCTAATATCCTTGCTTACAAAAATACTACATGGCATGTCAAAAATTTAGAGTTGTTTAATGTATATTGATCCTTGTCTCCCCAGGCATTGCTTCTATGAGGGATCATTGTAGAAAATGATGTTTAGTTTCCAGGGTGACTCTGATGTCCTCCCTGACAATCTTTCTTGTCTGCTAAATTAGCATAGGGGCGATGTGCGTTAAATCATGCAATCTCAAATATTGTGCAGCTGGCTTCCAAGTGAAACTAATTTTAGCTCATGCACTTGTGAATGCTGGGAAGAGGTCTTTTGGGTCATCAGGTCTTTCCAGCTGTCTTCCAGAAGGCAGCCAAAATCTGTCTTGAAAAAAACTAGAATTTCTCTTTGCCTCCTACCAGAAGATTGTCCAGAAGATCTCTGCTCTTTTTTTTTTTTATGCATTGAATATATCTTAATTGTAATGCAATCACAGAAAAAGGATGGAAAGTACATTTTCAAGGTGTTGTATCTGTCAGTTTATTTTGCTTAGAAATTCCAGTGTTTCAAAGAGTGCAATTAAATATTCTGACTATAATTTAAAATATTTACAATTCTCTTAGTCAGATAAGACACAATATTTTTAGTTGAAGATATTCCCTAGACATCTGCTTTTTTCTAGCCCATATGGTGGAATGTGTGCCACATCTCGTCTGTATGTTTTGCCATATTATTACTGCTAAAAATATTGTAGGTTACTATGTAAAGTAAAGCAATTCAGGAATCTGGCAAAAAACCTTTCCAGAACTCTTATGTTCATTTTACAATCTCTGAGCATTCAGACATCAGTGTCATATTCTGACCTTTCTTTTGAAATGAGTCCTATGGAAATCAAAAAGATCTAGTAATACTTTTTAATGCAGAATTTAATTCCTTAAGTTTTGCATCTGGTTGGTAATATCTGTGGCTGATGTCACTAAGATAGTTGCTGGGTGTGAGAAGCCTCTGGGGTATGCTTTTTTTTTGAACAATGCACATTTATTATACTATTGTATCATAAATCTTCTCTTGGCTGGCAGAACAAGCATGCTGATACTATTATTTGAAAATAATTTGGATTACCGTCTCTCATGTGAAAGGATAACATGCCAGTAAGGTGCCCTGAACCTGAAATTTCCTAGTACTTTTATCAATCATCACCTCTTAGTGAAGTAACTGTTGTGCCACAGCTTCAGCCAGATGCTTATTGGATCTGATAAACCTCTGCGTAATGTCTGTAGCACTACTTAATAGATGCGTAGGCCTAACACAAGAAAATGCTGAGAAGAAAGCCTGGAAAGTGAAGGAATCATTAGTGGTGTACTAACTGTGAGTCTTTTGAACAAGAGCAAAGAATTTATTCAGCATACACCCGCTGGCCTGTACCTGTCCTACTGAGGTCCTGTCACCTATGGATTTTTGTTCTGTTCTTCCAGTAAGTATAATCAAAGGCTGCAGTGAAAATCTCTAGGTCACTAACTGAAGATTAACAGCAGAAACACGTACTGATGGCTTGCTGCTGTTGCTAGAGCTAGCAGTCTTCATTCTGGATTTAGACTTCCTCTGCAACATTTTTTTGAAATTAGGTTTGGTTTAGGCTATTCTCCAACTAAACCATTTATAAATTTATGAAATGCATTCTGTTATTTCAGCTAGATTAAAACCACAGTGCTCTATTACTCCTTTTGTATGGATTTAGTACCAAGGATTAATGTAATTAAGACTCTGAAAACTGATGAGAGCCATGTGGCATCCCAGGTTCATACCTTAAGTGTTGGTTGTCTTTTGCTCACAATAGAGGTGTGTGTAAGAGTGGATGTACATTTTAGTAAGAGCTTAAATTGCTCAAGGCACCATTCTTTGAAATTGCTGTAGTATATTGTCTGCTCTGCAACAAAATGAGTCCCTCAGACTCTCATATTGAGCTGCATCACCTCTCTTTGCTCTATGAAACATATTGAGCAGTTGTGCACTGTTTATATCGAATGAGGGGGTTCTACTTTTTAAACACTGTATGTTATTCATGAGTTAAACCCATCGTAGGTACCCAGTTGAGTTTAAAATTGCTGCTGAAATGTTTCTGTAGTGGGTGCCTCTTCTTTCTCCTTAATGATGTCAGCTTCCTCACCATCCCTATGGAGTCAGCTGCAGTTACTGAGCAATTAAAACAGAAAGACATATGTAGGATATCAGTTCAATACACCTATTCTTGCTGTGTTGCTTATCAGCTAGGGTCTACTTAGGTTCATGCATTTATGCTGCTGGAGGCAAAAGACATTTGCATACAATCCTCTTACTGTAAATGATATTTTCCTGTTCAAATGCCTAGTTCAAATGCCTAGTTCAAACACGATGTCTGCTGCAGAAATATTGTAGGGAAGAGTTATTGTGCTTTTTAGCAAGGTGGGGAAGGTAGGGGATTCTCTGTATTTTACCTCCTTATCTTGAAAGAGGTGAAACGTAAATGTCATCAACCTGCTAAAAACCCATTACAATTTTTGCTCACCTTAATCGTTTCCAATTATTTTCAGTCATTGTCTTTTCATTTCCCACTGCTGAGGGAGAGGTATTAAATGCCCTTTAACATTATCTTGAGTCCTGCTACAAAATTCTGTTGCTGGATCCTCTTTGTTCAGCTTTTCTCTATTGAAGAGATGTTACAGAGTTTCTCAGTTTTTGTCCCCATTACCCATCTGTGACATTTACTTTCTCTTGCTGTGATTCTTGTCCCTTCCCACACTCAGCAGAGGTGGGTGGTTGGGAATAATTGCATCCCTTTTTATTTAGGTTTTGGTGCCTTTCACCAGAATTTTTATAGACCTCTTGATATTCTGAGGACCTGTCTTTGCCTTTCCATAGTATATAATTATTCTTGTTATCTTTAATTAATATGTGCACTTAGGTATACCAAATTACTTCCTTTTCTTTCCTTAACCTTATTATAGCTCTTGAATAGGGGCAGTTCTGTTATTCTTTCACTGGTGAAGTTCCTGGGACTGGTTGTGTAGCTCTTACTTGGTGAGAACCATCAGCATAAACCTAATACTGACTTTCCTGATAAGTGCATCAAAAGCCAAGGCGGTTTAGGAACAGCACAGAGTACATTTTACATTCATCCCACTTCTTGTTTTCCTATTGGCACACGATGGAATGGGGACCTGATGTGTTTAGGACCTCTTTGTTCTTGCTTAACAGAGAGCTTGTTCTGTGATGTGAGCTTGCTGCTTTTGGTATGATAATCATCTCTGCTAGAGAGACTTGGTCAGCATGGTTAGATCGTAAGTTGCAGTGAGTCACTGTTCTGCTGAAATCTGGCTTAGAGAACCAAAGTGAAATAATGTATTTTCAACTACTTTTTTCTTGTGCTTGAGGGTGACAATGTACATTACAATTGTTTGACATAGAATCATAGAACCACAGAATGGTTTGGGTTGGAAAGGACCTTAAGATTATACAGTTCCAAACTCCCTGCCACAGGCAGAGACACCTTCCACTAGACCAGGTTGCTCAAAGCCCCATCCAGCCTGGCTTGAACACTGCCAGGGATGGGGCAGCCACAGCTTCTCTGCTGTGCCAGCCTTACCACCCTCATAGTGAAGAATTTCTTCCTAATATCTAATCTAAATATACTTTCTTTCAGTTTAAAGCTATTCATCATAGATCAGTCTGACTTGTAATTAGAGTCTGATATGCCAAGACCCCTTGTAACACTGGAGAAAGATTTTATATGACTAAATATATAAATATGTATGTATGTACAAATATATAGTAGACCCTCAACATATGGAGTTGTTTGCAGTGATATGTTTTCATGGACTGCTTAGAGGATATGTTGAACTGGACTGTTCTGAACATGGTCAGACTTGTCAATAAATTCTAGAAGTCAGTGCCTATTAATAAGCACAATCAGATAATGCAGATATCAGTAATGCATGCATTTGAGATTTTGTATCTTCCTGCAGACAAAGGAGCCGGACTGGAAAATTTTGCAGTTGTGTATATTTTTCCCCCTTTAAACTTCTTCACAGGGTGTCAGGAAAGCTACTAGTAACAGAGCTCAAAGTGCCTCTCTTGCTGGGAAGGGAGTCTGCTTTCCTTTTAGCACTATAGAAATGCAGCCAGCAGTTGCCTTTGGGCAAAAGGACTGACCAGAGAGGAGCATCCACTGCTTGGATAATGAGCACCAATTAAAAACTGACCTGGTGTAACCTAGCATAGGGAAGAAAGGTAGAAACTACAGGTGAGAAGCAAAAAGAGGTAAGCTTTTGAAGTAGCCTCTTATGCAAATGCCTTTTACTTGTCTATGTTAATCCTAAGAAATTAGCATTTAATTTCTATAATTAGCCTTTCATACAGTCTAAGGAAGCAAGCATACACTTACACACTCATTCTCATTTCTTTTAAGTCTTGAAGGCTTGCTGTTCGGTTGCTAAAAGGAAGAAAAGACTCTAGCTGGAGATGAACAAAAAGCTGAACTTGCTCCCAGGTGTTGGTGAATGAATCATCAGGGAATTAAGGCTTTTTAATAACGTCTAGAGGAAGGGAGGGGGAAGTGTGTGGGTGTAAATTTAGTTTTCCTCAAAGGTGCTGACCCTGGCAGCCCAGGGACTGCAGCCCCATGAGTGCAGAGGAGCAGCAGAGACATTGCTGGTTGTTGAATACCTGGCAGCTCCCCACCAATTGAGTCATCACGTGGACAGGATGGTCCTGATCGTCAGACCAGCACCCTCGGTGCTCATTTGGGAAGCAGCAGCTCATTTGGACTGAGGCAGCTAATCTGCTGCCCATGAAAGATGCTGTCCCTTTCCAAAGCATGGGTTGGCACAAAGGATGAATTAAGGGAAATTAAAAGGGGTTCAGTGAGTAAGTGTTTTTTATGGGCAAAGAGGCTTTTTGTTTAGGAGATGGCTTGCAGGGAGGCTGTTCAGCTCAGAGAAGGGAGGTTTTTGTAAGAAAAGAGAATAGGTCAAGGATGCATAAAGTCGTAAGAAAATTGATCAAGGTTTTCTATTTCCTTAATTTCAGAAATAGTGAGATGCTAGGTGGAGCAGAAAGCTAATGAATAACAAAATGAGAACTGGAATGAATTCTCCCACATAAGTTGCTGGTCCTTGATAGCCGAGTATGCAGAGTAAACCTAGGGACTTTTATGCCCCAGTTTTCCAACATTATTACTATTTCTTAAATGCATGTTATGCTTTCGATATTTGTACCATAAATCTGATCCTGAGAGTTTCTTTTTTAGTCCTGAAAAATGGCTGAAATTCCACTGTCAGCAGTTGATGCAAATCAAATTTTGAGCTTCAAATGTGTGGAGCAATTCACAGATCAAAGATTGTGCATGGAAATCTTAGCAAACACTCTGTGAGTAAAATGGAAAAAAATCTGTACTCTGCTTGTAGGTAGCTTGCGAACAAGAAGAGATGGGGTGGAGAATGACTTGAGCAGTTTACTATGAAATATCCACTGGGATGTAGTATGCTATCTGTGGCTGAACATTATAAAGGACTCCTGCAGTTTTGACAATAGAATAGAGACAGCTGAGTATGAATTGCTGCGCAGCTGGAGCTTTCTCGTAAAACAGATATAATTATTTAGATACTTTAATTTTTGAACCTTGTTTGTGTCGACAGTTATTAGGGACCAGGAGATCTGTGGTACCTCTTTATAAGGGTTTCACATTTGCCCAATGTTCTCTCAGCAGCTTCTGCCATCAGACTAAGGTGTGTGGTATCTCAGTCCTTGTCCAACCTGAATGCTTGCTGTGGGATGGATATATACCACCTTTCAGGTGGTGTTCAGACACTATTGCAGTCTCCTGATTGAGGCATTATGCCATGCATGTTCCTTTCACCAGAAAGCAGCTTTTCTTCCAGTTTATCAGTCTCTCTTGTGTGGATATTGTGGCTTGATCCAGCTGAGGGTGGCACTGGTGGTAGCACCCAGCACAAATGTCCTCCTGGGAGTCCTTCTCTGCACCCACCTCCTCACAGGAAAGACTGAAGGAAGGTGGGAATTGTTGATCACCAGAACTTGGTCTCAGATGCTGCTTAAATTCAGCTACTCCAGCAAGATAAAGGGCAGTGGCAAGATAAAAGGCAATGGGAAAATTAGAAACTCTTAGGAGGGCTCTTTCTTTCTCAACCCATTAAGAGAAAAATGCTGACATTTTGTACTCTTTGGTTGCCGTGCCAAACCATCAGTTGGAGACAGACATGGTGTCCTTTCATCTAGTACGAACTATAAAAATTAAATACTTCAGTAGCAAATGTCAGCTTGGTTAGTCAATAATATTGCTTCTGAATATCTCCTGATGCTCAAATACTGCAAAACTTTGCCAAGGAGATTATTTTCTGCCCCTGTTTGTCTGGGGATTTTGGAGCCTTGTTCTTTCACTTGCACACAGTGGATGACCTTGTCTTTGTCCTTCTGTTCAGCAGCAGATAAACTTCACAGTTTTAATACTTGTTACATTTTTAGTGTGGTGTTCAGGGTTTCTTCTTGTGTTATGACTGCTATAAATATTGTATTCTATTTTGAAATATTTTGATATATTGAGATGTTAAAGAAATAAATTAAGTTTGGTTTTGGTTTTTGTTTCTTTAATGCTCTTTGGTATGATTTTCTCACCAAGCAACTCCTGTCCGCATAGTCCAGACTACACTGAATATGTTACTGGTATTTCATCTTGGTTCTGTGAACATATTTACTGGATGTGATATATGCTTCAGAAGGTTGACGAGGATTTTTATTGCTCTCTAGCGAAGAACTAGAACTGGAGCCATTCCCAGCCTGATGAAAACTTTTTAGGGGGGGATTGAAGCAGAGTCATTCCTCCACATTCTAATATCAGAGATGAGAAGCAGCTTATCTTGCTTGCTCCTGCTTCCAACAGTCTAGTATATTTAGGACTAGAGATATTACCTGTTAATTCTATCAGGAATCAGTGAGGTAGATTAAAATTGCATACTTCAGAAACACCGAAAACACAAGGAAAGCACTTCAAAGTTACTGGTGCTTGAAATTTTTTTTGTTATTCCCTGCAACAAACACAAAACTTCATGATTCAGTGCATCTACAGTTTCAGAGAAACATATTGGAGATTATAAAGGGAAAACAACATTATATTGGTATGCAAAGCCTGCAGAAGGCGTGCATAGACGCTCATACCTTCTATACAACATAAATTGGGAAAATCTAAGCAAAACCTCATCACATCAGATGAATTTCATTTGCTCAAAAGCAAAATGGTTCATTTGCACAATAGGAAGAGCTAGTGCAAGATTTTATGATAAACTCAAAACTCGGACCTTTTTATTCACTTCAGTCTGTGACTTCTCCTGCATAATCTGTGCCTAACAGAGAATGTGGCTGGTATTTTGTTTGCTTCTTTCTTCCTTTGCTTTTTAAAAAGCAGAGCATGTGGGAGTGTAGGAAGAATACTTTCCAGTTCCTGAAACATTATTTCCTGTAAGATTATTATGACAACACACTGGCAGTATTTTTGTGTATGTATATATGTGCCTTGAAACAAAATTCTTAATAAAAACAAAAGCCAAGAACTAAAACTTCAGGCACTTGTTAAGTCTAAGCTAAATTCCCTGCAGGGCCAGTGGTGGGAAGAGACTTAGTGCTTAGAGGGAAGTGTGACAGTGAAATCACTTTGAGCTGTCACTTTCATCTACATAGGGCTGAAGCAATGTGTCTGGAAGAAACCATAGACCATTGAGTATCTGCTACCGCACGGGTGTGCTTGGTGCTAAGGGAAGAAGTTACTACTAGAACTAGTTCAACCATAATTCTGATAGGATTCAGTACTTTTAAAAGCTCTGAGAAAGCTGCAGTAATGTGTAACTGTCCTGGGTTCAGCTGTAACAGTTATTTTTCTCCTTAGTAGCTGGGTAGCACAAGCAAATTTCTGTACGCTTGCTGGTTGTGTTCATGCTGCTCTGTCACAAGCACCCATATGTGTCCTAAAAACTAAGATCTCAGGCTGTCATGAATCCTTTGGCATACTCTCCTAGGTGCTTCCCTTGGGAAGGCTGTGGACAAACTCAGGATGCTTATTGCATTTCAGTGGGGTCCCAGTCATGTTCTGCAGGATGTCCAAACTTGCAGTCTTGGTCTGTCAATAGGTATTGTAGCAAGCCATGTGGCATGGCCCTTGCTGACACAGAATACTACTGCAGTAGATCTTTTAAAAATCTCCTGGCCTTTGAGTAATACCTACAAGGCAGAATTATCATTATGTGGTACCACCACATGCTCAAGCCCCAACAGTGCAGTATTACAGGGTTGTTTCAAGATAGAAGGCATCACAAAGTTTATATTCATCCGAATCACCAACTTTGGGATTAGAGTTATTTGCTCTTTGGCAGGGGCTAACCACTGACTGTGAACATGGAACATCATCTTCAAAGGTGTCCCCAGGCAGAATAGCTCCATTAGGAGAAGAACAAAGATGCTCACTGCTGCTGCTGTGAGCTTTTGCAGTAGCCTGTAGTAGTCATGGCATCAGGTTGCATTAATATGGGTGAATTTTACTGTCTCGGACCCCTTCACAAGGGAGCCAGCTGCCTTGCTTAGTTCTGTGTAAGTCAGAGCCCAAAATAAAGACTTCTTGCAGTGTTGCTCTAGGAATGAAATAGGCAACAGAGAAATTAAAATCTTGAGTAGTGGCTATTGAATCAATTGCTAAAAGCCCTGTCTTCAGGCTTGAATGCTCAGGTGCACTAGCAAAAGTGCCTATCTTGAATACTTGTCTGCCCCAGCCGGTATACATGTGGAAATAATTCAGTTAGGATCTAAGCCTTTTTAGCCATATAAGCTTTTGCATTGGCTGTTAGGGCACTGGTCCATGTAGAAAAAGAACTGATTCTCATCTTGCTCTAAAATTCAGATCAAACAAAATGAAGCCCTTGCAATATGCTCTTCTTTTGTTTTAGTTTTTCCTTAGGTCTATTGAAAGGACTTGGAGCATTAACTTCTTGTTTAGCTACTTTCTACCCAAGTGCAAATGAGCAAAACCAGTGACTGCATATGTTGCATTCTCTATCATTTGAAGCTGAGGCATCAGGACTGGAAATTTTTCTGGAAGCTGTGTGTTGGGTTGGGCAGAAGCCTTGTGGTTAACATGTGAATGACAGTGCAAACTTCTATGAAATGACAAGTTAGACGAAGCTGAAAGGTCAATCCTTGCTTTATCTGTGGCTTTTTCCAAGGCCTAATGAGAACCAATTTTTTTTCATCTCATCTATCTCCTCATTCTAATTCAGTGGCAATTTTCCAATTCTGCAGGCCCAGAAAGAATTACTGATCTCCTCAATAATAAAGTCAACAATACTTCCCAATGAAAATACTTCCATGAACTAAAGGAAACTGTTATTTTAAAAGTAAAATTAAACAATCCAATCTTAAAATCAGAATTACTTAAAGTTGTGAATCCACTGATTTAGGGCTTTGGAGATAAGTAGTCAGTCCCAGATTTTAACATCCTTGGGATTTTTTTTAAGTTACCTTTTACAAGATTACTTTTAAGATTTGATAGAAAAAAACCTGCAACTCCCACTATGAAATTCTGCTAGACTTACTATCTCCTTTCAGTCTTCAAAGTGTGTGTGGGTGGTAATTGGTGTAGACGTATTGCAGAGTGAATATAAATGCCAAAAATATCAAAGCTTTTAAAATTTTCTATAGCAAAAAGTATCTACTCTTTTTCATTGCTGTGAAACGCTGAGGTTGGTATTCAGTTATCTTGTTTATAGAGACCAAGAATCAACATGTGCTGCTTTTTGGTTTGAGTTTGATTCCCATATTAAATGTTTTGTTGTTTGTCCAGAGTTGGAATACAGTCTTCCTTGCTGAAAACAAATATATATTCACCTGTTGTTCATATATGTAAGATGATGTATAGGTGCAAATTTTTATTTGTATTTTAAATGTAAAAACTACACGTTTAAAATTGACTGTTAATGCTAACTTTACAGGAGAAAGCTTTACTTTGTTTTTTAATGGGACTTAAAATGATTGTCATTATTTTTCCTTATAGTAATTGCTGGAAATTTTTATACTCTACAGAACAGTAGGATATGACACTTCATTTCAGATTCCATTCCATTTTGTCGCCTACTTTTATGGATACTTACAGCCTTTTTTGCGGTAAGTGCTGCACAGACACCTTCCAGGGACATGGTCTATGCCCTGATTACAAATAGAAAAGACAGAACCAGTGCAGGGTGAAGCAGATTGTCCAAAGTCACAGAGATCAAGAAGAAAAGTAGGAACAGGAGACAGGTATCCTGCCATGCCAAGTCAGGCTGTGTGATTTCTTGTGATATACAAATCTGACACTTCACAAAAAAATCAGAGAGCATTCTGTTAAGAGCAAAGCTTTACTGGTAAAGCAGAGACTGGTGGTCTCTCACAGTGGCAGCTAACCAACAGTGTTACAATACTTAATTACTATTTAAAGTTCAGAAAAGGACCTTTAAGTAAAGTTGTTATAACTTTTAAAATCCTGACATTTCAGCAACCATGGTGGTAGCCCAGAGTTTGAAAGCATAAAAAGGCCCATTATCTGGAGGTTTGGCTGGCTGACAGCTGGTGATTATTTTTCTTGCAAACTATTTTGAGTGTGCATGTGAAAAAAATTGAGACAATTGGAGCAACAGATTACCTATTTCTCTGTGTGTCATAGGAAATGTGGCAAAACATGTAAATAGCTACCACAGAAGCATTGCATTCACCCCTCTCTACCTGTTTGTCTCAATCTTGTGTGGGAGTTAAGTTACAATAACAATAGGCTCCACCTGTGGTTACCACTCCAGGCTGTTCATGTGAAGTGAGGCTGATGAAGCAGCATCTGTTTGGTGCTCTTTATCTTGATCTGAAGGAGACTATACAACTAATTAAGAAATTACTATAGCTTCACAAAAAGAAGGAATTTTGCTTATCCTGAAATACCTACTTTTAAAGTGAGGTACTTAAATAAATTCTTTTCTTGAAGAAGTGAAGGCATTAGGAGAATTAGTATCTTAATTTATCCAGTTATAATTGGATAGAAAATGGAGGATTTTCATAAATTGGGGTACTAGAATTTGAATGGAAGCTACAAAAGAAACAACTGGATACAAGCTCTTCCTAGACATGGCAGGTACTTGGGAAAAGAAGTAGTAAAGGCCATAGAGTTTTAGGGAACAGAAATCACATCAATGTTTTATACGACCTTGTATATTAAGCTATGGAGGTGAAGGAAAGAGCTAGGTTTCTGAATTTAAAAGACCCAATTTCCCCAGAATATGGGAATTGATGGGCATATATAATTGGATGTTGTTACTGTATGGTCATGGTGGAGATAGGGAGGTTAGCATGAAGGTAAGACTGCAACTAATAATGGCTCAGCAGAACCTTTTTTTTTCTGCAAATAACTATTTAGAGTGGCTGGAATGATTGTGCCGAGTAAAGAAATTATGCATGCAAATTATGAAGGAAAGCAAGGCTCATAGATTGGGAGAGTTATTAAATATAGGGACTGACCACAGACACAGAAATTCATGTAAAAGTCTGAGAAGGAGAAAACTTTATATGCAGTCCATAAAATCACTTTAAAACATCTTTCTGATTTCACTCTGAAAACTGGGTGAAAAAAATGTTAGGTAGATTGGCTACCACTTATTTAAATGCAGGTCAAAATATATTTGTTTCAACAGTAATTGCTAGAGGAGGGTTTAAAACTAACAGAAGGGGAACTCATTAATTTTTCTCTCACTTGTTTGGAGTAGGCTATAAAGACTCTGTGGAAAATGATTATGCTTTTCCATTACATCATCTTTTAAGTACATTGAAAATGTTTTTGTCATTCTGCAGACTTGCCAGCTTACTACAACAGCTGTACGTCACACCTTCAACAACATTTAGTGCAGATGAGGTACAGATATAATTTGGAGTTTCTCTGAAGTAGCTTGTCTCTTTCTCTAATTTTTTTTGTGATGTTTTGTTTTTTGTTTGTTTGGGGGAGTTTGGTTGGTTCTTCGGTTGGTTTTTCTTAGTGTTTCCTCTTTGATATTAGTGTTTGCCACAATGTGGTTTCCTGAGGAGCACTTCAATTTTAACTTTGGTCAACATGTTTGTAATAATGTTTTCTTCAAAGATGAAGGAGAAGGAATTTGTGTCCTTACTGAATGGCGTAGTCTATTTAACTTCTTTCTTTATGTCACTGTATGAAATGTTATTTAGGGGTGTGATGTGGATTTCCAAGAGCCTTAGGCTAGACTTTCATGGAACTAATAGGTGCTTCATGTAATATAGGGTGATTTGTGACTTAGGCTGGAAAGCGCATCTGGAAGCCCAACGCTCTCCTGTAACTAAAAATAGGTTCTATCAGGTTGTGTCAAGTCCAGTTTTCCATATCTTCTGTTATGGAGGCTCAAACTTGGGCAACTCGCTTCAGAGTTTCACTGTTCTTGTGGAGTTTTGTTTTGGTTTATTGGTTTGTTTGTTCGGTGGGAGGAGGGTGTGTGTTTGTGTGTGGGGTGGTGGAGGTGGTGGTTTATGTTCCCAGTCTGTCATTGGACTTGTCATTGTGTCCATTTTTTCTTGTCCTATCACTATGTACCTCCAAGAAAAATCTGCCTCAAAATCTTGCCAGTAACTGTACAAGCTGTTTACATTTCTGAACAATTTTGGAGGAAGGGACCAATCTCTCACCTGTAATTTTAAGTGTGAAAACATCTAGAAATCTGGTCATGAACAGGCGGCAGTGATAGTGGCAGTTCTTCTCTCTTTATTTCTCTTCCACAGTAAATTCCTGAATCTGGTATGAGAGTTAAATTGTAGTATACCTCAAAGAACTTAGATTACAGAAATTAGTGCCTTGTGAATGCCTATAGATACAGGATTGTTCCATGATGCTTTGCTAAGAAAGCATTCTAACTTTAAATCAATAACTTCAGAAGTTCCTTTGCGTAAGATGTTGCCTATGTACAATATCCACTATATATTGGTATGCAATTTCAGTGTACTCTTAGTGTATGTTATTAATTAGACTAACATAATTAGTGTCTTAAAACAACTGAAGGATTTTCTTTTTTTTTTTCCCCTAAAATCACTTTCTCCTCCCCTTCCACTAATGTGTAAGTGAAGCTTGATGAAAAATGAAGCAATGAAAATTGGGCATTTGCAGCCAAATTCTGGGAAAGATGTGGACATGAGATAGTACTTGGAAAATTCTCAAGAAAGATTACAGGTGAACAATTATCCACAAGGAATAGTCAGAGGGGGCTTAAGGCAAAGAAATAGCAGCTGTGTGGGAAATTATATATGTTCAGATACATTCACAGTGGAATTGACTGCAAAGATAAGAAATTAAGGAGGTCACTCTGTGTTACTGATGACTACAATCATCGTCAACATCCCCTTCTTAAGCTGCTGAAGCTATTAGCAAAGCTTTGATCCCCTTCCTCTTCCTGCTTCATCAATTTTCTCTCCCCTTTACCCCCCTACCACAAGTAGAAACGAAGGAGATGGAATTTCAAACACTGTTGTGGTAGCTGAGGAGTGAGGTTGAAATGAAGAGTAAAGACAAGAGAGTGTCAGGTTTCTCCAGCTGCTGGTGGGTTTCCCTATCTGCTTTCCCTTTGGTTTGCGTAGAAGCATGAATGAGGGCCATGGTGTTGGTTCTGATTTGTAGTCTTCATGTTCAGCTTCACAGCTTTAGTGGGGTTAGGCCATTCACTTGGTGCTTTTTAAATGTAACCTCAAAGCTGATATTTTTTTTTTAAGGAGTTTATTCAGTATGTTGCAACTGTCTGGAAAAATCCAGACATAGTTCACTTCAAATAGATTTATCTCCTTGTTGGCTGAAGTTGTACTACTCGTAAGATGAGGGTATCTTGGATGGTTCAAAAATGTTGAACTAGTGTGAAGTTAGAAGCATTGGTGTCAATATTTTGTGCTCTAGCTCTTCTGCAGCCATCTCTAGCCACCTGGCTTGTAACAAAATTTTGTCCTAAAGTTTGCTGTGGGGAGTGACTCTTCCATAAGTGCTCATTAAAGGAATCTTCTGGCTTATAAAACTTTTTTGCCTTCAGAAGAAGGGAAGGTTCAAGTCAAAGAATGCAGACATCATCAGGCCTTGAAAGGTGACATTCTTTATCTTGCAGAGGCTGTTCCATGGGAGGGAGTGTGTTAGACCCTGAGCTTCTCACATAGTAATAAGCACTTTATGATGAGCAATGCAACCAGCTGCAGCCTGGGTGGTCTCATTCAGCATTTGTGAAGCAACATTGACTTGCACCAGCTGAGGATGTAACCAAGTTGTTTCACACTTTAACCTTGAAGCCTCCTTGTTAATATAACAGTAAATGTACCCATTGCAATTAAAATTGCTTCTTCTTCTCAGGTAAACATATGCTGTGGTCTGTGCTTTATCACTTTGAAATAGGATTTCCCCATCTTTGCTAATTAACAGCATTGCCCAAACAGAAAGAAACATATGGCTCAGGCCGTGCTGACTTGAAGTCTTTAGAATCGTGCTGGAGAATAATTAAAGTGATTTTGATTTACTAGCATGATGGAAAATGAGCCATTCTCATTCGGATTTATGTCTAGAAGCTCTGGAACAGTAAAGTACCTTAGCAGGCAAGCTGTAAAAATTAGCATGAGCCAGATTGTTGTTATTCAGATAGCTTTGTTCTGTTAACAATCATTTGTAATTAAGAGACTTTACATAATCCATGCAAGATCTCAAGTTTACCCATCTCTAGAACCCTGTGGTTAATTGCGTTTAGTTTAGACTTAATGGTTGAGAGATTCCAGTATTTCAGTTCTTGAAATCAGGCAGGTTCTGATCATGAAAAAGTCTCTGATGACAAAAGGAATCCATTCCTTTTTTTTTTTTTTTCCTTTTCCTTTTTACTGATGACACCAAGGAATGTGCTGTCCAGTGCAGTTTTTCAGAGTTGTACATTTATTTTTGTTTTTCCCTTTTGGAAAAGGTTGATGAAAAGAGATGTGTCTGGAAAGTGCAGATTTTTTTATTGAACAAGGGGAAAATTTTAAAATGAAGTTTTCACTAAGAAATCCAGAAACAGCTCAACATATTTTCTGGAAAACAGCCAGTATAAGGTTTTTATATGAGTAAAAACCCAGTTTCCTCCCAAGAAAAAGTTTAGGCAGAAATTTTACCCAGCATGAATAATTCACTTTTCTCTCCTGATGCTCACCATGAACTGGAAATAAGAACCTGTTTGCACGTCATTGTAAATTTTACTCCACAAATGGATGTTTAACAAATGTATGTGTAGTCTCATTCATGTTACAGAATGTAAATATGAATGCTGCTGAATAAATGGAAATTAAGTGGTATAAGGTAGGCAATGGATGTCATAAATATACATTGCTTAGAAAATGCGGAGTAAATAATGGATGTCAAAATCTTTGTTCAGATGTAAATGGTGTGAAAGAATGAAATAGGAAGAGCTTGAGCTTCTTGGTTGAGAGAATCTTGCAAATTAATTTTCAAAATAGATTTCTCTGTATTCTACTTAATCTAAGCTTTTAGTGATGCTCTAAGATACCAGTATCTGATTCTGGGTAAGTTGAAACAAAGGCCAAACCGTGGTTTAGTTTAGAGTCAGGTTGAAAACTTGAGTGCTTTAAGCTTCTGGCTGAAGCTTAAAAACTGGAAGGATGTCTGTGATGAGTTGAACCCTTGGTCAGATAGTATGATGAGAATGGTTCCTTTTGAAGGCTTCACCTTGCCCTGGAACTGGAATATAGTGGCTTGTAGTTTTGAAGGTAGAACTGTTTGCTTTTTTAATTCTCAGGAGATGCAACCAAATTGCATTGTCTATAGAACCATAAAAAATGGTCTATTGTCTATAAAATAGACAATAAAATAGTTTTTTGATATATTGATAGATAAAATTATTGTTGTCTATAAAATAGACTCGTAAAAGTTCTATAGAGCCATAGAATTTGGTTTATGTTATAAATGGGATTTTGGGGGAGGCTTTTGAGAGTTAAAAAAAGCCCTGAGTCTTTAAACTTGATTCCTTTGAGTTAACGGGGAAAGGCTCTGGGTTTTAGATGTCAAAATTTCTGAATTCATGTACAAATCTTACTTCATAAATGGAAAATTTATATTGGTTCTGTAAATTACCAAATATTTCATGTGCTACTCTCAGGAAACAGATGGAAATCTGCACTTTGGGAACTTTCGATTCTAATGCAGATGTGTGACTTTATGTAATGTATAATTGTCCTTTATTTGGGGGGTAGGAGAATATATCCTACAACTCATATTACTTTGTTTTATTTTATCAGGGCCAAATTCTGTGCTGCAAAGAGCTCCTTACATTTTTCTTAGCCCAACCTACTATGCAGAGAAGTCAGCTTTTAGACCAGATCATAAACCTCAGGAAAGTAATTTCTTCTCCCTCCTTGCTGGCAACTTAAGGAGGCAGGTTTCTTAGGACTCAAATGTGAGACAGGAATAGAACAGGATTTTGCCAGTGTGTGATGCTGCATATTTGAGGAAATTGCAGAGGGTTTGTGTCTGAAGAGTCAAGAAGCCTTGCATTTTACATGGGTATTTGCCATGCAGCTTTCTGCACTGGTGGAGGGCACTGTATAGGCTTTGGTGCCTAAAATATTTACAATTAGTTGAAAACTATTCTGTTTCATTGCTGATATATGTTTTATTCAGAAACTGTAATGATCTGAGGCCCACCCTAAGCGTGAATCTTTGCTTCGCTCTCAAAGAGCACAGCTCTCTTTCAAAAATGTAACACAGTGTGTGACGCAGGAGTTGCCATGGAAAAATACATTGAGCCAATCATTCATGATTTATTTATAGTGATTAGAATGCACATCCCAAGAACCACTAGTAACTTTGATTTAAAAAAAAACCCCAACAAACAACCACACAAAGGATTGAAGCACATAAATTGTTGGGAACATTTGTGAGTCTGTATGGTTAATATGTTATTTTAATAATTGACTATGTATGTTCCTGGACAAGGTTTTGAATTATCAGTGCTACTGATATTTGCTTCCATAGTTCTGTTGCTGATAATGCTGTTACCGATTTGTATACTCACCATCTGTTCAGTGACTATCTAGTGGGTATAGTAAATATCACTTCAAAGTGAGTTTTTTCTTCTAATCATCTCTTTCTGAAGTTGTTTGTGTAAAATTGAATGCTTTGGAGAAATCAGTATACCTGTATCTTGGTTGAAACACGGTACCCAAGGTCCTTAGAGCTGGATACACTTGCCTGGAGTTCTTAAGCTACAACAGGCAATGAATGTCTTCCTCCTGATGGCTTTAAATTGCATTCAGGCAGAAACCTTTTATTTATTTAAATTGCATTCAAGCAGAAACCATTTAGGTTTTTCTGTTGAACATGAACTGTATTTCAGTGTTGACTTTTTTAAAGTAACTTCTCTTGATATCCCCCTATATATGCTTTATCTTTGGGCAATGCTGAACATTAAACAAACAAATGTACAAGTCTTCAGGTTTAAGTGTTTATTTGTTTAAAAGTTCAGCACCCTTAGGGGTTTTCTTTTTTCTCTAGGGGTGTGCCTTATGGAGACTTGACTCTGTTAGAAGATATAGGAGCTCCTCTGGAGTTTATTGCCCTAGTCCTTCTATCATTATGTGGCTTGCTGAGTTTCATTTCAATTTGGCAGTGAGTCCGGAGTGTCATCTTTCTTTGATGTATAGCTCCCTCAGAGGTTAAATCAATAGTGTTTTAAGCACATCACTTTCTCTCAATAAGATCATTGCTAGGGAAATTCTTTCAGTTTTTGAGATGTCATATTTTGCATTGAAAATGTAATGTTAAGAAACGAAATCAACATAACAAAAACCTGAAATCAGCTACTGCATTACTGGTTTTAATTGCCTGGAGTTATATGGGGAATAGAAAACTTCGGTTTCACTGCCTTGGAGCTGGACATGTAAGAGATTTTTCTGATTATACCTTCAGCCTTATGTTCTCTCCTGTTTCATGGCATTGATGGAGACTTTCTTTCCACCTAATCCCATCGAACATCATTTGCTTGGTCCACTTCTCAGAGGGCTGTGGGACTCCACTGCAAGTATGTAAAGGTTGAGGTATGGTATGGAATGAGATGGGTCAGAAGACTTGGTAATCTTCTATATCTTCTAGAATGCTTGGGTAGGATGCCTGGGATTGTCAGGAAGCCCTTCTGCAAAAAATAGGGGCTCTGATAATTATGGCTGTCTGTGCAAGCAGCATGGGAATGGTTTCAGGGTTTGTGCATCCTTGAGCATTCAGCCTGAGCACTGCTGGCTTAGGTCACACCATACATTCAGTTGTGTGAGAATATCATCCCTCAATTCTCTCTTGCATCCTTGATCAATTTGCCAGCAGGTTAATAACAGCTGCTCCTTGATGAGTTTTACTGTGTCACTTATACATGCCATAAGCAATATGTCACTTGTGTGGCATTTTGTTTGGTATATACAATAATTTTGCTACCCTAGAGGACTTGGAAGAAATCATAGGGTTCCTCAGGAAGCAGAAGTAAAGAGCTGTGTCTCTCGAGAGAACAGAACATCAACAGTGCTGAAGCTGAGTGAAAGTTCACCTTGCTCTGTATCTTGTGAGTAAAATCACATCTCCTGAGCTTCACAAAGAAATAAGCTGCCAACAAAGTGATTGCTTTTCCTCCTTTGTTACTAGAAATTACAACTACAGTTGACTGGAAGCTTCCTTTGTCTGCAGGCTGCAAGTTAACAAATGTTCTTCCATCTTTCTTAGTAGTTTTTACCTCCAGTACTTTAGAGAAATGCCTGGGGTTGGGATGGCATTTTGAGTTGGGATTCATCAACATTAGCTAATAGACATCCACACTGCAAGCAGCTGATCTTACTTGTTGTTGAGACTCCCTTCAAAGTTGATGGAGAGAAATGGATATTTTTAAGAAATTATTTATTTCATGCCATGACATCTATTCAAAATCAGCCAGATGTATTGTACCTCAGAAGTTTCTATTTCTTCATTGGTCAGAAAGGAGTCTGGACAACTAAATTTTTCTTTTTCCTATATCTATTGGCTATGGAGAACCTGCTGTAGCTTCCAAGTATGACTTTTACTGAAGCATTCTGTAGTTTGTTTTACCCAGTCAAATTATGAAGGACTTGGGATATGAAAGTGAAATGCAAAGACCACGAAATGTGAATTCTCTAGAAAAATAGGAGCTTCATTAGTTCTCGTAGCACTTCTAAAATTTGTTAGTCTGGTCTTTACCACTGGGAGTTCAGAAAACTCTTTCAGTAGCTGTTGCTCTCAAACAGACTGCTTCTTCAGAAAGATTTTGAAAGGAGTGATAATAGGTTATGAGTGAAGAAATAAGCATGTATATGAATTTAGGCTTTATAAGGACAAAACTTTATAAGGTAACACATAAAGCCATTTTTAGGTTCTATTTAACATTTATCTTCCAAAGAAATAGGACAGAGCTGCAAGATATGAAATCAAATTGAAGTTGGTTTTTTTCTAAGTGTGGAATTGGGGTAACAGTTGGACTTAATGATCTTAAAGGTCTTTTCCAACCTAGTTGATTCTATGATTCTATTTAATTTTTTTTTTCCCTGGGAATCCAAACAGTGAAATCTGTGTTCTTATTCCTCTAAGGAATATTTTGTCTAAAGGAGGCTAACACCTAACTGTAGATAAGCTGCTTGTTGCTTTGCTGGCCATAGATTCTTGCTCTGCATGAATTGCTCTTAACTTTTCTGGTCATACAGACACATAGGTTTGTCTGTGAATATTTGCATGGATCAGCTGAGCCCCTGAAGCTCCCTGGAAATTGCTGTGGGAATTAAGTGACCAAATATTTTAAGAGGCTTTGGAAAATCCCAACATATGGCCAGACTTTGTGTTTGGTAGGAAACAAAAAAAAAGTCAAGTCAACAAAATACAAAGATCCAGCTCATTTCTCAAAACTTCTTGCATCCTCCAGAAACAAATGGCTTCAGAAACTCTGAGATATTTGGCTGCCTTGTGCCCCAGCAGTTTGCTTGGTGGGTGGGCTGCCTGCACTGGCCGTGTCTGCACAGAGCTTCTGGGTAGCTGGAACTCTTGAGAACGTTGCCTGTTGTCCATTAAAGCTTTGGTGTCATAAACACACTCCTGTGCAACACTCCTCAGCCTTCTATAGGAGCATTTTTCTGACAGAAATCTCTTCCATCTGAAAAGCTCTAGTCAGTTTTATCAGATAGCTCAGTGTGTGAATTCATGCTATCTGGAGAATGTGCCACGTATTCATTGCATTAAATAGGGTGAATGTGCAGAGGGAAAATACTCTCCAAGCTTACTGTGATGGATAATGGAGCTTTACATCCTTCAGTGAATTATTCCTGTCTTTCTCCTCTCTCTGGTGATCTCAGTTTAGTTCTTTCATATTTGTCCACCTCCAGTGCTTGGGGTGCTATGCAAAATTGTACTGAATAGCCACCTACAGACAAGAGGTTTCCCACTGCCCATAGCACAGTCTGCAGCTCTGTGAAATAACTAATGGAGCACGGGAGGAAGTGTGGAAGTCCATTTAATTGAATGTGTTACTCTGATAATTTAGAGTCACAAAATCATGGAATCATATTGTCATTTGAGATGAAAATTAGAATGCTCATGAAAAATCAGTGACTCATTCTTACTTCGTAGAAGTAGCCATGAGATGCCAGATGATTCACATACTTCTTTCAGAAGAAATTGATTGTATGATTTAGTTACAGTCTTGAGAATGATTATCTTAGTGCTTATATGCAGGCATAACTTCAGATTTCCAGCTTGCTGACATTAACTCTATTACAATGAGGATACCAATTGAATTAGCTGTCCCATGAGACTTCCAAGAGCAGGGAAAGTAACTCTGCATCCTACTATTTGGTATATATGTGGGGATAAAAATTACCTCACAGCTCAAAGAAATATTTAGGAGTGATCTTTAATATTAAGTGTATTCAGACCGATTTTTAGTGGTTGTAAATGAAAATAGCATTATTCTGTCAAACAGGAATATGGGTGAGGACGTGTATGGAAGTTCAATGCATTTTTATTTTTCATTCCAGTTCTTCTTAGGAGGACTCAAGTTGCTACAAATAATTTAGCTCTCAAAGCCAGGAGAAAATTTTCCTTGGAGATCCTTTAGGTCTTGGCTGTGAAGATTGGAGCCAGCTTAAGACCTTCTTGCCTCTCCCCCATGTTGCTTCTTCCTGCTTCCTCAGTTGTACCAACAGTCTTTTGGAGCTATGTTGTGTCACAGAAATGATCCAGGTAAAAATATCTTTCTAGAAAAGAAAAGATAAGGAGTTATTTTTAATCTGGCTTGACCTCTAGAATTATTTTTGTTCAGAATGTGGATGTAACTGTTAGAAATTAGCCACTGTGGAAGGCTACAGAAAGCTTCAAGAAATGGTCACTTTGAGTGACATTTAACATTAAGTGTTGGACTTTAAGGATTGAAAACTGAAGTCACAGCCCACATTGAAGCAAACACAGACAAAGCACTGCTATAAATGCAAAGGTAGAAGATTGCTGAGGTACGTTATACTACTCCAAAACTTGTTAAAATATTTTCATAAAAACTGGTTTCAACAGATTTTATATATATATATATATTTTATTAAACAAGGTGCTTTCTGTAGAAGGATGCCCTCCCTGCTCTCTTTTGTTTTGATACAGTAAAAAATAATTCAAGTGCTTGTCCAGAGATTGTGATATAGCACTTACAGAAATAGCAATGACACAAAAAATTGCTAGGGTCAGAAGAGGCTGCAGCTCATGTATTTTGAGAGTGTAACTGAGGAGTCCAGTCCATGTAGGAATGTGAGCGAGAGCTGTGTAGGGTCTGAAATGCACTTCCTATGAGGCATAAGGGGAAAGATGAACTGTAGACTCCTAGACCAAAGCTATCAGGTTTTTGGTCATTTTTTTCTGCCCTAGGGTCAACGTTTTCCAAGGTATAGCTATCAACTACCTCCTACAGCTGAAGCAGCAAGAAACATGTTGACCCAACCATACCATGTGCCTCAACTGCATGCCCATAGGCTCTGCCTCCACATTAGCTCTGAGGGTATCTGCAGTTTCCACCTCTTTTTTTTTTAAGCTGTTTATTTTGTTGTTTTAGGCATACTTTTTATATTCAAATTTAAAACTTGTAAATACAAATAGAAGCAAAAAGCTGGGCTATGCATGCCCTCCTGGGAGGATGTTCTTGGGCTGTGAACAGCCATAGCACATGAATGCTGCAGTGTCACTTCCTTGTCCTGGGGAAGGCAGAGCACAGTGCTGCAGCCAGCATCATATGGGTGGCTGTGCTTGGTCATGAAGGAAAAAAAATGGAACCTTAAATTATGTGCTTATGCTGGCAAAGCAAGAGAGCTCACGTTTGGTGTAATTGCCAACTTAA
This sequence comes from Melopsittacus undulatus, assembly GCF_012275295.1. Lineage (NCBI taxonomy): Eukaryota > Metazoa > Chordata > Aves > Psittaciformes > Psittaculidae > Melopsittacus > Melopsittacus undulatus. Next base: position 18,583,310 of record NC_047530.1, read on the forward strand.
ACTGACCTGCATCCACATACAGCTGAGAGATGTATGATGGAAAGGGGCTGTTCACCTGGCTGGATTAGCAAGGTGCTGCTCATCAGTAGGTATGTGCCTATCCCAGGATATGTGACTAGACCTTCTTTCCTTATGCAAAGCTCAGCTGGCAGCAGTCAGACTTGCACCCTCTGGATCTTTCCTTAACTTCCTTCTCTGCAAGACTAACTCTCCTTGAGAAGGTGAGACTGAAGCAGTGCTGTCTATCCCAAATCAGTTTATACTGATGGGACCTGGAACAAGAAAGGAGTTTCTGTAACCCAAATGAAGCCAAGCATATGCTCAGTAGTGCCACTTCATGTTTCCCCTGAATGTGTTGCTTTGAAAGATACTGGGATGGGAATGATGAAGGCATTTCTACTTTGCCTGGGAGGATTGTGCATGCAGTAAGCAAGCATTTTAATACTTCATGAAGGGTTCATCTCCTAATGGCAGGAAGGTTTCCAAACCTGAGGCTATAACAGGGGTGCTGGTGTTGATGAGAACTAGATTTATGACACTCCATCCCCATCGCTGCCAAATAGGAAATCATCATAAATGAAGGCAGTCTTACAAAAGCTGATGTAGGAAGCAAAAATAAAGCTGTTCAGGAACTGAGCTTGCACATCTTTGTGTCTGCTGAGTCCCCTCTAGTGGGCTGTGGTTAAACAATGATGGATAGATGCCAACCTCACATCCTCCAGGGACTGTACATACAACACGCATTTGTTGTACTCCAGATCAACAGATTTTATGCAACCGTATACCTGATTCCATATGTAATTCTGATGTTCCCATAGCATTAAGAGACAGTCATTAAAGGACTCACTTGATATGTTCTTGAAACTATTACAGACCCCAATATTCACCTCTCCTGGCATCAGCCAGCAGTGTCTGGCTGCTACCCCATTCTCAGGCAGCTGCCAGGAACTTTGATGGCGTGCAGCCTGTTGATGTGTGGGCTGAGTGATTTGTGCTCTTCTCTGGTGAAGTGGTACTGACTGTGTGCTGTGGCTGTCTGAAGTCTGTCCTGGCTGTGGCAGTCTGCAGAGGTGGGAACATTTGTTTAGGTCATGATTCTTTGGGACGGGATTTTATTTTCCTTCTCTGCTAGGGTGACTTGATTTTATTTATTGGTTTGAAATCTGTGCTCATTTACTAGTTCACAAGACTTGGAAACATAAAGAAATTGGACAATACCTTTCTGCTCTTACTTGCTTCTCACAGCTTGAAGCTATCCCATATCCTGTACAGTGGCTCTTCTTAAACACTTCTTCATCAGGCTGTGCCAGCTTCCTCCTCCTTCTCTCCTCTTTGTGCAGCTGGAGGCATCTGACTTCACATCTTTCCTCCACTAGCTCTGTCTTTCCAGATTGTGACTGGGTTGAATGTAAATTTGAGAAAAGTTTAGCTGAACCTGGCCCAAGGGTTGAGTTAATTTTGGAACATGCAGTACTTAGAAGAGCAGGAACGAGCACTGCTTGTGCTGTGATCAGAAAGAGAATAAATGAATAGCTCTAGCAAAAGAGCTGGTTTCCTTACTGTATGTATTCTCCAAAATTGCCAATGGGAGCGCAGTGCCATGCTCAGTTTGATGGCTTCTCAAATTGACAACTTCTTAGTATTTTCAAACAGCACAACTATTTCAGGATGGTGTGAGACAATGAGCTTGTCTGTATAAATTAAAATATAAAAAAGCTCATCTACCTCCTCTATGCTCAGCTGGGTTCAGGAGATGCAATAAAAAGCTGGAAATGAAATGCAAAGGTTTATTTTGTTTGTTTATTCAACAGTAGCCATTGGATCTTGGTTTGTGACTCAGATTTCTGTTCTGTTCTATATGAATCCTCAAGGTTGGCAGGAGTGCTGGTGGAGATCTGCTGAAGGATAGGAAGACTCTACAGAGGGATCTGGACAGGCTGGATTGATGGGCCAAGGCCAATTGCATGAGGTTCAAAAAGGCAAAATGCCAGGTCCTGCACCTGGGCCACAACAGCCCTGTGCAATGCCATAAAGGCTTGAGGAAGAGTGACTGAAAAGCAGCTCAGCAGAAAAGAACCTGTGGGTGCTGACTGACAGAGCTGAACGTGAGCCAGCCTGTGCAAAGGCAGCCAAGAAGGCCAACAGCATCCTGGCCTGTATCACAAACAATGTAGCCAGCAGGGCCAGGGAAGTGATCATCCCTCTGTACATCACTTGTGAGGCTGCACCTCAAATACTGTGTTCAGTTCTGGGCCCCTCATCACAAGAGAGACATCGGGTGCTGGAGGGGGTCCAGATAAAAGCAATGGAGCTGGTGAAGGGTCTGTAGCACGAGTCTGATGAGGATCAGCTGAGGGTGCCTGGAGAATCATAGAATAGTTAGGATTGGAAAGGACTTCAAGATCATCTAGTTCCAACCCCCCTGCCACCAGCAGGGACACCTCACACTAAACCATATCACCCAAGGCTTCATCCAACCTGGTCTTGAACAATGCCAGGGATGGAGCATTCACAACCTCCCTGGGCAACCCATTCCAGTACCTCACCACCCTAACAGTAAAGAATTTCTTCCTTATATCCAGTCTAAACCTCTGCTGTTTAAGTTTCAACCCATTACCCCTTGTTCTGTCACTACAGTCCCTAATGAATAGTCCCTCCCCAGCATCCCTGTAGGCCCCCTTTCAGATACTGGAAGGCTGCTATGAGGTCTCCACGCAGCCTTCTCTTCTCCAGGATGAACAGCCCCAACTTTCTCAGCCTGTCTTCATATGGGAGGTGCTCCAGTGCCTTGATCATCCTCGTGGCCCTCCTCTGGGCATGTTCTAACAGCACCATGTCCTTTTGATGTTGAGGACACCAGAACTGCACACAATACTCCAAGTGAGGTCTCACGAGAGCAGAGCAGAGGGGCAGGATCACCTCCTTTGACCTGCTGGTCACACTCCTCTTGATGCAGCCCAGGATACGGTTGGCTTTCTGGGCTGTGAGTGCACACTGCTGGCTCATGTTCATTTTCTCATTGACCAACACCCCCAAGTCCTTCTCCGCAGGACTACCATGAATTTCCTTTTTGCCCAACCTGTAGCTGTGCCTGGGATTGCTCCCACCCAGGTGTAGGACCTTGCACTTGGCATGGTTAAACTTCATGAGGTTGGCATCAGCCCACCTCACAAGCTTGTCAAGGTCCCTCTGGATGGCATTCCTTCCCTCTAGTGTATCAACTGAACCACACAGCTTGGTGTCATCAGCAAACTTGCTGAGGGCACGCTCAATTCCATTGTCCAAAAAGGAAGCTCAGGGAAACCTTGCTCTCTACAACTACCTGAAAGAAGGCTGTAGTGAGGTGGGGGTCAGTCTCTTCTCCCAAGTAACAGGACAGGAGGAAATGGCCTCAAGCTGGGTCAGGGGAGGTTTAGATTGGATATTAGGAAAACTTCCTTCACTGTAAGCATTGTCACACTGGAACAGGCTGCCCAGGGAAGTGCTTGAGTTGCCATCCCTGGAGTTATTTAAAAGATGCGTAGATGTGACAGTTAGTGACATGGTTTAGTGGTCCCCTTGGCAATCCTTGGTTAATGATTGGACTCTGATCTTGAAGGTCTTTTCCAGTTTAAGCAATTCTATGGTTTTGTGAAGATTTTTGCCTCTCAGCTACTTACTGTTTAGGCTATGTATAATACTTCTGAGACAGACCACTAGGAATAAAAATTTTCATATGCTATTAAAAAACTCTTCAGCATGCGCTATGCCACCCCAAAGCCTATTCAATTTTGCATGTAAAAAGTTGTGTCAGTTTTACTCTTTTAAAGCACAAATTTAGAGAAGATAGGTGTTAGGCCTGGGAAACGTACAGAACAACCAAAGCACTGCAGTCCCTATGAGCCACTTCTTATTTGGTGTGTGAGACAGCATCTCTCTACTAGAACCCCAATATTGACTCACATGAATGGGAACGTACACCTGGAGACTCTCAGAAAGCCAGAACTTTGGTAAGTTCATAGCATAAACAGTATAAATTGCAAGCTAGTACAAAGCTCTCTGCTACAGCATTAATTTTGAGTGCTTTTTGTAGGACTGCCAGGCTGAGTCATCAGTTGATGTATGGAGAAGAAAGGTACAATGCATATCTATCCTCTTGCTAAACATGCTGTGAATTAGAGAAGGAGCTTTTGTCTGCAGGTGTAAACTTCCTTTATGTTGCTTAACTGCATAATGCAGTGGGTAGACACTAAACTTGATAATGTGGCTCACTTTCTGCTACAACATGGAACAAAACAAACGTGCCTGCCTCAAAGTCTCTGTGCACTAAGCTGTGGTGTTGACTGGCTATAGAAAGACAGTTTTCAAGTACTTGTGGCTGCTTTCTGCAACTCTCCCCAAATAATGCAGCACAGAGAAAAAGGGAGGGGAGGCAAAAAGTGGTTCTTCAGAAGACTGTAGTCTTCCACTGGTAGTGTGGGATGGAGCATGGTGGAAGACACACGAGGTGCTGCGCTTTGAAATTATAACCACTGTACACTAGCTCCTGGGTAGTTCTGGGCTTTTGATTAATCTGAGAGGTAATGAAGAGAGCAACAATGTGGGTGGCTCTGAAACTGTGGACAGGTGATTTAGATTTGGTGAGATACAGAAAATTACTTAGGTTGAGAAAGTTGGGGCTGTATTTGAAGGGGGTTTATGAGGATGTTGGGGATGGACTATTCATTAGGAACTGTAGTGATAGGACAAGGGGTAATGGGTTAAAATTTAAACAGGGGAAGTTTACGTTGGATATAAGGAAGAAATTCTGTACTGTTAGGCTGGTGAGGCACTGGAATGGGTTTCCCAGGGAAGCTGTAAATGCTCCATCCCTGGGAGTGTTTAAGGCCAGGTTTGACAGACCTTGGGTGACATGGTTTAGTGTGAGGTGTCCCTGCCCATGGCAGTGGGGTTGGAACTGGATGGTCTTAAGGTCCTTTCCAACCCTGACTATTCTATGATTCTACTTGGGTCTAATCTTTTTGCCTTGTGTTTTTCTTTTTGGTAAACCAAGCATCATGACCTTTTTTGGTTTTGTCCATCTTTCACTTACCTTTATTTTAAATGTTTTGTGAAAAAAGACTGTATATATTAATTTCCACTTAGCATAATGGAGAATGCATCACTGTAGCATTTCTTGTTGGTGCTACGAATAACAGGAGTGTATTACTTGCAAACTCTTTTTATTGTACATCTCTACATCCTTATAGAAAAATCAATGAACTTGTAATTAAGACCTTAAAAGAAATGTAGGCTAGTACCTTAATCCTATATCAATTTGCTTTTATTTTGTAATAGCATAAACATCTGCCCAAAGCATTATTAACTAGCTCAATTTTTGGATATCCAAATGTAACTTTTAAGATAACCTACAATGAAACAAGTTATTTCACATTCAGCCTCAAGTACCTTACATAATAATAAGTTTCATTAAGGGAGAGGACTTAAGGATGTTGTATTTCTATTAAATGGGGTGGGTGGGGGTGAGGAGGGAAGAGAAAAGGCTCTAGATACAGAAGACATTTCCTGCATCTGAAGATCTCTTGTCACTGTGGAAATCTAAAGAACAGCTTGGTATGTGTTTGCGTTTTTTTTTTCCTCAGGAATGTTGTAAATACTAGAGCAATATCAAACAGAACAGCAAAGGAACACTGTTTCAGTTGTGTAGCTTTTTAGAAAAGTAAACCAGATCCACATCCAGTATATATGGGCTGGCGTCAGACAAAGCTCAGTGCTGGTGATATTTAGTCTGGGATGTTCTGTTAAGCATCGTTACATAAACCATGCTGTTGAATACAGAAACCTACTAGGTGATTTTTTCCCTCTAGATGCCTTCCCATATCTCAATATATTTCTGGTGTGGTTAAAGTATCACAGGTAAAAAGGACCAGGAAAGAGAGGAATTTGTTTTCCAATGGAAAGATGGATGGGTAGCTAGCTTCCCTCTTACTCCTTATGACTATACCTTAAAGATTATGTCCTATAAAGAGTACTTTGGTGGCTAACAAGACAGAAACAGCAGGTGAAGTTTTTAATGTTTTAAGAACTATTTTTTGATATTCCCCCAAATCAGTGTCTGTCTCAGTTTCCTGGTGTCTAATAAGAAGTGAGCTCATGTTAAGGCAGCACTGCTTTGGACCTTTCTTCTCTATTGTTGAAACAACTTTTTTTGGGAGTTATATATGTACACACACTGTCAAGTGGCATCTGCTGTGTAAGTTTCATTCTGTTTAGAAATGAAGGCAAAAATGGATGATGGTGACAGAGAAATGCTTGTCTTCCAAAAGAGATTGAATGAACAATGAGGTTTGAATTTGAAATAGGAAAATTAAATCACTGCTGGAGTAGAGAAGACATTGCTGTCAAAAGAATATGCTTTGGGACCATGTCTAGAGAATTTGGCAATTTGAGTGAATCCCTGGTTTGTATTGACAAAGCCAGTCTATTAGAGATGGATTGAACTCCATTACAGGATGTGCTTTGTGAATGATAAAAAAACTCTTTGAGATCATAGAAGGAACAGCACAGAGAAGGATCCTGGTCTGCCCATAAGCAGACAATTTGGGTGCTGCTGTGTTCTTAAATCGATTTTCTGGCAAGTGAAGAGAAAAACTATGTATTTTTCTGTTGGAAACATATTGATTTATAAAAGTAGTTGTGCCTTGCATTTAGAGAGGTAGTAACTTTAAATTTTCATAACTAAATATTTACTCCCCTCATATTCTATGACATGTTTGGTGATAACCTCTAGAGCTATGCTGCTTCATACTGTTGGAAAGGTGCAGGATGATAAAATCAGATATTCAGTTGCTTGGTTCTGCTCCTCTTTATTAGAGCTGATACGATACAGAGTCCATAAGTGAAGAAAAGCTTCCCTTTGACTTAAAAATGCAGATGATCAGATTTAGTGATTAATACAATACTTGACAAACAGGTTTTCCTTGCAGAAACCAGGGGGAGTTGGGGGTTGTTTCACCTGCTACATTGCCTGAGTGTGGAAAGATCTGGCCTTAAATTCAGTTTTCAAAATTGAAGATAAGTGTTTTACCAGAAAGCTGCTCAGGATCTGATCTGAGCTTACAACAGTCTGTTTGGATCATTCATTACCTTAATGTTGCAATTGTGTAATATTTAAGCCACTTCTCTGTATGTTCACACAGTAACAGACACCATGTCAATAATAAAGGCTCTTCCTGGAATCTGCCACAAAATGCTACGCTTTTTTTTTAGTAACTTCCTGTGTTATAAATGATAGTTTGCACATCTGAAAAGTCGTTTGAGGGCTGCTGTCTCCAGCTCAGCTTTGGGGTTCTGGGTTAAGAGTTGTTTTTAAAATTTATAGTCCACTTTGACTTGACTACAATTCTGGAATGGCGTTTCTGGTATCCCTCAGCAAGGGAATGACAGAAATAAAAACATCCCTTTTTCCCCCCACTGATTTCAAATGCTTCAGAACTGCTGATTGCAGTACAGCCTGAAGAGCAGACATCTTTTTCTGCATGTTGCTTTTATGAAAGTTTTAGACTAAAAGTACAAAGAATAGAGAGTAGCTCATACAGGTACAATGAGCAGAAGTTTACCCATATTTTTCCACTGTGGTGGCAAGTACTTCTGTGTCTTATTTAACTGGTTCCTAGTAGTGTGCCTGTAGTGTGCCTGTGCGTGATGCAAAAATGCGCATGTTTCAATAAATGCAGTGAGCTTTGCTTTGCTGTTGGTATTGTCTTGCCCAGTTGGTCTCCTGATAAAGTCAGCACTGATGGTGCTAAGGGCATTCCAGATGTTACCTGGAGAAGCAGCAGCTCCTGGAGCAAGCCAGAGCCCTGGTAAGGAGAGCCAGTTGGCTTCAGGGAAGGGGAAAGGAGCAATTAAATTGGGCACTACTTGGAGCACCCAGAAAGATCTGTCAGGCCACAGACCTAACTCCTAGGTTTTCTAGATACTTTACATTTCTCTGTGTTATCTTTGTGTCTCGTGGATTTCTGGCTTCGTATTGCAGCTTCTCTTCTGCCAGTTGGCAATTGTGTGTGATTATCATTGCTTGGGTTGGTCTGTACGGTTTGTACAGTAGGAAGAGGGGTGCTACCAGCAGAAGTACACCACAGACAGGACATTTTGATTAACAGAGATTGACACAGGGATCTTTCTCCTTCAAGACGGCATAGTCCTATCATCTATTTGGCAAGTCCTACTTTGTCTTCATGCATATTATTTGCCCCAGCTGGTGGAAGAGACTACAGTTAGAAGTTTCTTTGGGCAGCTGGAATGCCCTTCAGCTAACCTTGGGTTGTATGTGCTGCTATCTGAAGGGGCTAGGCTGCCCTATTTTTGTAAGCCATACAAAGAAAACAGGTTGCAGAAGGGTACTTCTTGCTCTTGACACTCTACGCAAGACTGATCCAGAAAAGGATGGTTTTGTTGAAACTTGAGTATTTTTGAAGGAAGAGGTGCATATGCATGTGTGTGGGAAATAAAAAAAGAAACATTAGCGTGTTCTGATGGAGTCATGTCCCCACTTAATGACAGACACCCACCAAATTCACAGGGGTCAAGATTTCAGTATCCTGTGTGCGGGGGATCTGTCAGTAATGCTATCCTTGTTATATCAGTAGCTGAACTCCTGTTAACATAACAAGCTACACGGAACTGCCAGTTAGCAGCTCTGTCACTTATGCTCCCTAATGTGAATGTTAACATTTGATTGCTATCTTGGTTAGCCAAAAAGTCTTCATGTTCCTGGAATGTCCCTGGAATTATCTTAGTGCTAAAAGACAATGAAGGAAGAGCTCTCTCAGGGTGGGCAGCTGAAGTTCTGTGTCCTTGCCTTGGGTCTCATACCCTTATCTTTGTCACCTCTCCTGCCTTACCTTTCCACCTAGATCATGATCACATGGAGACAATTCTGACTCTTATATTGCAGTCCATCCCTTCTCAGGCTTGGCTCTGTTTTAGAGAGAAGTCTTCTGGTCTCTAGTCCAGTAGAGGAAAATAAGCATGGGCTGAGAAATTCCTAGTGTGACCCTTGGAAAAGAATGAACAAGACAGCAACAGCAGTTTAACATTGACTTCGTAGTCAGTGAATCAAAACTCTGAAGCAGTAAAGACCCTCTGGACAATTAACTCTGCTCAATTTTAGGAAGCTGTCTGTTGAACCTGTTCAAACAAACCTCTGCATAGGCGTTTTGTTGACATTGTACTCTTTGATGCTTAGTTTGGTTTAGTCCTTCTAGGACCCTCTTTGGGGTCAGTACCATATAGACAAAAAGTTTCTATCTCAGAGTTATTAGTAGGAAATAGATCTAATGCAAGGGCAGCTCCACCCTCCAAGTAACTACAAAATAAAGCATGCTTAAAGTATTACACCCTGTGGATGTAATTAACACTGTGGAAGTGTTAATTTCTTCAGCAATGGCTCTCAGACTGACTAATGTCTGCATCCAGGAAGTGTTTGGCTGAAGGTTCAGAGTTACTACTGAAAATAACAAAATCTGTCATGATCTTGTTCTCAAACGCCTGATTCTCATACTTCCTTCGCAATCCATTTGAAATATGACAGCTGATTTCCTGGGAAAATTTGCATGTTTTCTGCCTTTCTGGTCAATATCTTCATAAATTTCCAGATGATGTGATGAATTTTGGGACTCAAAGTTGTTTTATTTTCTGATAATGGCTAATCTTTTGACTAAACTGTGGCATTACAAGCTTGAAGATGACTAAACCTTTTTATTCTTTGCACTTGTGTAGCTCCTGACATTGGTGAAATTTTCCCCATTTTATAACTTCAGAGTGTTGCCAATGAAAAGGTAGTGATTTGACCCAGGCACAGCTTTTTGGAAACTTGTATTTCTTCAGCTGAAAAGATGTTGCTGTTTCTGTTGTGAATGCTCTTCTGCTCTATAAATGTTCTGTTCTAAAACCTGGAAGAACTTGAAAGCTTTTCATGTGATACTTCTTGCACCCACATAGGATACATTTTGTCTCCTGTATTCTCACTTCTGCATTTTCTCTGTTCTTTTAATTGAATCTGTATGAATAGCAATACCCCATTGTCATTGTCACCTTTGCCAAACATGTTATGCAAGTGCTTCAAAGGTTTCTCACCTCCTAAGGAAGTTTTAGATCTGTGCCCTAGAGATAGTCTAAAGGCATCCTTTACAGGCTCATTCAGGCCATTTTCCATTAAAGTCTCTTCCAGTTTCTTTTTATTGGACATTTCTGGTACACTCTCTGCTCTAACACCCAAGACAGACATAGGCACCATGGTTCAGGAGAGTAATTTGTATTTCTGACATCCTGGAAATGTCTTCATGGTATTGTTGTCTGTGTACTCATTTTGTTTTTCTTCTGTTCTTCCCTCGTGATATACAAATTATACACATGGAAGAAAATCACACAGCAGTGTTTTAACCAGGATAGTATTGTAACTTGGGATCAAGTTCTTTTCTTCTAATCAAGAAGAAATCAAAGGCTGGTCTTATAGTTGTGGCTTCAGGTGAACATGGGGAAATATGTGAAGAAGAAATTGTGAAGGTTAATCTCACCCACCGAAGGTTGGGATATGTAATTGAAAACCAGTAAAACATTTGATGAGCAAATTATAACTGTTTCTCTCAGGGGACAGGTAAATTTACAAGGGAGAAACATGAAATTATTCATAGCTTACTGTTTTTAACCAAAAATCTTTACGATGTAAAGAAAAGCAGAGGTATAATATTGCTATGACATGGAATGCACGGCAAATGTAAGTTGCCTTTGACATGGCTAGTATCTGATTAAATAATGTCCAATTTATTAATTAGAAAATGGAGTAAGAAAGACTATGAAATTACAGATCTAGAATGCAGATAGTTTTCTCCAAAGGAACAGCTTGTTTAAAGCTTTTTGATCAAATGAAGTAACTTGGTAATATACAAGTTATTGTGCAATGCTTTTTGATTATAGAATATTTCTGTAAGTAAGTAAATATTACTGTGACACTAACCAATTAATTACTCCATGTTTGTCGGATTATGTGCACAATACATGGTTGATAAGTGTATGTGAAGATGCAAAGGTGTTTTGGATCCATCTCTAAAGAAGATACAGCACCTTGTTTGCTGTTAATCTTGTTTCTAACACATAGGAGGTTTAGGCTGGAATTAGTTTAAATGAATTCTTGTGACAATGATAAACTCAGCTTGTTTGGTGTATGTGAAGACACTTCCTTATAACAGCTTAGGTCCTTCCTAACAGCCAAGGAGTTATCAGTCTGAGAAGTAAGTTAATAAACTGAAGAAATAATTAGATCTTAACTAAGCAGACAGATGGCAGGGTCATGTCCTTTGATACCAAGAATGAAAAAAAAAAACAAAACTTTTTTATTTTTCCACTTAGACTGTTTCATAATAATAAAAAAAAAAACCCAAACCAGCAAACAACAAAAAACCCAAACCAACCAAAACCCAGTGTAACCCTTATCTCTTCCTCTACAGACAATCCTTGCTGTAGCAACATTTTTACCATGATAAAAGCCTTACAAAGCTATTTGTTGGACTTGATGCTTAGGGTCCCACTGAATGTTGTTAGAAGGGAAAAAATAACACAATGCAAAAAGGACTTTAGGGTTATGAAATCTCCCTTCAAAAGTTAAGCTCTTTAAGCTTATCATTTTTAGGAACTAGGTCTGGCATTGGAGGACAAGGAAGAGAATGCAGACATTGAGCAAACACAGAAAGTAATAGAATAGAAGTAGAATGATGTTTGCGTTTGAACTGGTTTGGGTACGCCAAGGTCATAAGAAGAGTTTAGCTGTGATGGTGCCATAGGAAAGGTCAGAGGCAACACTACTAATGGAGGAGAGGACAGGAGGATTCTTAGCCTTCTTGGTGTTATGAGAGTTAAGTATGAGCTGGGTTGGAGAGATCTAAGTGGTATTGAAGTATATTTCTTATTGCTAACAGGAGAAGGGCAATATACTGGCCTTTAAAATTGGACATTGCAAGCTGCTTGCTTGGTCAGAAGAAGAGTTGTACAGAAGAAACCTTTATCAAAGCAGAAGTGAGGATTTTGGATGTGTCTGCTGAATGATGGATGACATGTTATTTAAGCCTTTTGTCTTTGCATTGGTAGAAAGCAGTAGACTCAGAGCCAGACCACTGTGGGGACAGGAGGAACAAACCAAGCCAGACAAAACCCCAAAATAACAACAAACTAAGAAACAAACAACCCCCCCCCCCCAACTTCCTCCCTCACCCCACAAAAAGAAAAGAAAAAAGTGTAGAATAGGGACCCAAAAGTGCTGTATCCCAAAGGGGAAGATAAAGTAGTGGTACTTAATTCATAGAGTGCTTTTGGTTATTACCTGATGTTCGTGAGTAAAAGGCTGCCATTGAAAAAGAAATATATGAAAGTTTCACCTTTCATAGCTGCCATTTATAGCCTTAAGAAACCACATTCTGTGTGAATTCAGAAGACTTCAAGTGCTGATAGATGTGTAATCATATGATGTTAGAGCTTTACATACCAAACTGAACCCATTTACAATCTTTGTCATGCTTTGTTCTCTCTATAGTACTAAATTCCTCATTGTGGAGCAGGTTATGAAACGTTTAAATTGTTAAAATAATTCCCTGCTCACTTCTGAAATGTTCTATAATGACTACAAAGAAGAGAAAATAGAAAAAGAAATCTTTACCTTCTTAAAATAACTTGAAATGTAAGAGAAGGCTTTGAGTTCAGTACTGTGATTCCTGTTCTCCACTTTACTTTCACTAATCCTGTTATTGACTGAGTATAATGGGCTCACTATATACTTTACCCAAATAGATTCAAGAAGCAATCTGGCTCAAGACTCAGTCTTTTGTTTTTATTAGGAGCTCCATTACTGGATCGCACAAGGCTCACAGTCTTCATATGAAATATGGAAATGACATTTTTAATTGCTTTGGTTATTATTATTCTATGGAGAATAAATCAATGTATTTATCCAGTTCATCATAATGCATCTTTCCATATCAGGCTTTGCACTAATAGTAGTGATCTTAAAATATATAAGTTGCTATGGAAGGTTGTGGGCAACCACAAAGGCTATTCTCCTTCTGGGAATGTAGCTTCTTTAGGCTTCAGTTAGAGTTGATGGTGAGAGACATAATCCTCTTAGGCTGAATCAGGACATCTGAATTAGATTCCTGGACTTATTCTTGCACTTTACAGGAACCTGTTTCTCTTCACTGACTGTGGAGGAAGCTCGGGAGCCTTGTCTCCTTATGTTAACATGGGCCTGTGAATAACTGCTGAAGATTTTATAACTTTTTCTCCTAATGAGGTCCATTAGTGTAATTTAGATCTCATCATGCTAATTGTGCTCTGTTAGACTATGGGTCTATAAATTATGTTTAAAAAACACAAGGGAAGTTTAACACAGTAATGTATTATATGAAGTATGCAATATTTGAGTAGATTTTCCTTTCAGTTATGTTTGTATCTGGAGCAGTTAGGCTACTGAAAGAATATTCCCTATAAAATATCAGTAAATTATTGTGAAGTAGTTGTCTTTTTCCATCAAATATATCAGGATTATTCCTAGAAAGCTAACCCTTTGAAGAGATGGATAGATGAAATTATGTTTTTTGAAGTGTTTACAACCTCCTTTGTTAAGACTGCATCTCTTTAAGAGGTCTTCCAAAGCAGAGGCATCCAAAATCCCTGCTCAGCCTTAGAAAAAACTTGGCTGTTGTCTAGGGTTATAAGACAGAAGTAGCAGCATCTGCTCTCCTGTGTTGGAAAGCTATTTGACACATTCATATTACTGCAGAAACTTCTCAGATCTTTGTTTCCCCCAAGAAATGTCAGGTTCCAGCTCTGAGCGAATGCCTAATCAAAAATGTTGTCTTTGCTTGCTGCAGGCAGCTAGACTTGGTGCAGGATCCATTTCTGACACCAGGAAGGCTTGCAAAGCTGTGGGGCCCTTCAGAGGTTCTTCCCAGCAATATGCTGGTTTTGTCAGTGCAAATCCTAACAGACAATCTCTCAAGTATGCAAGTTATATTTCAAGTATTTTTTTTGGTAGGTCAGAGCTTACCTCTGGGCCCTCATAAATGCTGTGATTTTGACTGGGAGCATACTGGGACTGTGTGTTCGCAGACTTCACCTGGTAAGTGACTAGGATTCCTCCTTTATCACCTTTTACTTAACTCTGGTGCATATCTGACCTGGCCCACTGGGATTAGTACATAGAAGTGTACATAGACATGTCTTTGGTTGGTGATCAGGCTAACGAGGTGCAAATAAGAAACAGTGTCTTTATTTCTTTATTACAAACATAAATTCTTCAATTTTTCATGGTTGAATTGTCACTTCCCCATTCCAGCTCCCTGCATTGCTGTTAAAACCTTTATGAACATCTATGATTGTATGAGTCATGGGGATCTCAAACACTAGCAAAAGAACATTTTTCATCTTTTTTTTCTTGTGCTATAGTCACTTGGCTTTCCAGATTTGAATCTTGGTCAGTGGTACAAATCTTCCTTGGGCCTGTACCTACTGGGCTAGGGAAGTCTGTAACGAATGATGAGTTACAGTGAAAGACTCTGATATCCAAGAGACAACTGTGAGAAAAGCTTGTACTAATTAGTAAAACTTGTGGTTAAAGTAAGTATGAAGTGAGGAATGAGAAAAGAGGGGTTGCTGCAGCAACAAAAGCTGTGCAGGCGCTAAATATGCTGATTATAAACTCCTTGAAAAAAGAAAAAAAAGGATGCTGAAGGCTTAATGCTGACAAAAAAAAAGGGTGTTTTAGAAGGAAATTTGAAGTATAACATGTTTGGGTATGTACTAGTGTCACTTGTGGCTTTCAAAGTGGAGAGTCACTCTCCATTCTGCTGAGCAATAGGGAATTTAATGTTAAATTTGGGGGTTGTAGCAAGGGTAGGAATCAGAGAGCAATGGGGATAACTTAGCTTCCAAACTCAGGATGACAGACTAGTGCAGTGCTTGGTATCAGTTCTTGTAATAGTTGGTACATTTCCAGTGGAAAAGTATCTGTGCATTTCCTGTAATTGCACAGGAAATGTAAAGCTGTTCTCTATGTTGTGGGGGCATACTCAGGAATAGATGCGGGGGATGACCACCACCTCTTGATGTGGCTGGAGACCAAAGAGCAGTAACAGGAAAGCTGCTGTCAGCCAGAATGCTGCCAAAGCTGTTTTCATCCTTAACACTCTCTCTATGCCAAGAGCAAGGATTTGTTGTTGTTGGTTTTATGTTAAATATATTGCTTGGATCGTATATCCTTTCTGGGAGGAAGAAGTGAGAATAAACTATTGGCAATGTTGATCAGGTTACTTGGTGTAGTACCAAAAAGCACCACAATTGAATACAGGAAAAAGCAGTGAAGGGAAACATGGAGGGCACAGAGATCTGGGGAGAAACACCCTTGAAAGAGAGAGGAGAAACAAAAAAGCAGTTCTAAGCTGGGAAAACAGCGGGATAACACAAAATCTTACACAGAACACTAAGAACTAGTAAGCAGACATAGAAACTGCTAGTGAGCTTTTTTTGGTCTTGGTATTTATTTTCTCAATGAGAAGATACTCCAACAGGAGAAAAATGACTGACTGGTCAAATTAAGAAACAGAAGTGACCAAGGAGGAGTCAGGATGTTAGCTGAAGAGGTCAGGCACTCATCAAGGTTTCATCTTTAAGCTGTAATTCCAGGGCACACTAAATGCAAAAGAACAATCTTCATGAAATCTGTTTAGGAAGACACTGACCTATGTCTCTTGGGATTCAGTTTAGCGTATCTTGAAGTAATACAATTCCCCTAATAAGGAATGCAGATCCACTTGTTGTCTGTTCACTCCCTGACATCGAATAAATTAGTCTTTGTCCTCTTTGCCCTTCTTCTGACCTTACAACCTGTAGGATCTTGGCTATGGAAGGGCTTTCATTTTTCTTAATTCATGTGCTGTTGTACAGAAGACAGAGATCAGGATGGACATATCAGCTGCTAAGTGCAAAAGGCTTTAGCTTGAATATTTTTCCTGAACATTCTTTTCAGCATTCCCAAGACACAGATGTCCAAGAGTGTGGCAGTTTGGTACACGCCTTCTTGACTTCAGCAATGGTTGATTTTTAAGTATTGCTTATTCAGCATACTGAAGTGTGAATCCCTATGCAATGTGTAACGAAGCAGTGTGAATTTTATTCTTTGAACAGTATTTTTACATACTGTAGACCTTGACATCATGGCTGTGTGCTTTTGGATTCTGGCTTCAAAATGAGAGCCCTGTCTAATGCAATGCTTGAATTCAGCTAGCACATTTATGAGGCTTTTAAAAACGTGGGTTCTCTGTCAAACATTCTATCTTTTTCTGCTAGATCTCTAACGGAAAATGTGTCTTTTGTAAAAGATACCCAGTCTGTATTGAAAGACCTCAAATGAAAGAGGGTAGCACCTGGCATACTTCATTTTGGTCTGCAGTTACCTCACATTTTGCTCCTTTCTCTTTGACTGAATATAGTCTAACAACTTCAGCTTCCAGTCCTTGAATCATAGGTTAGGGTTGGAAAAGGTCTTAAGATCATCTAGTTCCATCCTCCTGCCATGGTCAGGGATGCCTCACCCTAGACCATGTTGCCCAAGGCTCTTCTGTTACGCTTCTCTGTTCCAGGAATGCACTAAATTGTATCTGGAATCTTGCCCCCAGGAACGTTGTGATAGGTGGAAAGTGTCAGTCTTCTAAAGCAGACACTACGTAATGCGGTAAAACACAATAAGGAACCATTTATTAAGGGAGATGTAAGTATGCATCTCACTAGCTGATTTGAAGATCCAGATGATAAAAGGAGCCTGCACAATGAGGATGCCATTTCATTCCTCCACTCCTGTTCTTCAATAGTCTGAAAATTTGAAAGGTATAAATATTCAGTGAAATCTTTCTTCTCCTCCTTACCCCCCTAGTTCTTTTTATATCGCAATGCATGATAAGAAATGATACTTCAGGTGAGGTATACTGAGGTGTTTTAATATTGTCCCTTTCTCAACTGTTGACAATTGAAAACTGTACAGCAACAATAAGCTAAAGAACCTGCCCATGAGGCAGGTTCTGAATAATTACTAGACCCAAACTTGTCAATGCTATATCAAAGCATTGTTAAAGTTAAGGAAATAAAATCAGCAAGAGGTGTTTATCAGCTTGCTTATGTATCTGTAACAAGTTGGAACAGAATGGTAAGAGGTTTTCACAGCATGCGAGAAAATGCCATTTTTTTGGATGTGTTGTCCTTAGTACTACTGCTTTAGCAGAATACTGCAAATTTTTCCTTCTCTTCCATGTGTCCTTGGCCCACATACACAAGCAGAATGGGGCAGGCTTACATAAAAATGAGGGAAAGATTCTTTCTGGTAGGACTTGATGAAGCGAGCTTTAAAATTCCAGCTTTCTGCAACTGTTACTGCTCTCCAAAATAAATAAATAAATGCATAAATTTGGCTAGTCATTTGTCTGCAGGAATCCATACCATAATGAATGTGGAAACAAAGAAAGATGACTTGTGCAGTAAGGCAATATTGGGGGGGAAAGGTTCTACAGTGATTTGAAGCATTTCCTATCCCATGAAGAAAACTACTTACTTAGCTTTAGAAATCAAAAGCACATTTAATACGCCTGAATATGAACATCAAGCAATCCAAAGCTGCAGTACAAAAGACATAGTTATGTAAAAGTGTGGCAGAAATTACCTCAGTAAGTCTTCAATATTTTGTTCCTATTTTGCCCAAATAAGTTGTACCAAATAATCATTTGAAAGATAGAAAAGATACATTTCAGTTTACACACATATTTTTAGTTAGTAAAGTCCTGCTAAATAGAGCACAGTATAAGTGCATCCACTGACACAAATTTACAGTCCTTAACAGGTGACTTCAAATGTGATGCAGTTAACTTCACTGCAGAGCAAAAGAGTAGGACAATGTGTAATTGTATTGAGGATGCTCTTCCTTCATGGAGAGTGATGGAGATGGTTGTTCTCAAAGTGTGGTTCCCCTTGAAACAGTGCTTCCTGCAGCTTGCTTGCTCTGTGCATATCCATGGTTTTTCTGAAAAAACAGGTTTCTTGCAAAAAGTCGGACATACTATAGCCAAACTCTGAGGCTTCAGTGGTGTTTCTCAGTACAGCATAGCTACAGTGAAAAGCAAAATCTGACCAAAGTGCCACAGTAAGTGCTCAAGGAGACTGACTTGTTTTTCTAAACCCCCCCCTTTTTTCCCCTGTCCCCTGTGTTTTCCTTCACTTTTCCCTGGACGGTCAAAAGAACTTGGAAATGCTACTAGAACTAAATAAGGAGTATGTAGTACAATGGCGTTATCTCCCTAGTCTCCCCCATGAGCTAGGCTCTGGGATGGGGTGTGTTTTCTATAAAGCACAATGGTTACAGCCCCTCATGACAGAAGATGAGAGACAGTTGCTTGGGGATGCCTGTAGACAGCTGATCTTCCTCAAGAGAGATTGACAGAGGTCTCTTCTTGTCTCCAGTTATTTGCAAAATCAGCATGTGTGGTGATCCTTCTCTAACAGTGGTAGACATTCCTCTGCTCTCTTAGCCGAGCATTAAGCCTTTCCTAATAAGAGCACATAGATGTGCATTGTCCAACTGTTTCTTCCATAGTCCTAAAGAAGAAGGTCAATGTAGTGTGACCCAAGATGGCCACCTTTATGTGGATATATTTTTAGATCTTGCACTGTGGGCACAAATGGGTAGGAAATGCTATTTAAACATATGAGAACTTCTTTACTGTGAATTTCTTTATTGTGAATGTGGTCAAAGAGTGAAACAGATTACCCATAGGGGTTGTGAAGTCTTCATCCTTAGAGCTGGACACAGACCTGAGAAATATGCTCAGGGGTTTTGACTAGACCATCTCCAGGGGTTCCTTTCAGCCTCAGGCATTCTGTGATCAGAAACTTTTCCAGACCAGGTATAGCCAGTCTGCTCTTTTGCTGTTACCGGTCTGATGCCCTGTGGATGAAGAAAGGGGGAGTGAGCTAAATACAGCATGAACAGACAAGGTGCATAATAGAATGTATTAAGCCTCTCTTTCTGGCAGGTATTTCTGTGTCTGTCATTTAACTGGCACTATTTAGCCCTCTGTCCCACTCTCCAGTATCCCAGTATGTTTCATACAGATGGGACTTCTGTTCCTAATCTGGCTTTATTCTCTGCTGGTGGCAAATCTGGATTGTAAAGAGGAGGCATTTTCCTGATTCATGACTGAGTCTCATGCTGTTGCCTGGGCTATTCTAGGACATGATCTGATGTAAACTGATCTTCTTCGTCTGTCTAAAAGAAGAGCCTGAAATTCCATGCCAGTCCATCATCTCTGATTGACAGCTATTTCTGCAAAGCTACCTTATGTTTTGTCTCCTGCTTTCCTGCCTTTGTTTACGTGTGTCTCTTACTGATGCCATCTCTCCCTTTCATAGGCAGGGAGCTCTTCTCCCACTTCATGCTTCTTTGCTTTAGATCCCATTCCAGCATCTTCAGCATCATGGGCAGGGTCCTACGAGCTCATTGCCCTTTCATTTCAAAAGACAGACTTTCAGTTAACACTATTGCCAGACTATTTTAATGCGTAACCATGCGCCCTATGCCTTTCCTTTCCGACAGAGACTTATTTTGCAGCAGCCTTTGTCTTACAGACCCCTACAAACTTTATTGATCTGTTTTGTCAGTTCTCCCTGCTTTGTCTCTGCACTGTCTGGGTTTCTGGTTCCATTTAGTTCCTGCAGCTTTTCTCTTCTCCTTGCATAAAGGTGCAGGCTGATATACCTGCAAGGCCTCTATTGTCAGCAAATATGAACTTTCGATGTGGCCAGAAGCATAAATAACTACTTGTGGTCTCATCAAAAAAATAAATGTAAAGAAAGCCCTTTAATCTGTCTGCACCCACAGAAAGTGCAAAATGCTCCACTACTGTGTATTCTATACCTTTATAAATAGACTGTCCCTTTTCTCTGCTTACTCACTGCAGCTGAAGGAATGCTGTCCAAAAATATTTAGTGCCCCTGCCACCTTGGTTGACATGGCATTAAAAAGAAAACAAAAAAGAAAAAGGTTTTGATGTCAAATGACTATTTGCTTCAAAAAAGCATTGACTGAATAATAGATCAAGCTTCACTCTGGTGCAGTGTTTTTAACGAAATATATGCCTTCGCTCACAAGCTCATCATTAACTTTAGAGACTGAAATGTATCGAGTATTCTCTCTAACTTAATAATCAGTGGTTAATTCTTCACTGACCTCTTCTGATCCTTCTGGTAGTACTCATTCATCACTAAAAACATGAAGGCAAGATGTAAATTGAGATCAAGCCTCCAAAGCTTTGATCAGCAGACTAGTTTGGTTTTCTCTGGCATAAACCAACAGGCATAGGGTTCAGATTCCCAGCAAGAGCAAAATAGGAAACTATTCCTGCAATCCCTGCACCAGTACTAGCTTTTTCCTCTGGCACAGCTGATCTCTGTTTAGGAATAGGGCTGCTGTTAAAACACTGAAGTTTTAACACCTAGACTGTCTCATGTTTTCCAGGGATTTTGCCAGTGGATTAATAGGGAATTTGGGATTGTGCATCTTCGATCCCAGTCTCATGTCATCCCAGGTGAAGTACTACTATTCTCCACTCCCCCTTACATTTCAGAAGTGCCGCTTCTCCTGTCAGTCCACGAGTGTTCTTTAGCTTTTCCTCTCTGTTCCTGCCCAATGGAAAATTCTTCCTTTTATCCTCCATGTGAGACCTGCTGAAATCTTCCTGCCCACATCATGACATCCTCTTCTGTCTGGCACCATGGATTCTGCTGTTCCATCTCATCTCCCAACTGAAGTGGATCAAAGGCAGCTGATCTTCTCACTTGCAGATTGTCACTGGTGGTTGCTCTAAACTGAAGTTGTACTTCATGGGCTAGTTTCACACTAAACTTCACACCAGCTTTTCTGAAAGTGAAAAATAAGATCATTTGTAACTTGTATAGTGTTGATTTGCTATATGTTAGCTTTGATTTTATCAACATTCAACCTGAAGACTTTGGGACTTTTTTTTTTTTACCTCTGCTAGAAGGGAAAAGATAATTTCAGATTTTGTTCTGGTTAATTAAAATCAACCCCTGTGCTTTCTGGGGCAGGGGACACAGGGGACACCAACAGTCAAACCCAAACTTTGTATAATCGCAGTTTTCAGGTGGTAATCTGTACATGGTGAGACCCATGTTTTTAGAACCTCAGGTCAGGTTTAGTTCTGCTCCCAGCTGTTCTTTATGGAAACTTTGCCATTCACATGAATGGCAATAAAATCATGGCATAAATAGTTAGATCACTGTTGCTTTAGTCCAAATTCAAATTGCTTGCTCATAATTTGAGCAATAAACTGGCTTTGACAAATTCCTTTTCCAATATTATTTTGTCATAATTATTTACAGTTTTGCTTTTAACTTGCAAATTATCTCACATAGTTATATTTACATATGCAATAAAATCTGCGTACATGATCTATTGTTTTGCCTGCAGTGAAATAAATAATTTTGTGTAAAATTATTCCTGACTTTGGCAGAAATGTAATAAATAAATGAATTATTAGATGATAGATTATTAGAAGGGATAAGAATGAAACACTTAACATATACACTCCTGTAGAAGTTTTGTCTGAAGGCTGACTCTAAAGCCATACTCAGATTTAGAAACAGCTTTGCAGTAGATATTTCATTTTGAAACATGTACTGATAAAATATTCCTCTGTAAAAGGAACATAGCTTTTGAGTTTGAGCACTTGTAGTTTAGCCAATAAACCTGTCTAAAAGATATAGTAGATGAAGGTACATCAATCACACTTTATGATTATGATAGCAACATGGCAAAAAAGTAATGTACCAAATAAGTGTTGAAATTGATGGCTATACCCTTTATAGGTTATAAAGAAGAAAGGCTTTTGAGATGCTTACCTTTTTTAGTATTGTTACCAAATTATTAATTTATTTTGGATACAAATATTACAAAACCAGATGTAGAACAGTTGGCATACATTTTTATTTCCAAGAATGTGTAAAAAGTGGTGATTGAGAAGGATCACATCAATCACATACAGAAAAGAAATCCACAGAAAGGCATATTTCAGCAAACATGTTTAAAGCCTGCTTTGTTGTTTCTACAACCTCTATAATTAATTTTCTATATTTACTGATAACCTAAACCATTTGGTTAATAACATTTTCAATGAAAGCAGTAAAGTATCTGAAAGTCTCATGTGAACATATTTAGGTAAAAGTTAGCAAAAGCAATATGACTTGTTTTTCATTTTGTGGTTGACCCATGAACCTCTACATCACCTTCTACATTTGGTGACAAGTTAGTACAGTGTATGTACTGAACAATAAATAATTCATAAGCAGCCCTCACCCTGACAGAAGTTGAGAAAGACTGTTTCAGCGTGTAACTGTAAAAAAAAAATTAAAAAACAAAATCATGGTGGAAGTCATTTGTGAAATGGAAGTGGGTCAACAATGTCCAATTACCGATTTCTTCTGAATGACTCACCCAGCTGTATTACTTACAGTAGTGTACAGTCAGCAACAAGGAATCAGGACAGTGGCTATAGATTTTCTTTCTCCTTCACTCACATTAGGCCAAAATACAAAATACCCAAAGTACTGCTAGGACAGCTTATATTTGAATATCTCTCCTAGGTTTGTCCATCCTCTCTCCAGTCCCTGAAAATCTAAGTCAGCCTTTCAGGTTAACAATACCTTTTCTATCGCTTCATGCTCAGGGTACACCTTATAGCAGCCTCCCAATACCTGAAGGGGACCTACAAGAAATCTTGGGAGGGACTTTTTACAAGGGCATTTAATGATGGGATAGTGGAAAATGGCTTTAAAGTGAAAAGGGTAGATTTAGGTTAGATATTAGGAAGAAATTCTTCTCTAGGAGGGTGGTGAGACACTGAAACAAGTTGCCCAGAGAAACTCCATCCCTGTAAATGTTCAGTGTCAGGTTGGATGGGGATTTAGATGACCTCATCTAGTGGGAGGTGTCCCTGCCCACTGAAGGGCTGTCGGAACTAGGTCCCTTCCAACTCAAACCATTCTATGATTCATGTTCTCAGTTTTCCATTCCCAAACAGAATCAGGCTTGATCCCTGCAGTGGTGGAAGGCTTGCATGAAAAACTATGGTTACACTGATATGTTCTGTTGAAATAGGTAGTACATCTCACTGAGTTAGCTCTCTAGGTATTGCATCCTTGTGGTCAGCATGCTCTTGAGAATGTCATGGACCAAAGGAAGTGGTAAAACTATGACCATAAAAGTCCTTCTGCAAGACTCTAGGTGCTGTCTCAAACAGACTTTAGATGACCCACTGTAGGTAACCAAGAGCCTGTAGATATATGCAGTTGCATCCAAGTTAACACCTCACCTTCACAACTTGCAGGACTTTATTCTCTGCTCCAAGATCATGTATCTTAGTGGAAATTCTGCACAGTTGGAAGCCCACCTGAAACAAGTGATTTGTTATTGCTTTGTAATCACTTACTGCAGTCTTCGTACTGCTTCCAGCCCAGAGCTGCCTTGTGGCCCAGTGTCTCAAAGGGTGAGGAGATCTTGCCATTGGCACTCGGTATTCTGCTATGTCTGCAGAGTTGCCTCTGAGCCTTCTCTTTGATGCAGACCTCCTCTCTCTCTGTTGAACTTGTGTGGTGCTGTGTGTGGGGAGCCTGGCATGTCCTGAAGGACTCTGCAGCTCCATGTGAGTGATTACTGGGTACTTGAAATATTTGAAGGGTATGTTTTTTCCTTGTGCTTTTTCTTCTGCCAAGTATCTTTTCAACTTTCAGAATAAGTCTTAACCTGTAATAAGTTAAGATTTGTTTATTGTGCTGAAGAAATATTAAAGAATATTAAAGAAGAAAGGACTAGGCATGACTCTAATGTACTGCATATGTAATGACCGATAATTCTGTAAGTAATCAACACAGACTCATTGCATTTACATAGAGAAAAGAGCAAAAGCAGGGCAGAATTACTGGAAGCAGCAAACCCCAAATTATTTTTCAGGTGAGTCTGTTCAAGGGGGAGCTGCGGCTAGAAACTCAGCATGGTTTTTTTTTTTTTTTGTAAGTCTGTTTTTGCATTCAGATTGCTGCATTTTAATGTCTTCTTCCAATCTTCAACACTTTAAAAAGTACTTTAAATTTCTTGTAAATCGGCACTAATAACTACTGAAATACACTCCATCAGCCTCCTTGCATGGTACTGAAAATAACCAGCTCTTTGCAAAAGTGGCATGTGTGGAATGCAACATTATCTTGGGGAATAATTAATCTTCCTGTATTCCCTTGCCCATACCCTTCAGGTATACTTTCCTTAGCCATGATTGCTTTGAAAATACTCACTTTCATGTTGCTGCTTAAATGCTGCTGTGTAGTATGTTCCTGGAGTGGTGGTTCTTTCAGCTTTTGGTCTGAAAGACTGTTAGAGCACTGAAGCAATCTCTTGGAATAAGTCCTTCTGGCCTTCACCTGCACCTGCGATTGTGGATATATTTCATAGAGAATACAAACTGTTTGCTTAGGATGTTTTTTTAGCTTGTACAGGAGGCAGCCAGAGATGTCTTAGTTTAGAATTGCTTTTGCTGTTGGGCAGAACTATTTGGAACCGGACTTGCTCTGGTGGGCTTCTGGAAAGTATCTTTGAGAGCTGTATACCTTTCCATAAATATGTAGGCACCTTTCCAGATACAAGAATGGTCATAATGGACAGTGGTGAACTGTACTGAGTATACTTGTAAATCCTTTTGCTTGCTGTGCGAGGTGTTAAGAGGACCACCTGTCTAAAGGCTTCTGTGATTTTCATTTGCCTGCCTAGCACCTTACAGTCTTCAGTGGACTTCAGTCTTGCTAAGTCCTGCAAAGAATAGAATTGGAGGATTTATCTCCATTTATAGATGGACAAGATGAGATGTGTCAGATCCAGGTATTTTATGTGAGGTTGTGCAGCCCCACACACAGCTGAACTGTGATTCCAGAGCTTCTCTTTTGACCAACTTTTTGTCAAGTGTCCTGGAGCTGAACTGTATAGGATAGCATAGTTACTTCTCGACAGCTGTTTCACTTAGAAAAACTGAAGAACGCATTACCCTGAGAATATGACTAATAATACTTGTCATAAAGAGAGGAGAATAAAATCTCAGTCCCTGCACTGAAGCAATGCTAGTAGGGCTAATTATTGGCAATTTATTATGTCCTGGAGTATTACTGTATCTTTCGTGTTTATCAGAACCTTTACAACTGGTAAAATGCATGTATTGTTCTCTGAAAGCACTAAGTGAATTGAATAAGCTCAGAGGAGATTGGCTCAGATTTGAAGATAAGGAAATATGGGTTCTGCTTTTTAGAATAAGTTTTGAGGGATGTGAATATCCCCCTTTGGTTTAAAGAACTTTGCCATTCTAGGCCTCAGTATCCATCCTGTACACATGATATTCAGACTCCTTGTAAGGATGCCCCATTCCACTAGCATACATGAGCATTCCCATTTTCTTGGCAAGATCTATTTTGCGTGAAAAAATTACAATGAACTTAGAAATGGACAAAGGGAGCCAGTAATGGCTCATCTGGAAAATGAACTCACTCTTAAAAGTCCTTTAAATGCCGTCTGTTAGACACTGGAAAGGTACCATCATGCTAATTTAGCAGAGATGGGATAACTGTCACCCCAATTCTAAATAAAAGGA
Organism: Melopsittacus undulatus; assembly: GCF_012275295.1. Taxonomy (NCBI): domain Eukaryota; kingdom Metazoa; phylum Chordata; class Aves; order Psittaciformes; family Psittaculidae; genus Melopsittacus; species Melopsittacus undulatus. Next base: position 18,609,082 of record NC_047530.1, read on the forward strand.
CTTTATAAACTAGATATATTGCACCTTGCAACCTTCTAGGACTTCTCTCGCTTTGAAGATGGTTATAGGTTTTCAGTGACATGCCTTCATTTCCCCATAACGGGATTTTAATAGTGTACCAAAGCAGTGCTGCATACAGATACCAAGGAGTCAGGGCAGTGGGTTTCAGCATAAAACCTTAGGGTCTTTTTTCCTGAATAGCAGAAGCTCTCCACCAAAATAAAATACAACAGCCTACTGTTGTAAACTGCAACCTCTGGCAAATTCATTAAACCAATGCACAAGTGTTCTGGCCCGTGAGTACACAGTAGGTATTTGTTGTGTACCTCCTGAATTAGATTAAAGAATGATTGAGCTGTACTTGCCTCCATTAGAAGTAATCTGACTCAGTGCACTCCAAAACCAGCATGCCTGTAAGCCTGTGTAACCTTCCCATTTGTGAATGCATTTCATTGAATATAACAACTTGATGTTCATTAAAATGAAGATAAAAAAAAAGATAGAAAATAATATTAGGTAATGCAGTGTTTTTCTCTTGGCAATGTAGGGTTGGCACCTTCTAGATGTTCCTGTTTGACCCATTGTGTAGTTTTGAGAAGATGTAATTTATTTTCATGTTATTGGAATATTTTCTCTTGATTGCTCCTCTTACTACTTGTACATCATCATCACCAAATCTGTCTTTCCCTATTCAGATACTTTTGGGAGCATGGAATACCTACATAGAAGAATTTTATAACAATTGGTCTTCCATCTAGCATATAACAATAGTCAGTTTAGGACTTTGCTTAAAGTCAAAGACAGAAGATGTAGCTGTCAAGGTACAAATAATTTTTTTTCTTGCACGATGGGCTATGAGTCTAAAATAACAACATTAATGTTAATCTAGTAGATACTATATATTGGTTACAGCTTGTCATGGTTTAAGCTCAGTACCATGCAGTACTATCTCACTCCCCCTCTTCTTCCTCCCCCACCTGCTCCCGAAGGGATGGGGAGGAGAATTGAAAGAATGTAACTCCCACGGGTTGAGATAAGAACAGTCGAGTAACTAAGGTATAACACAAATCACTACTGCTACCACCAATAATAATAATAAAGGAAATAACAAGGGAAGAGAATACAACTGCTCACCACTTGTCAATGATACCCAGCCAGACCCAGCAGTGAACCAGCCATTCCAGGTAACTCTCAGTTTACATCCTGGTCATGATGTGCTGTGGTATGGAAAACCCCTTTGGTCAGTTTGGGTCAGGTGTCCTGTCTCTACTTCCTCCCGGTTTCCCCTCCTCCCTGGCAGAGCATGAGACTCAGAAAGTCCTTGGTCAGACTAAAGATTACTGCGCAGTAACTAAAACCATCAGCGTTATCAGCGCTGTTCCCAGGCTGAAAGTCAAAACCACAGCACTGCACCAGCTACTAAGAAGGAGAAAAAATAACTGCTACTGCTGAACCCAGGACACAGCTACAGAAGCCTGTTTCCAGTGTGGCACGTATTGATTTGTTGGATTGGTAACTGCAGGTTATTTTTCAATCTAGCACAAGTATGACCCACCTCAAGTTCTGGAATTGGGCTGATTTTCTTTTGAAAAGGAAGAACTGAAAATGAGTAGCAGTTTAAAAAATATTGAATATGGAGCATAGAGTTAATAAAGCTATAGGCCCAGGACTAGAGCATTTACAAAGGCAATATCTATAGATTAATGTATATAGACTCTGTACAGAACATCAGGATTAACATAATGGACCAAATGCATTCTGGGTTTTTAGCTGTCTGAGGTCACTGTTATACCAGAGATGCTGCTGATGTATGACAAAAAGGAATGCGTGCTCTGTTTTTTCCTTTGTGGAGACTTGTTGCTAAGCAGCTGGGGAAAAAAAGTGAGGCAAAAGATACGAAAGCATAATTCACTTTGTAAATAATAAAAATCTTTACAATTTTAGAAGAAGTGGCATCAATAATATATAACATCAGAAAGGAGAGACTCTACGGAGGCTCTACGGAACGTCAATAGAACATTATTTGGGCTTTTTTTATAGTGCCAGAAGATTGACTACTCTATGCTGATGTAGAATTGAGTTACCATCACTGACATCAGTCATTTCCCCACAGTGGTATGCAGTACCTAAAACCACAGTAAAGTTAGAGAGGCGTTCACATGCACATGCTCACATTGCAGATATATTTCGCCAATGTAAATGTATTACATCAAAATTGGTGATAAAGTTTACCAGTTTGCAGGTGAAGATATTTTCTTCACATTAATACAACTTTTTACAGGTAGCTATTTTGTGTTAGGGTGTTTTCAGTTTGTTTTTCTGTTTAGTTGTTTGTTTTGTGTGTTTTATTTGTTTGGGGGGCTTTGTTTGTTCATTTTTCTCCAGGAGTGCCAAGAAACATTTACATTGAAGTGGTTTTTGCCAATGAATGAGTACAGGAAACACTGATTTTTCGAAGACAGAAGAAAATTAGATAGTCTTTTTCCCTAGAGATGAGCAGGTTTGGGAGAAGAAAGCAGTCACACCTATCCTTTCCCAATCATAAGAATAGCAATTTCTTGTTTATGACTTTTCCAAATGGTGCTGACTTCCTGGCTGGGCAATTACAACTAAATACCTATGTGGGGGTCCTGCAGTATTATTCCCTGTACCAGCCCTTGTCTGATTAAATTGATGTTACCCTTCTGAAATCAATGGAATGAAGAGGTTTTATATTACCCAAGGAACTGTCTCAATGCAGAAATGCTTCATTTTCTATTCACCTCTACTAGTTTCAGTGGCATTTTCATTTAGCTTGGAGGTGAGTTTGAAGACTGCAGTATATATACTGCACATATATATACATATATATATATATATACATATATATATTATCTTTTAAATCAGCTACCAGTACACTAAGAAAGGGTGATGCAATCTGTTCTCCTGTTATCTTTATAAAAAGGATTCAATCTTCTTTTTGAAACTTACAAAGTTTGAAGTTCACATGTGCTCAGTGCCCCTGGGTGCTTTTTGAGAGGCTGCTCAAGCAAGATAATTCATGTGTTTTACACACAGAAATGTGGAAAGAACATATCTGGGTATGTGAAAATGCACTTTTTTTTCTGCTCATGTTGGTGTTTAGCTGTATTTCACCGTGAAGTATTCTCCTTCAAAAAATTTAAGGGAGAAAATAATAACATTACAGTTTAGGTGTGGACTTTGGTATCCAGAAAGAGTGGTTTTGTTTTAAATGAAAACATTTTTTGTTTGTTTTTTCACAAATAAATCCTTTGGCTGATTTAGGGAAAAAAAAAGAAAAAAGACAAAAGTAAAAACCACCACCAAAACAACCAACCAACCAACCAAAAAACTTTTTAGGAAACTGTATTAATCCTTTCGGGCAGCCAAAAGAGTGAAAAGTTTTAGAGTTAACATTTTATCCCTTTTGCCAGCCTAGCTCATTTGTGCTTATCTGAGATAAAAAAATGTCTCATCCCAAAGTCACTCTCTAAACCCCTGTTACACCTCTGGATTGCTGCCAGCTGCTGCTGGCAAGTGCAGTGTGTACCACAGTTTATCAGAGCAGTCTTCCCTATTACCAAAGCAAACATAACCCCAGCAAGCACAACGTGCTTTGGGCATTTGAGCAAACCCATGTTGCTGTTACCTTTTCTTTTGCTCCATTCCTCCACTGGTTTGCTCCAGCCATCAGATGTGTCTTGGTGGGATGGGATGCTGCACTTTGCCTAGCTGTCTGTATGTGTTCTGCTGGTGCTATCAGGAGAGCTTTTGTCTTCACTGTAGCAGAAAGGAGAACCGCAAACAAGATTGTAAATCCTTAGGCGAGTGATGACCTTTAATGTCTATCCTGAGCAATGGCACGTCTGGTACTAAGTTTAATTAAAGCTCTGAAATTAAATTCTAACAAGTTGCTATGAAGCCTTATGATCTTCAGAAATCAGTGGTTCAAATCCTGTTGATTGCATTGGATCTGGGCTTTGTCTTACGGTGTTTCTGTTTTGTTCACATCCTCAGAAATGCTAAAGATGAGCAGTGTCTGTTCCTTTGATAGAAAATCCTGCAAGTTCACAGAGACAGCCCTAAAATACATTGGGTTTTGGCCTTCTACAGACAATATAAACTTCTTTTGTTTTTAAGGTTTCACTTTGAATGTTATATTTATTAAACAGCAGCAATTCAGATTTTATTTTCCATGCAAGTCTGGTAACATGAAGAGTTTGTTTGGTACATAGGTGAACTCATCCGTGACAAATTACATGGAAACTATGGAAACACTCTGCTTAATGGAGTACAAGGTCAGGCTGCCTCATGCTAAAAAATTAATCAATCCTCTGCTTTTTGCACAGGATTCTTGGGAAGTATGAGAAAGAGGTTCAGATTGGTAAGGCATGGGAAGACTAAACAATGGAATTAGTTAGAGTCACCTTAATCACTGAGAACAAATTACTCAACAAATTTCATTTTTCTTTTTCATTGGTTCCCTTTATGCGAGGAAATGTTCATTTCTGCAAGTACTGATCAAATGATTTACCTGAACAGGTTTCCGTTTCTGGAGCATTCACATCATTCACAGATGTGCCCTAGTGTCCCCTGGGACTCATGTAAGAGCCTCCGGTGCTGAACAACAAATAGCCCAAATAGGAGAGAGGGTGGCCATGTGGGCAATCAGGAGCCTGAGACAGGGCTGGGACCCTGGGGCATCTCTTGTTCTTCAGTGGCTTTGCTGGTGCTGACCATTGCACTATAGCATACCAAAATATTTTTGGGCTGTCAGACATGGATACTTTCACTTTCCACTCAGCCTGGCTGCAGGAGGGCTGGCTGTGTACTGGGCACTTGGATTCATCACTGTCAGCTGCACAGTTTCTACTCCCCGTCCCCTCTTTCTTTCCTTCCTTCCCCCCTCTCCACTCCTGGAGGGATGGGGAGGAGAATTGAAAGAATGTAACTCCTATGGGTTGAGGTAAGAACAGTCCAGTAACTAAGGTATAACACAAACTACTACTGCTACCACCAATAATAATAATAAGAGAAATAACAAGGGAAGAGAATACAATACCACCTGCTGAAACGAGCCCGACTGAGAACAGAGTGCCCTTTCCGGTAACTCCCAGTTACCATCCCAGGCATGACGTGCTGTGGTATGGAATACCCCTTTGGTTAGTTTGGGTCATGTGTTCTGTCTCTACTTCCTCCCGGCGTCCACTCCTCCCTGGCAGAGCCTGAGACTCACAAAGTCCTTGGTCAGTCTAAACATCAGTGTCATCAGCTCTGTTCCCAGCCTGAAAGTCAAAACACAGCATTGTACCAGCTACTAAGAAGGAGAAATATTGACTGCTACTGCTGAACACAGGACGATCCCCATAATAAATTCTTGTATTTGCTTTCATGTCAGCAATTAGCTTCTCTTTTCCACATAGGCCTTCCATCTAGCATGGCTTTATCCAGCAGGTGTCCTGGAATCACTGTGAGTACTTAGCAGAGCAAAGATAATTTCTCATTGATTTTATCTTAGATTTATTTGGTTTTGTGGGATTTGTTAAGATTTTCAGTTATTTTCACCCTTCAGTATTTTCAGATTCTGGTAAAAGTAGAACCAGGTTTACTCTTTTAATACTGAGATAACCCAGATGTTTGTTATTCAGTTTAATTAGTGTATATGAAAATAAAACCATACATTTGAACTCATACTATACGAAAACTACTACTATGAAGAACAGATGTGCATCTGCCACCTGTATCTTTCTCACTTGGTCCTTCTCTTGAGCTGAAAGCAATACAGTCAGATTTGTTTAAAAGAATGAATCCCGAATTCTAAATGGGAGGAGTTTTATGGATTTCAGAAATAGGAGAAATGAGCTGCTATATATGTGAGCTTGTACAGACAGTCTAACTTCACTTAATGCAAATACTTAAGATAATGCAACAGTAGGCTGTATGACGTAATTTGACCTCAATAGGATTTCAGCATATTCTTGAATGTTATGCTGATTTTGAATTCACAAATGTAGTTAATTTTGAACATTTTGGTGAAACAATGAATTCACAGCTACAGTTTTCCATAGAGGTGTATTGTTTATAATGGTATTTTCTCTAGAGAGGCAGAAAGAGGAGTGGGGACTGAGACTCCACTACCAGTAGCTGCGACTCTGTCTGGGCTTGCAGGAACAGCTCTCCAGGTCTATACCTTGCCGGTGTCAGAGACCTCTGATGTGTGAGGGGCTTGGTTGCGAACCAGAATCAATGTTGAACCTCAACCTTTCCTATCCTCCCCATCCATATATCCTGAGGAGCAAAAATAAGCAAATTGTATTTCAATGCCTACATTTCCATTCAAAAAATTTTCCCAAAGGCCTCTCTTTATCAATGTTTTCTTTTATCCATGAAGTTGAGTGACACAATTCCAGAACACATCCAGTCTTTGAGACCTTGTGAAGTTCCTGAGGAGTTGGTGTGTCTGTATGAACACATATTCCTGCCAGGAAGTTTGGATATGGTAAGAGAGGAGTCCCAAGGCTGGTAATTTACAGGGAGCTGTATTGCTAAGCATGCAAGAGGCAGTGTCTGACTGGACTGGTTTTGGTCTGTGTATTATGTTCCTCTGAGTCATTTCCTGAGGGGCAGCTGTGGAGGGAGGATGTAGCTTTGCACCTGTGGGAGACAGTGGGACTTAATCAAGAAGGGCCATTTCAAGGGTGATAAAGGAGACAGACAGCATGAGCATTACAACATAGAGCCTGAGAAGAGCACAGGCATAAGATGGACCTCACAAAGGTTTGGGACAAAAGCTTCAATGGAATTAGGGAGGATTCATGGAGCTCTTGTGACTGAAAAAATCCTTGAGTTGGCCAAAGCAAATCCTGAATGTTTGAACCAATTCTGTTAAGATATAGAGGAAAGGTAGCTGATAAGTCCCTTTTTATTTGTTTTCTAGCTTTCCTGATGACTTTTAATTATTCTTTCAGTAAGAAGTGAAGTATTTTGCTTCAAGTTCTTATAAAACTTGACATTTTGAGTTGTTCCTTTTATTTTTCACGAGGTAGAGAATGTTCTCACAAACCCACCTAGGAGCTGTGGTTCACCTGTGCTCATCTCATAACACTACTAAGCTCCTGACCAAGAGTTGTCATTTTTTATAGTGCTGAGTGTCTTGCAGTTCCATGATGTTTTATTGTTTTGCCTGACACTGATTTCTGAGTTCCATTTTGGAACACTAGTATTCAGTTTACTATTTTTCACGGAAAATACCACTTTCCTTCTCAATTTTTTCTGTGATTTTGGTTTTCTCTTCACCCTGCTCTTGTTCCCTCATGGTCTATAGCTTTGCTTTCACAAAGTTTACGTTATAGTTGGTATTCTCTGAGTGATACCTGACTGGAGATCCTTGCTTAGCATTTACCTAGTCTGCTATGAACTAAGAATGTATGCCTTTTTTCATAATCATAGCCTCTACTCTGTAAGGCCAGAAAACTTGCAGAGAACTGTTTTCTACTAGCCTTCCATTTAGGTTTATAGATGTAGACACAACTGATCCTTTTCTCTCTGAAGCTGCTTATACAGGGAGGAATGATGCATTCAGGGAAAGGATAACTTAAACTTGCCAAGGAATCTTCAGCTGCCATTCAGATTCCTTCAATTTGACCCTCTGCCACATATACCTAGAAGGATCGTGAGTAATCCACTTTAAGCATTTTTATAGCTGAAATTCACTTATTTGTGGGTTGATTCAATATTGCCATAATCTTACGAGGTAAGATAAATTTTAGCTCCCGAGTGTGTTTTTACCCATATTTTACTCATATTGAGTATTATTAATAACTTCTCTATGTGTGGGTTGCAAATGGGTCCATGCTTACTGTACTCTCAAACTTAAACCAAAAGCATTTCTGAAAACACACACACTTGTTCTCCTTGTGCTAACCCCTTTACCTCCATCTCAGCAACCTTTTTCTCTAGGCAGATGGTTCTCACCGCCTTTCAGCAACCCTTGACACCCTGCCAACACCAAGCCCAACCACCCTTGTCATCTGTCTTGTCTATAACCCATTTCCCTCAGATATGACAGACTACAGTCTCCTCTTTTTCCCTAAAAAGAAACACTGAACCAACATGCCAGTACCCAGAAAATTTTGTCAAACAAATGTGTTGGGGGATCAGAGAAGGGGTGGAAGGCTTCCCTATGAAAGATTTTTTACTTTTCAGCCAATAACACTAGAAGCTGACAATTTTGGGTCTATTTATTTATTTCTGTTCAAAAAAAGCAAAACCACCCTCACTTCCTCCTCCTGGTCTGGTTAGAAATGCTGCTGAAGCACAATGTGGGAGCTTTAGTTCAACACCTTGTGCACCTGTTCTGTTCTGAGGCTTTCTGACTCCCCTCTCCTCTTAAATCATGCTGCTGAACCTCCTGAAGCTTGTCTCTCTGCTTCTCATAGGAAACCTAACCCAGAGAGATGGAGAGAGCAGGTGGCCCTTCAACATCATGCCAATCACATGTCATTTTTTTGGCTGAAATCTGGGAACTTCTCAGAATCCAAATGCTTTGGTTTTTTATTTTCTCTAACAGGTTGAAATTTTTCAAGAGAAGAAGCAGCTCTATTTTTATGGCGAAAAAAACCCAAACCAAACAAACAACAAAACCTCAAATCAAAACCACCAAGAAATGTTTATTCCCTCAATTTCTGTTGAAAATGTTTTCATCTATTTCAGTAACGAGCTGTCTGCTGCAGTGTGTGAGGTAGTAATAAAATGCGAATTCTCTTGAGACGTTGCTGTAAGATCTGCTGTTTCCAAGTTCCATAGGTTTTTCTGTCTTTGGTACTCCTGAAGTTGTCTGATCATAGTACTCTGGTCAGATTTTCTTTGCATACTAAAATACATCATGTTCTCATCTCCCAGAATTAGGCTTGCGCATAAATCTTTGTAAATTGGACCCAGGAGAGCCAAAAATTTATAATTGGGATCATAATATATCTTCAATAAAGAATCTTTATATAAGATTTCACATTTGAAGCTAGACACGTACTTTTCTAGTCTGAGGAACAAAATGGGGCAGCCTCTGCCCTTAAACTTATATTTATGAACTACAGTTAATCCAGTGCCTCCCACTGGCACATTGGGCTTTCAGTGATGTATTAGTCAACATGCTTTTATTTCTCTTCCTATGTTGTTCCCTATATTGTTTAGTGTATTTGTTTCTGCATTCCTCAGTCCTGCAGTGATGTGGTTTCTCAGTTATGTTTGGATTATTGATATTGGAGAAGGTGTGTTTAAGAAACACTTCTGATTTTCTTTACATTTTCAATACCTTATTATGGTATCCTTAATAGGATAGTGCTAGTACCACATAGGGTTGCTAAAGAAGTACTTTCAGAAACTCTTTGAGGTTTCTCTGTGGCTGGTGTTATATATATCAGAAAACATAACCACAGGTAAGGGATCATAAGAAATCAAGGAAAATGCTGCTATAATTTATCACCATCCCCTATAAATATATGTTATCATGATAATAGATATTTATGTGTACCTTGAAAGCATGCCAATGGTTGTAGAGAGGTAGATTCATGCCGTGTTTCTCAGTGTTATGTTATATGTGGGGATAGTTGTTCTCTGAGTTTTAATTTTGATTTAATTTTATCTCGTATACATAGAGTTATCAATGAGAAATGTGAGCTTAACATTTGGTTATCTGTGCTAACATTTGAAAACTTCACTTATAAATTCCATTTATAAGGCTAACAGAGGCCTTACAAGTGGTCAATTGCAAACTGAGAGAGCTGCTTTCTTCTGAAATATTGAGCTGTTATCAGAGAGGCTATAGGGCTAAAAATCCTATCATAAAAAACAGACTTGCAGTCTATGACTTTCAAAAGCAGCTGGTGTCTTGGGTGATAGTACACTGAAAATTGGTGACACCTTTGCTCTTAAGCAATTTAGATAAAAAAATCCCCTCCTGTTTTTTATTTGATGCTAAAGCTACAAGAAACAAAATCTTGAAAATGACAAGTGAGTCAGGGAGACAATGTTGCTGTTTGCACAAAACTGAAACAACGATCAACCAAGCTGGGTTCCCACTTTCTCTAGAATTACTGAAGCTCTTGAGGACAGAGTTGCATTAGAGGTCTTGATACTTTTGCTTTTGTCTAATTCACACAGGAATTCTTTTTAATATGTCACTGTCTTCCAGTGATTTTTACCCCTAATTCTCATTTTGCATTTGTTCCAGCCTGGACAATGGAAATCAGATTGATCTATTTCTATCCACAAAAGACCTTCATGTTACCATGTAGCAGCAGAACAATAGCAGTGGGAATCAAGAAGAAATTTTAGTTTACATGATTTGATAAACCTTACCAAACACAACTGCTTCTATTTTATATTTTAAATGCTTGAAGAGACACAAATCTGCCCTCCTTAGATTTAACATAAAAAAAGTCAAATTCTTCACATGGATGTAAAATGCGGAAGGAAATAAAGAATAGTAAATTGGGACCTCTGATAAGGGTCTTTATCTTTCCTAAAATTCCTTTTTAAAGAGTTAAATGCATAATGCTGTTTAAAAGAAGGTGAATGAGTATACACTATTGACAGCAGCTTCTTCAGGATGCAATGTAACCAGATTTGTTTAGAAAGCTTCAGGCTCCATGACGTACTTTTAATGACATTTAAATTTAACATTCATACTCCAGGATAAAAAGAGAGTTTCCCTTGTGCAGAAAGGCTTCCCATTTTTATGCAGGGGTGAAGGCAATAAGGATTCTGCTTGTAGCACCATGGATAGCATTCAGAGACAAAGTCATGACTGCAAGTCAAAACAGCTCCCTATTTGTCCCTTCATCATTAAATAAATATTTGTTGAATTAATAACTGCTTATTATTTTAAGCAGTTAGGTTAGAATAAAAAGGGAGAGAAATATTCAGCTTGTGCTGGCTGGGGCAGCAACCCTGCTGACTGCCTGAATGAGGTAAACAACAAGGGTGGAAGAGAGAGCAGACATTCACGCACATCACTGGAGATTGCAAATATTACTGAGCACGTGCAGGCAAAATATCCATTATTTTTCCCTTGAGAAGCAAGGAGGCCAGTCTGGGAATCAGGATTTGGATAGTCCGTGTAGCCCATACTTCTTTTCAGCCCCATCCAAAGGCCTGCTCAGTAGCTCTCCAGGGAATTGGGCTATACCAGTGTACCCATCATAGATCACTGGAGACCTTATTTCAGAGGGAGCTCTTCCTACTCTGCTCACCAGCTAACATGTCCCATTGCCTGAACGCTGTCTTCCCCACCAGATTTAAGTAGCCTGTGTACCACTGAGTACCTGTTGGTTTTTTGATTCTGTCTCTTGTTCAGAGGAGAGACATGGGTTTGTGGTGAGGCACTGAAATGTTCTGAAAACATGATTTTGTATAGTAGAACGAAGTCTGATAGCTTGACTTTGCGAACAAAGGTTTGGGAAGGGCTTTACCCATGCTTACTACAAGCAAGGGGCTTTGCAAGTGTGAGTAAACCCTTCGGGCCGGTGCAGTGGATTTTTTAGGTGAGGCAGAGTGTGCGCGGAACTGGGCCTACCCTTTACACCCAAGGTTTAACTGCCAGGGCCTAGCAAGCTTGGATGGTGACAGCAAAGTCCTCAGGTCATGGGTTTGGTTAGTGTCCTTCTCCTAGATGGATGGTCTTACAAGGCTAGATGAGCTCCATCTGCCTGGATTTGAAATTAGAGTTGTCCTTCTAGGATGGTTGCCCAAAGGCTACTGAGCCCATCCTGCCCATGGACACACTTCGTCTGACCCTTCAGTTGAGACCTGTATGGCATGGGAGACCCTACCTGAGGCATATGCCACCACCAGCATAGCTCTCAACCTCACAAGGGCGTGCAAACTCTTTCCCCACCACAAGGCAGTGAAAAAGTGAAATGAAGTCTACATTGCTGTCAAAAGCAGCTGTCTTACCTTCCATGGTCTTTGTCCCCCCTCATTGGTTTCTCAGCCCATTTCACCATGTGTCTACCTAGAGGTCTGGCAGCCATTTGGGAAGGTGGGAGAGACAGGGTGGCTTTAGGGAAGGAAGAGGCAACTGTGTGTGTGGAAACAATTACTATAGAGGTGGCTGTGAAGACACAGTCAAGGCATGAGGGCAGGTGTGACCCTTGAGTGTTCACAGACAGGTGCTGTTGGTTAGCAGATGAGGAGAGATAGCATCAGTGAGGCCCTTGCTGGCAATGACATGTTGTTTCTGGTGGACATCCTGAAATCCAAGACTGAAAAACTTGGAAAAGTGGTACAGAAATACCTCCAGACCTGGGATTGTGCCCTGGAGAGACTGAACTTGAAGGTGACTTTAGTTTAACAGCTCTGGCAAATCGATGTACTCTGAGACTAGGGGAACAGTCTTCAAATTAGCAAATATACAATGTGATCAAAGAAGTAGAACAGGAAATTCAGATAAAGTCATGCTGGAAACAGAGTGTGATTCTGACAATAGGATAATTCCTTACTGAAACTTCTATATGAGTGATATATGGGATCATTACCACCTTAGGCATGACTGAACAGGCTTCTCAAACATGGGCAAAAGCCTCAAAAAAATTGTGGGTTTGATGCTGGTTCTGGGGTGGGAGATCTTTGGTCCACAAGCTGCAAGCTGGTACAAGGCTTTAAACAATTCTGTATGGCTCTTTAGAGGGAAGACTTTGTTAGCCACACTGTCATGGTTTGAGCATGTTTTGAGGGTGTTTTTTGTTCAAGGTTTTTTTTCCAGCCAGGTGGGAGGGGAGTCCGGGAGGAAGGAGAGACAGGACACCTGACCCAGGCTAGTCAATGAGGTATTCCATACGATAGCACGTGATGCCCAGGATGCATACTGGGAAAGAGAAGGCTGGAGGGGAGAGCTCTGAAGAAAAATGGAGGAGGGAGCACATGGTGCTCGGCCGGGCAGGGTGGAGTGAGTTATGGGTCGGTGGCTGGTGGGGTGTTGTATTCTTTTCACTTGCTGTTTGCTGTATCATTATTATTTGTAGTAGTGAATGGCAGTAGGGGGTTTGTGTTATGCCTTAGCAATTAAACCGTTCTTATCTCAATCCGTGGGGGCTACATTCTTTGGATTCTCCTTCCTAACTCTCCGGGAGTTGGGGGACTTTGGTTTAAACCACGACACACACTATTTTTAATTTACTTACCTGGGGTATTTCTCTGTGTCTTGGAATGAAGAAAATGCTAATCTTCATGTTATGTTGTTTTTCATTTAAAATTGCAACATTTGAGAGGGATTTCCACACCCCCCTCCACCCTCCACCCCCCACCCCTAACTTATTCCTTTTCTCTGGTTTTGTGGCCTGGAGGTTTACTGTCCTTTTTATTTATCATCGCATATTGCTAGGATTTGAAGATATACAGTAATGACGCAAGCTGCTGCTTGAGTTTTTTGACTGGTTTCTATTTTTAGAGAGTTCCTAGCTGCACTGAAAACAAACAGCAGCAACTGTATTGGCCCTAATATATAGCACAGTTTTTGTCAGAAAATTAAATGTGAATAACGTAGCTTTCACTGTATCTAGGGACCACGCAGAATGTGATCCTTTTAAGGAATGTACTGTACCCATATAAGTAATAGGTCTTGCTGTGGCTGCCCAGATCCTGCCTCCCCCCATGCAAATGAAATCAGAACTGGTAACCTTGGGTCAGCATCCTCACCATGGCACATCACTGTGACCAGCTGCATTAGCTCACCCTATGGAAACTGATGAACTACAGGTTTTCTGCTGTCCAACTATCCATTAAATACTTAGCAGGCACTGCAGCACATAGTCCTGCTTTGCAGATGGATACCCTAACCACCTCAGAGGATGAGGCTGTCTGTCTCTTCTGCCCAAAGTTTGATTGAAAAGTGGAACATCTCTTCCAAGAAGGGAAGAGTCTGGCACCCTGATCCTCAGAGCAATTAGAGATGGTAGAAAAGCAGGTTTTAACTCTTCATTCCGAGCTGGCAGAGCAGTGTCTGTCCCTCAGTTTGCCAGACTCTAGCTGAGCACCCTTTGTCCAATTAGTCATGGTCTTTTCTCTTTGTCAAAGCACTGAGCCCTGATGGGAAGTATGGTGGGAACTATTGGCAATACCCAAAGCTTCCATGGGTCAGAATAAATACAATTTGAAAGAAGTCCCTGCTCAGCACTTGGTATAAATTTTTACTAGTGTTTGTGCTTTAGAGGAATAAGGAATTCCCAGTTTTACCCTCTTGTGCAGCCACCTTCTGTGTAGCTCAAATAAGAATGATTCTCAATAGGAGAAAACTCCATTTGGGATAAATAAAATTATTTTTCTAGCAGTTTCCTGTTTAAGAAGCTTTGTCTGTGAAAGTCTTATTGAAATTGATTTTCCTGATATGTGATTTCCTTTTTTTAAACTTGAATATCCTCTGAGGTTTCATCTAGATTTTTTGCCTGAATTACCTGAAGTAAGAAAATTTTAGCTGAGCTGCTTTTGAAGAAGAAATACCAGTATTAAGAAAGATTCTGTCTGATTTTTGTCACTTCTACCATTTAAAAATATCCTTAAAGTTCAAATTGAAAAATGGTGAACAGGACTAAGTGAATGGAAATGCAGACTGAATTGTGGTGTGTTTTTTTAACAGATTTGAAAAGATGCCTTTTCTGAGCCAGTGTGAAAACATTATCCATGCCAGGCATTTAATGCTAAGGCACCACTCTGTTAGCTATAGAAACCTGTCCTGGGTGAGGGAAGAGTCTCATACAGGCTATATTGCTTTTCACATTTTCATTTCACTCTTCTTCCTAGTCATGTTCCTAGGTCTTGCCCTTTTTCTATGTATATTTCGAGCAGTGATTGTCACTGAGCAGACCATGTCCTTGTTTCAAGTACAGGTTCAGGCCCTTTTGTGTGGTCAAGCTGGTGGTCCAGGACCCCCTTACAGGCATCAGTCAGGCACAATGAGATTTATCTGGGGGAAAAGCCTCAGCATGCACTCAGACTCTTTCATACCACATGGAGAGATCAGACACAGTCCAGGCAGTGAACTTCAGTATCTGACAGCTCTGTCCCCAGCAAGTATCTTCATAATTGCCTGTTTTAAGTGAAACTCACTTAAATCTGCCGAAAGCCAACTATGTGCTCAGCATCTTCATGGAGTGTGGCTCCTGATATTTTTTTTTACAGCTGACATTCCTGGTTTTATCACCCTTTCTTCATCACAGACCAAACCCATGGGCTGAGGAGTAAAAGAGAAAACCTCACTGTCCTATTTTCCAGCTTGAATAAGATCTCAGGAATGCTTGCTTTGTGACTATTCTTAATTAATTCTGTCTAGCATCTGATTTAAAAATATCTTAGATGAAGTCAAGATTCCTGTAATATCATCTGTTCAAGGCAACACCTAAGCTGAACTGTAACTGTACACATGGTGCCCTGCTTGTTTCTGAGGAGGAGAGAGTTTGATCCAGGAATGGAGGACTTTCTGGAACTTCCATATCCATTGCTCTAAACTTTTAGCTTAGGATGTTTTCTGGACTTGTAAAAAGCATGAGACCTCTTTACTTTTCCATTTACTTGTGGTTGTCCTTATTAATTTCTCCTTTTGCTTGTCGACCCTAAAATAAAAAATCACATGGCAGCATATTTTGGCCTAACTAAAGACAGATTAGAAAGTAAGTGCTTGAAAATAGTTTGGTTGTGATTTTGTGGACCATGGTAATTGAAATGCCCTTAAAATAGAAGCCCTCACAACTTTTCCCAATATCCAGTGTTTTCTTTCTTCACATCAGTCAGCATTATTCTGACTTGCTCTTTTTTAACCCTCTCATTCTTTTGTGTGCATTGCTAGTGGGTAAGTATGATTCTAATGTCCTTTCTAGGGGATGTTGCACTCTCTTGTGCCTGGTACTCCGTTTGGTAATGAAATACATTGTGAAGCTCTGGGGCAGACAACTATTATCTCTGTGTGATGAAAAAAGCAACACATGAAGTTAGGTACAGTAGCACCTTGGTAAGGATGACTTCCCTTAACTTGTTGGCTACATGCAGTTGGTCTGGTTTTGCTGCAGGGACACACTGCTGATAAACTATAGCCAAATGTGAGAAGAGATTTACAAATAGCCCTAGAGTGTGAGGCACCTTGATGCAAGCGGTAATGAACTGAAAAATAAGTGTATGTGTTGCTCACACCCCCACTGCGCCTGTTGATATGAGCATCTATGCATTTTGTGTTCTGAGAGATGACTGTAGCCCCTTAAGCATAACTTGTGGGATTTACCCAAGCTCAAGGTCCAGTTCTAGGAGAATGGAGGTTAGTCAAGCTTCCAAGACTGCAGACACATCCAAGTGAGGCACTGCATGTGGCAGTCTGTCATTCTTTTTTTTTTTTTTCTCAGCTGGTGAATGAAGTTGCCATCATATTTGAAAAATCATGGCAATCAGGTCAAGTTCCCGACGACTGGAAAAAGGGAAATATAACCCCCATTTTCAAGAAGGGGACAATGGATGACCCAGGGAACTGCAGACCAGTCAGTCTCATCTCTGTGCCTGGCAAAATCTTGGAGCAGATTCTCCTGGAAGGCATGCTAAGGCACATGGAAAACGACAAGGTGCTTGCTGACAGCCAGCATGGCTTCACTAAAGGGAAATCCTGCCTGACCAATTTGGTGGTCTTCTGAGATGTGGCTACAGATCTGATGGACAGGGGTAGAGCAGTTGATGTCATCTACCTGGACTTGTGCAAAGTGTTTGACACTGTCGTGCATGACATCCTTGTCTCTAAATTGGAGAGACATGAATTTGATAGGTGGACCACTCGGTGGATAAAGAACTGTCTGGATGGCCGCATGCAAAGAGTTGTGGTCAATGGCTCAATGTCCCGCTGGAGATCAGTAACGAGTGGTGTCCCTCAGGGATCAGTCTTGGGACCGGTTTTGTTCAACATCTTTGTTGGTGACATGGACAGTGGGATTGAGCGTGCCCTCAGCAAGTTTGCTGATGACACCAAACTGTGTGGTTCGGTTGATACACTGGAGGGAAGGAATGCCATCCAGAGGGACCTTGACATGCTTTTGAGGTGGGCTGATGCCAACCTCATGATGTTTAACCATGACAAGTGCAAGGTCCTACACCTGGGTTGAAGCAATCCCAGGCACAGTTACAGGTTGGGCAGATAACAGATTCAGAGCAGCTCTGTGGAGAAGGACTTTGGGGTGTTGGTTGATGAGAAAATGAACATGAGCCAGCTTCAGCATAAGCTCGCAGCCCAGAAAGCCAACAGTATCCTGGGCTGCATCAAAAGGAGTGTGACCAGCAGGTCAAAGGAGGTGATCCTATCCCTCTACTCTGCTTTCGTGAGACCTCACTTGGAGCATTGTGTGCAGTTCTGGTGTTCTCAACGTAAAAAGGACATGGAACTGTTGGAACAAGTCCAGAGGAGGGCCACGAGGATGATCAGGGGGGCTGGAGCACCTCCCATATGAAGACAGGCTGAGAAAGTTGGGGCTGTTCATCCTGGAGAAGAGAAGGCTGCATGGAGACCTCGTAGCAGCCTTCCAGTATCTGAAGGAGACCTATGAGGATGCTGGGGAGGGACACTCTTCATTAGGGACTGTAGTGACAGGACAAAGTGTAATGGGTTAAAACTCAAACAGGGGAAGTTTAGATTGGATATAAGGAGAAAGTTCTTTATTGTGACGGTGGTGAGGTACTGGAATGTGTTGTCCAGGGAGGTTGTGAATGCTCCATCCCTGGCGGTGTTCAAGGCCAGGTTTGACAGAACCTTGGGTGATATGGTTTAATGTGAGTTGTTCCTGGCCATAGCAGTAGGATTGGAACTAAATGATCTTTATGTCCTTTCCAACTCTATCTGTTCTATGATTCTATGCTTCTATGCTTCATTATGAGCAAGCTCCAAAGCAGATGTTAGAGGTAAGAGTTGGGAGCACTGCTGAGGTGAAGCCTGCCCTAAACCTTGAACTTGTGTGCTGGTAAGGTACTAGACTGCACACCAGTGCCCAGCACAGCTGTTTCTTCCAAAGCAATTAGCTTATCCTAATATAAAACGTAACTCTCGTCTCCCTTTTATTGGTATGTGATGCAAATCTCCCCCTTCTCCAAAGCAGATTTTTAGTTTCACTTGTAGTTGCAGTCCACCACTTCATCCAGCACAGTCTGCCTAGGTCATCCCTTCATTTTAGACCTGCATTTCAGACCCCACCCTCTGTGTTTGTGGCATTAGCTTCTGAGACATAAAGGTTTGAGGCAGATGCCCTTGAAGGAGGTTGCAATGTAATGAAACACCAGCATTTCTTTCTTCTCTAGGGCTTTTTTTGTTGAGTTTGTTTTTGAGCTACAAGTGGGAGTGATAGCCACCGGGATGGTGTGTGAAAGCAGCACTGTTGAGGAAGCCTATTTATCACTTTTCTTGCGGTGGTCTGGAGCTGTGGATCCAGCAGAACATCAGAAAGCAGGGTAAAGGGTCATATCCTGTGTGTCCTCCCGAGGGGCTGCATTCCTGGAGGGTCCTCACATTCTCAGGGAAATAAGGTTTGTACTTCTCTGCACCAGAAGGCAGCGGACCAGAAAACCATAATTTAGATCCGGAAGAGGCTGTTTATAATACTCTATTCTCAGATCCTGCCTAACACAGGCCAGAGAATTCCTTCCAGTTATTCCTGCTTTTGCACATTGCACTGCATCCTCTGTTTGAGCTAGAACAGATCTCTCAGAAACAGGGATTTATTCCTGTTTTAACAACACTATGAGGTGCAGAATTTGCTGCTTTCCTTGGTAATCTTTTTAATCTAACCAAGCCCCTGAATGGGAAAATAGGCCTCAGATGATTCCTGCATAAGCTGGACTTTAAACTCTTTTAGGAAATATTTTTGGAATAGATTTGCGAACTATTAGGAGCTTACTCTTACAATTCTTCATCTGGGAAAAGGTGATTTGACATCAGAAGCAGACCTGGCAGACACTGTAAGTCCATTTAATTTCACCTTTTCCTCTAGATAGCTAAGAAATGCTATGACATATTGCCCCACTATCTTAATATTATTCTTATAGCCATTAGCATTTCCCGTAATGCAAATATGGGACCAGTGTTGATCCTGTTAATTAATCATACTTATTATTTTAATTTTCTTTGCTAACATGCTGTCCAGCTGCTTATGCAGATGGCAGTCAGGCAATAAAAGCCTCCAACCCCAAAAGACAAAATCATGATGAATGGCTCTGTCTTGATTCACTCATTGCGTGTACATTTGTTGATAAACCCAATGTTTTTTCTGCATCATTGATGCAAAGCGTGAGACTCCTGTTCCTTTTTGTCAGTAGCTTATAAGATGCTATTTTGACATTCTTTTCTTCTGTTGGAAGCCTGAGATCTGAGTGAGGCTTTGGCTATGTAGGCAAATGAACTGATTGCCCTGAAATTCAGGGATAGTTAACAGAAGTGAGCTGAAGTGCTAATACTATTTTTGCATGTCTGTCTGTGCAGCCATGCAATATCCCTCAGGGTCATGCTAAGTACAAATGTGCTCAGTCCAGGCCATGCCAACCAGCTCCCATTTCAGACTCAATTTCACTTCCTCCTTCCCTGAGATCAAAGTCTGGAAAGCTTTTGGGATGTACAGATGAGTAGCTGTGGTTTGCAGAAGCTCTTGGTTATCGAGGTAATCTTGGTAAATCCTGAATCTTGGGGATAACATGCTGAAATTCCCCCTACCTTCAAGGAAGCAGTGTGAGGCTGAGAAGGCAGCAATTTATCAGTGACCCAAGAAGCAGCAAGTAAAAATAGCTGGGTGAAAGAGTTTCCTGAGAGCCTGTTAGGCTGATGGTCCTCTTAGAAAGATTTTGTGAGCTCTGTGCAGAACAGGGATCCTTTAATATCCCAGACATATTCACTGCAAATGTGATGGTGCTGTCCTGTGTGTGCAGTTCAGCTGTATGGGGCATGAAGGCCAGAAATGTGGGACTCCTGAGAGATATTTGTGTGCTCATAGCACCTTCTTGGAGGCCAGGTGTCCAGCAAACAGCAGTCACCTCAAAAAGTTCAGAAAATCTATTCTCTGGATTCTTTCCTCAAAACACGCTGTGTGTATGCAAAATAGGGATGTTCTATATTCTTGAGGATATCCAGCAGTCAAATCAGTCTCAGTTCTCTTCATGTGTGAGCTGAGGGCTAAAGGTCTAAGTTCTATGGGTCTGTGACACAAAACAGGTACAAAATCTCAGTACTGCTAGAACTACATAAATGAATAGAAGGAAAGAAGAAAATTTCTGCACAAATGTGTCACTTGGGGAAGAGAAATGGGGTGGCTGTTATTTTGGAGAGATTATTAAGTCCTCTGTGGTGGAGACATTGCTGTAGTTAATTTCTGTAACTGGAGCTTCACTGTAAACTCTGCTGCATGGTGATTCAAACCTGTTTGTTGTCCCCCTGACAGTGGAGGACAAGCTCCAGCACAGGCAGGATTGCATGAGGGAATATGATGTCAACACCTGCAAGCATCTTTCCACTTGAGTTAACTTTTTTGCTATAAACTTCTGACTTCACTTCTGGGAACTGCTCATGCCAAATTAAAGTGTGCCCCACAAGACTACTAATCTGATCACAGCTGAAAAGCATCTGAGGATAAGAATGGGATCTGAGTTTATATCAGAAACTCTGGGACTAGTATCTGCTTACTAGTTTAAACTGTGATGGCAATGGTGACTGCACCACATGCCCCTTTATATTTTTGTCCATTTTTTTAGAAAGCAAAATACTTCAGCCACTTTTCCAACACAGCAAGGTGTCATACCTGGTTACAGAACACACCCCTGCAAACTCTGTGTGGAAATACATTTCTTCTGTCAGTTCTGATGAGAGCACACACTCCATTTCAGAGTTAAGAGTCTCTAGTAACAGAGATAGCAGGGCACAAGGATTTTTACTGTGATAACCCAGAACTGGATTATAGTACCTGAAATATTTAGAAGCCATGCCATAAGGACTTCCCAGAGCCCCTGTCAATTCCATAAATTTGTACATCTCTACAGGCTTTTTACATATAATCCCACTTCCCAAAAATGCTCCTTAAAAACAAATAGAAATTACTTTAATGGGAAGCAGTTTGATCAAAGAAGTGCTACTTCAAACCTGTCCTTCACTGAGCTGGGATGACACTTGCCCAGCACATCTGCATGGTGAGAGAGAAAAGGTGCCGTTCCATCTGCAAAACCACGTTTGCTGGATTACTTAACTCCTTTGTAGTAGTAGTACTTAGTAGTGCTGTATAAATCTTGGAGCAACCTGTGAATTTTGCAGTGAGTCTGATTCAAACCAAACCTTCCAAACCTTTTTATACTAATTAATTCATTAACCCAGAAGCTATATTCCACTCACAGTACCAAATTCATTCATTTCTTCACCTAGATGAAAGTTTAATCCTCTCCAGGATACAAAAATGGTTCAGCAAAAAAGCTGTTACCATCAATAGGCAACATACGTATTCCAGCAGCATACATATCTTGCTATCACATTTCACTGAGTTTCAGCTATTGTAATTACCTGGTTTGGTCTACTGCACAAAGCTTAGTTTTCTTGCAGCCAGGCACTTTGTGATTGAAATGGAGTATACATTTTAATCAGACATCCAATCTTCACTTCAAAAGGTCATATAATGGTATACTATATTATAGTAAAGCATTCTGCTCAAATGCTTAATTATTTTCACCATTCAAAGTGTCTTATTCTGTGCTTGAACTTTACAGACTTAAGACTCCAAGTATTGGAAATAGTTACATTTGCTGGTTTAAAGTGTCTTTTGCATAGGGCTTTTTTCCAGTTTCTTCATTTAAATCACGTTAAGTTTCTCTTTGGTAAAGAAAATAGCATGTTCCACAAAAGATAATGGATTGTGGTACTTAGATTAATTGGGTTAGAGCGCACCTTCAGTTAAACTTTGTCACTGTTGTGATTAAACTGGCCATGTCACATTGTTTTGAATCTTTCTGCCACTTATTCTGCCAAATACAATGCTTATCTATTTTCAATAAGTGCAATTTAGTGGTCTTATTGCTGGCAATTTCATTAGCCAACAAACCACCTCATAACTACTTGTTGCTTTTAGCTTCGTAACATGATCGTCTTGGGAAACAAATTACTACTTTATAAACAATTCTCATTTCTTTTATGAATTGTAGGCACCTGTGTCTTCTTTATCTTTGCATATTTTTACAAGTGCTTTTCACCCTCATTCGGTTTGTAGCTGATTCTCAGCACTGGTATAAATCCACAGATGTCATTCTGTTCACTCAGCACGGAGCTGCTGAGAGCTTGGTTGCAGATAATTTCGCCTCCAAATTTTGTATAGGAATGCATTTGTTTTATTGCTAACTCACTGGTAAGCCTCTCTTGTGGATAGAAAAGCCTAATGGGAATGGGTTACCTTAGCATGTGCACTAGCCAGGTGTGGACATGAAAATGGATACAATGCACAGCAAGCAGTGTTGAAGTGCTCTTCACCCACCAGTCCAGTCATATTTATAGACTTTGGGAAGCTGAGATGCATGCCACATTTCTGTGATCTCCCTGTTGAGTGTCCCTCTGCTCTTGTGCTGGTCTTGCTGTCATGTGAGGCCTCAAAACTACATTTGACCTATACAGAGGTGTTACTGTGGCATCTTTGGTGGGGAAATTCTTCTAATTACTTTTGACTGTTGTGTTTTCTTTTATCACTGTATCTATAACTCAAGATCAGGGTCTGAAGGCTAAGAATGCTGGCCTACTTGGTCTGTGATCACTGTTCCCTGCTCTTTTTGATTCCATATGGGACTGATCCATACCATGTGGGAAACATTTTTAGGAGATCAGAACTTCCTGATTTGCAGTTGCAGATGGTAAGTGTGAAGTGTCTGCTCAAAGGGGAAAGGACTCAGGATACTTAGGATAAAGCAATATCCATGAGATGAGATTCAGTCTGAGTGTGTTTCCACCTTAGGAATCACAGAATAGCTAGGACTGGAAAGGATCTTAAGATCAACTAGTTCCAACCCCACTGCCATGGCCAGGGACAACTCACACTAAACAATGTCACCCATGGCTCTGTCAAATCTGGCCTTGAACACAAACAGGGATGGAGCATTCACAATTTCCCTGGACAACCCATTTCAGTGCCTCACTATCCTAACTGTAAAGAGCATTTTTCTTATATCCAACATAATCTTCCCCGTTTCAGTTTTAACCTGTTACCCCTCATTCTATCATTACAGTACCTAATGAACTGTCACTCCCCAGCATCCTCATAGGTCTCCTTCAGATACTGGAAGGCTGCTACGAGGTCTCCACGCAGCCTTCTCTTCTCCAGGATGAACAGCCCCAACTTTCTCAGCCTATCTTCATACGGGAGGTGCTCCAGTCCCCTGATCATCCTCGTGGCCCTCCTCTGGACTTGTTCCAACAGTTCCATGTCCTTTTTACGTTGAGAACACCAGAACTGCACACAATGCTCCAAGTGAGGTCTCATGAGAGCAGAGCAGAGGGGCAGGATCACCTCCTTTGACCTGCTGGTCATGTTTCTTTTGATGCAGCCTAGGATACAGTTGACTTTCTGGGCTGTGAGCTTATGCTGAAGCTGGCTCATGCTCATTTTCTCATCCACCAGCACCCCGAAGTCCTTCTCCACAGGACTGCTCTGAATCTGTTATCTGCCCAACCTGTATCTGTGCCTGGGATTGCTTCAACCCAGGTGTAGAACCTTGCACTTGTCATGGTTAAACATCATGAGGTTGGCATCAGCCCACCTCACAAGCGTGTCACAGTCCCTCTGGATGGCATTCCTTCCCTCCAGCATATCAACCAAACCACACAGCTTGGTGTCATCAGCAAAATTCCAGCATGCTCATTCCCACTGTCCATGTCACCAACAAAGATGTTGAACAAAACCGGTCCCAAGACTGATCCCTGAGGGACACCACTCGTTACTGATCTCCAGCGGGACATTGAGCCATTGACCACAACTCTTTGCATGCGGCCATCCAGACAGTTCTTTATCCACCGAGTGGTCCACCTATCAAATTCATGTCTCTCCAATTTAGAGACAAGGATGTCATGCACGACAGTGTCAAACACTTTGCACAAGTCCAGGTAGATGACATCAACTGCTCTACCCCTGTCCATCAGATCTGTAGCCACATCTCAGAAGACCACCAAATTGGTCAGGCAGGATTTCCCTTTAGTGAAGCCATGCTGGCTGTCAGCAAGCACCTTGTCGTTTTCCATGTGCCTTAGCATGCCTTCCAGGAGAATCTGCTCCAAGATTTTGCCAGGCACAGAGGTGAGACTGACTGGTCTGCAGTTCCCTGGGTCATCCATTGTCCCCTTCTTGAAAATGGGGGTTATATTTCCCTTTTTCCAGTCGTTGGGAACTTGACCTGATTGCCACAATTTTTCAAATATGATGGACAGCGACTTAACAACTTAACTTGCCAGTTCCTTCAGGACCCACGAATGGGTGGGTGACCCATGAATGTGCATTCAGGTTCTTAAGATGGTCTCGAACATCCTCTCCTACAGTGGGCCCAAGGTCTTCATTCTCACAGTCCCTGTGTCTACTTCCCAGGACTTGGGTGGTGTGGTCAGAGACTTTTCTAGTGAAGACTGAGGCAAAGAAGTCATTAAGAACCTCAACCTTCTCCAAATCCAGGGTAACCATTTCTTCTGATACCTTCTGGAGAGGGCCCATATTGTCCCTAGTCTTTTTTTTATTTGCAATGTACCTAAAAATCACTTCCTGTTATCTTTAACCTCCCTATCCAAGTTTAATTCTAACTGGGCCTTAGCTTTCCTAACCTGGTTCCTAGCTTCCCGGACAACATTCCTGTATTCTTACCCGGCTGCCTGTCCTTGCTTTCACCATTTATAAGGAATACATTTCTCTCTCTAGTTCTTCAGATTAATTTATCCATTTCTAAGCAGCAAATGGTTACTTCAGTATGGTAGCTGGTCTGTTTACATGTCTGCTGTTTGGTAACATAGAATCTTGATATACAAACTCTTCCATATTCTTGTGGAGTGTCTTAAATCAGAGTGTGCAGAATTGCTGCTGTTCGCACTACTTTTTACTTACAATACAGAATGGAACAGTTTCATCCTGAGAACTGTAGAAAAGAAGCAAACTATCACTACTAGTGAAGTGCTTGGTTGTCAGGACATTTGCCTAGATATCAGATTTGGGATCATCATCTTTATAGATACCCTATAGACCTGTAACTGGTATGTATTGAAGAAGAATAGTCTTCTTAGCAGCCCCTTTCCTAACTGGGTTGGATGAAATTTTGTGTTCCATTTGAATCATTAATTCTGCACTGATGCCTATAAACCTTGCCTGACTAAGGTTATCATCAAAATCAGTATATTTTTCTGAAAGGGTTTTGTTACTGTCATTATTAATGATAAAATTAATTGTATTTCCCTCCCCAAAAGAATTCCTAAAAGTCTCTTAACTGTATGTCTAGCAAAGAACTCAAAACTGGTTAAAACTCAGTGCTAGCTTATGGAGTTCAAATCTTTGAAAGATCCCTTGCTCATCCATGTAGCAGATTGCATAGCCCAGGATATTGCATAACTATGTAGGCTATCGATGACAAAGAGAGCACAGGATTGTGCTTAAGATAGACAGAAAAATATAGAAAATTATGTGTCAGCAAAATCATCTCCAAGCATGCTTCAGAATTTTCTAGGAGACATAAGGGATCTTTGACCTAAGCTCAAAAAAAACCCAAAACATATTCTGCCTTACGTTATATATCTTAGTCACAGAGTGACACTTTAGGTTCACTCCAGCAGAGTCTGTGCCATCAGAAGCCAGCATGAATTCTCCTGTGACAGCATTAGATCAATCATTTTTTAAAGAATACAAGTAGTTGCACCTATATCAACTTCTAAGATAGTCCAAAACTGACACTTCAGGTTGATTGCAACCTGAGTTGCCAACACAGGTTGGAAGGTGAGAGAAAATGGAAAAAAAAAATCACAAAGCTGTATTTTTAATATTCTTATGTAAAAGAAGTTGGTTTCAAGTTATAAAGGGATATGAACAAAATGCCTAGATTTTTTCTTTTTTTTTAACAGGGTAAAACCCAGGTTCTTCATTGAACTAAAAGCACTTTAACTCTTATTGAAAATACATTGAGGTTGCAATTTTAATGGGTAGGTCAGGGTATTCTAAGTTCAGATGTCAGCAATAACCTCCGTGAGCAAAATCTTAAAGGGAATCTTTACTACAATGACAGACCTAAATAGGGAGTAGAAAGCTCCACATGGGTGTAACTTCTTGGTGAATTCATTATGAAGGGACAGTACACATGGTCTTTGAGAAAAACAGGCTTCAAGCCGACTGAAGAAGTTTTCCCTCATAGAATCACAGAATAGTTAGGGTTGGAAAAGACCATAAGATCATCTAGTTCCAACCCCACTGCCATGGCCAGGGACACCTCACACTAAACCATGTCACCCCAAGGCTCTGTCCAGCCTAGCCTTGAACACCGCCTGGGATGGAGCATTCACAGCTTCCTTGAGGAACCCATTCCAGTGCCTCACCTCATGCTGTAGATGTTCATAAAGGCAATCATGATATTTCAATCATGATATATCCACCTGATGAAATCCATTAGTGGGTCCTGAAGGAACTGGCAAATTAAGTTGTTAAGTCGCTGTCCATCATATTTGAAAAATTGTGGCAGTCAGGTGAAGCTCCTGATGACTGGAAAAAGGGACATATAACCCCCATTTTCAAGAAGGGGACAATGGATGACCCAGGGAACTGCAGACCAGTCAGTCTCATCTCTGTGCCTGGCAAAATCTTGGAGCAGAATCTCCTGGAAGGCATGCTAGGGCACATGGAAAACAACAAGGTGCTTGCTGACAGCCAGCATGGCTTCACTAAAGGGAAACCCTGCCTGACCAATTTGGTGGTCTTCTGAGATGTGGCTACAGATCTGATGGACAGGGGTAGAGCAGTTGATGTCATCTACCTGGACTTGTGCAAAGAATTCAACACTGTCTTGCATGACATCCTTGTCTGCTAACAGAAATGTCCTACACTTTTCTCCTCTTCCCATGTCCCTTGAGATTGCTCCACTGAATGAGAAGGTCCTCTAAGGCCATCCTGCAGCTGCACCTCCTGAAGGCTTAGCTGAGTGCTCTTGCAGGGGAAGGGTAGTGAGAGACAGCTATTTTCTTCACCTCCCTTTCCTCATGTCCAGATGAAGTTTGTCCCTATCATTTTGTTCAGGTGACAAGGGGGTGGGCATTGAAAAGCAGTAAACATTACATTGTCTGTTCTGGATCTTCTAGGAAGTAGCAAGTCAGGACGGACTTGTCCATCTGGTAGGAAAAGTTCTACCAGATATCAATGAAGACACAAAAGTCAAGGGAATTGTACAGGCACTAAACTGTCCTTCTCACTTTAAAATGTTACCTCCATCCATAGGTAAAGATGGGTATTTGGTAGTCACTAGTTGTGACTAGACCATGAGTGCAACATCTGTGATGAGGCTAAAGGTAATGAGGATATACCAGGATAGTTTTTTCACTTGTCTGTGCCTTAAACCCTTCAGTTTTGTACAAAGAAATGAGAAACAAAAGGTTATATTGATAAGCTTAATCATTTGAATCGGTTTTCGTGTGCCCTTGATACTGTAAAATCAAAACATCGTACCCCTGCCAGGCATTAAAATGCCAGATCTGAGGGTAATTAAAAGCAGCAGCATGCTTAATCAGGAGCCCTTATAGAGCAGCACAAAGCTGCTCCTCCCTTTCTGTACGTGATTTATTCTTTAATAAGGGCATCCAAGATGGCAGCCTGTGCAACGCACTGTGCTGTGCAAGCTGCTCTGCAGTGGCACATGGTGATTTGTAAACTCTCTCTAAAGTATTAATATCTATGTGAACAACTTGGAGGAAATGCTGCCTTCTTATTGTTTTAAATGCTTTCCCCAGTCATACAGGCCTGTTTCATTCTGGGTAAAGAAAGCAGTTGCAGGACTCATTATGTAGATATGAATTTTTAAATGGTGTATCTTTATTACCTTCTGGTTTCCTACACTGACTCTAATACTGGGTAACACAAGGCACAGAAGCTCAATCCCTGGGTCTTTCATGAACTATCTAGCCTTCACCAGAAGATGGTAGGTTGCTGTTATAATAGGCCTAGCTTATTAACTTCATTTTCAAATAGAGAGGGTGATGGATGTGGGTCAAGATGTACCTTCAGCTGACTTTTGAAAAGTGCAAAGTTCAATAGAGGCAGCTAAAAACTAAGCCATTGTCCCAGTTCATTGTAGCTCCAGGAATCCCCTTGGGTGGAATTCATCACTCAAGTTAAGCACATGGGCTGCTCAATTGACAGGTGGCATGAACCTCACAGCATCATCTTCAGAGCAGCTTGGAACTGTGCTGGTACAGGCCGCATATACTAGCTATCTACACATTTTATATAGGAAGAATGTGGCTTTATGTGCTCCCACCTTGAAAAAAATACAAGTGAACAACCTACCCTGCATAGTCTGCTACTGTCCCTTCATCCTTTCAGATGAGGTTCACTGCCCCATCTTAAATTGCTACAGCCACAGTTGCTTGTGGATGGGGTAGTCCATGCTGCCTTCTCTCTGCAGCTCTGCCTTTTCCACCTGGAGATCAAATCAAGCCCAGCAGAAGCTTTCAGCTCAGGCTGCAGCCAGCAAAGCCTCAGTGGTGAGGGACCAGCATGTAGCCCTGTGCACCCAACTTGACTGCTTCTCCTGTAGCAGAAGTGTTATAATTAGACAAATACCACAGGACATGTACCTGTCACAGGTCAGGTCAGGATATAGTTAGCATGTCCCAGAGGATTGCACCTCCTCTGTCTTCCCACCTTTTCCCCTTTGAGATACATGACTACTACACTAATCATCATAAAATGGTGAGGTTTTAAAGTGCAATAGGACAGCCACAGGGAAAGCAGGCGACTGCATGTGAACAATGCACAAGTGAGATAAGCACCCTCTGTTCTAAAGCATTTTCAAATGTTAAAAAAATATAATTGGGGTGTAAGTTGAAAGAGAGCATAAGGTGCTTACATGAGTGATTGACCTTTCATCTCTCTGATCTTGGCAACATCCAGGAGCAGTTATATTCAAATGGCTGAAGGATTAAGAAAAGAAGTTCCATGTGGTAGACAAAATAAGGATCACATTTGCCCTTTCCTTTCAAGTCTTCCTTTTTCATTCTGAGTCTGCTAAATAAATAAATCCTCACACTGAGAGCTACCATTTATTTATCTGCATTTCTGACATGAACCTGCCTCTTTCACGCTCCATTCTGTGATCCAGGGAGACTGTTCTGATATTCTAGGGAAACATAACTGTGTATCTAGTTTCCTAGTGGTGAAGGCAATGGTTTTCAAACAGATCTGATGATTGTGGGCCACCACTTTGGGAAACATAAAAGAAACCTGCAACTTAGAAAATGCTGAGCCTTTTGAAAGCTGTCTGCTTAGACAGAA